>NC_053501.1:31116394-31491394 GCF_905171775.1 Rana temporaria
CCCAAATAAAATGTATGTCCTTTTTCTCAAATATAGCTTTCTTTTGGTGGTATTTGATCACCTCTGCAGTTTTTATTTTTTGCGCTATAAACAAAAAAATACAGACAATTTAGAAAAAAATCTATTTTTTCCTTTTTGCTAAAATACACATCCAATAAAAAAAATTAAAAAAAATCGAAATTCTTCATCAATTTAGGCCAATATGTATTCTGCTTCATATTTTTGGTAAAAAAAATCCCAATAAGTGTATATTGATTGGTTTGCGCAAAAGTTATATAGCCAGATTCAGAGAGACGGGCGCATCTTTAGTTCGGCGTAGCGCATCCCATTTGCACTACGCCGACGTAGCATAGTGAGGCAAGGCCAGTATTCACAAAGCACTTGCTCCCTAAGTTACGTCGGCGTAGCGCAAACCCCGCCTAATTCAAATTAGGCAGGTAGTGGGCGTGCTACATGTAAAGTAACCGTGACCTCATGTAAATGAGGGCCGTTGGTAAGGCGCATGCGCGCGCATGCTCAGAATCACGTCGCAAATACTCAATGCTTTCGACGTGAACGTAACCTACGCCCAGCCCCATTCACGTACGCTTACGCAAACAACGTAAAATACGACGGCTGTTCCGTCGTCCATACCTTGCATGGGCTGCGCCATCTTTTTGGTGGTTTATCTTTACGCTGGCGTATGTCTTACGTAAACGGCGTAGCTTACTGCGATGGGCGTACGTTCGTGAATCGGCGTATCTTGCTCATTTACATATTCAACGCGTAAATCCACGTACACGCCCCTAGCGGCCAGCGTAAATATGCACATAAGATACAACGCGTAGGAGACTTACGTCGGTCATATCTTAGCAACAGTGAGGCGTATCTCATTTTAAGAATGCGCGCTAAGAGACGACGGCCCTCATTCGGACTTACGACGGCGTATCTACTGATACGCCTTCGTAAGTCTCTCTGAATCTGGCTAATAGTGTCTACAAACTATGGGATATTTGTATGGATTTTTTTTGTTTTACTAGTAATGGGGGCAATCCGTGACTTATAGCGGGACTGCGACATTGCAGTGGACAAATCAGACACTAAGTGACACTTTTTGGGGACTAATGACACCAATACAGTGATCAGTGCTACAAAATATGCGCTGTTGCTGTACTGACACTGGCAGGAAAGGAGTTAACATCAGGGGCGATCAAAGGGTTAAATGTGTCCCTAGGGAGTGCTTTCTAACTGTGTGGAGGAGGTGCTTGTACAATAGGAAGGAGAGGGGCACCCCTGAATAAATAGTAAACTCTTTAATAAAAAAAAAAAGAAGCAATATCAACTCACATGAGAGATAGCACTGGTGTATATGGATGAACGGGATACAGTACAAAAACAGGGTCACGTCAATGACGTCCAGCCCCATTCACGGACGACTTACGCAAACAACGTAACTTTTTAAAATTTCGACGCAAGAACGACGGCCATACTTAACATTGGCTGCGCCTCATATAGCAGGGGCAACTTTACGCCGGGAAAAGCCTAACGTAAACGTTGTAACTTTACTGCATCGGCCGCGCGTACGTTCGAGAATTCGCGTATCTAGCTAATTTGCATACTCGACGCGGAAATCGACGGAAGCGCCACCTAGCGGGCAAAAAAAAAAATTGCAGTTTAGATCCGACGGCGTAAGAGACTTACGCCTGTCGGATCTAATGGATATCTATGCGTAACTGATACTAAGAATCAGTCACATAGATACGATGGGCCAGATTAGGACTTACGACGGCGTACATGGCGTTTCGCCGTCGTAAGTCCTTTGAGAATCTGGGCCTATAACTTTTGTGCAAACCAAAAACGCTAAATTGTGATTTTTTTTTCCCAAAAATATGTAGAAGAATACGTATCGGCCTAAACTGAGGAAAATTTTATATATAATATATATATTTGGGGGGGTATTTATTATAGCAAAAAGTAAAAAATATTGAATTTTTTTAATCAAAATTGTTGCTCTATTTTTGTTTATAGCGTAAAAAAAAAAATGCAGAGGTCAAATACCACTAAAAGAAAGCTCTATTTGTGGGGAAAAACAGACGTAAATTTTGTTTGGGAGCCCCGTCCCACGACCGTGCAATTGTCAGTTAAAGCGACGCAGTGTTTTAAGCACAATAAAATAAATATTCCCCCGTAAACTGCTAAAATTGTTACCTAAGCACTTGCAGTTTACAACTTTCAAAGCTGCTAGTTCCTGCGTGCTCAGTGCTGCTTCCATGAACTTTCAGTCTTCACATAACTAAAGAGAAGATACTTAGGGATTAATACTGCTCTAAATCTGACAATGACAATCCACAGAGAGTGACCATTACAGACAGTGCCGATCCTGACCTCCCTGGGGCCCCAAGCAAAATGACATGTCACATTAAAGTTGAGAAGCAGAGTGGGGGGGGGGGGGGCTGCGGAAAATGACATTTGAGAAGCGGGGGGAGCTGACTTCTTACCTCTTCCCCCATGCAGCCAGCGAGTTGAGAGGGGCCGAAAATTACCGTATTTATCGGCGTATACCGCGCACTATTTTGCCCTGAAAATCAGGGCAAAATCGTGGGTGCGCGATATACGCCGATACCCGCTTTCCCGCCACGAGTTTGAATACTGCGCCGGCATATACCAAGCGCAGTACACTCGTGTATCTTCGGGCAGTCTCGTCGCCTCTCACGCTGATGTCCTGAGCGTACAGGACGTCAACGCGAGAGTTGCCGAGCCTGCTGACGATACACGAGTGTACTGCGCTCGGTATATGTCGGCGCAGTATTCAAACTCGGCGCGGGAAACGAGCGGGGAGGACGCGAGGACGCCGCAGAAGGACGCCGGACCCGACGAAGAGGACACCCGAAGCCGCAGAAGGACGCCGGAACCGACGAAGAGGACACCTGAAGCCGCAGAAGGACGCCGGACCCGACGAAGAGGACACCCGAAGCCGCAGACGGACGCCGGACACGACGAGGCCGCCAATGGACGCGGCGCAAGACACCAAAACTGTAAGTACAACAAAAACTTTTTCCCCACAGGATTCACGGCAACTTTAGGGGTGCGCGGTATACGCCGGAGCGCGTTATACCGCAATAAATACGGTACTTCTCTACAGACGGGGCCTCTTGTAATTTGGGGGGCCCTCCGCAGCTTTGCGGGGCCCTAAGCGGCTTGCATAGTGAGCCTATAGGGCGGATCGGCCCTAATTACAGATGTTATGACATGCACAGCATTACATAGAGAAAAAAGTAACATCTGTTTTCACATGAGCTCTGGAGGAATAAATTATCTAGTAAAAATGACATTTTATGACCAGTAGCTGTTTGCAGCTCACTAGTAGGGGGTGGGGGGAGGAGAACAGAGATCAATATACATATAGTTCAGAGATTTATATATGCATTACTGAAACAGATGCTTGACTTGGACTGATACTTAAAAGGTTATTTCAAGCCAGTTTACGGTATTTTGGTGGCTGATTCTGTTATAAAGTGTCTGCCCAGAGCACTTCTGCTACCCAGGGACTCCCTTTATG
Organism: Rana temporaria; assembly: GCF_905171775.1. Lineage (NCBI taxonomy): Eukaryota > Metazoa > Chordata > Amphibia > Anura > Ranidae > Rana > Rana temporaria. Next base: position 31,119,933 of record NC_053501.1, read on the forward strand.
GGTTTTGCATGGCAAATGGCAGTAATGTTCTTCTTGTGATGAACGCCCATTCAGTAAAAGCTGGGCTAGATTGAGACGTGAAAGAAGGCAGACCCAAGGGCGATGTTTCACATCGTTATCTGAAATGTAAACTGTATTTCTGCACGTACGCAGTCACACCTATCTTTTCATAGAAACGTCTCAGTCAGCTGGAAGTGTCTAAAGGCAGAACACTGGTCAACCTAGATGTCCAACTCTGCTGAAGATCGGCCATTAAGGGCTACCCAAGGGGACAATTATGAGAGTCTGGAAGGACTCATTATCACTCACACAGATCTTGTCACTTGAGGAAAGGTCGATGGTCTAATGCTGCGTGCACACGACTGTTTTTCATGTCATGGAAAAAAACTAATGCCTAGATTCAGGTACGTTGCCGCAACTTTGCGGTGGCGTAGCTTAAGGCATTTAAGCTACGCCGCCGTAAGTTAGCGAGGCAAGTACATGACGCGGGAACGGCGGCCATACTTAACATTACTATTCCATTAGGGCTAAGCTCTAACTTTAGGCGGCCTATTTCTAACGTAAACGGCGTAAAAGTACTGCGTCGGCCGGGCGTACGTTCGTGAATCGGCGTATCTACTCATTTACATATTCTACGCCGACCGCAATGGAAGCGCCACCTAGCGGCCATCCGAAATATTGCAATCTAAGATAGGACGGCGCAAGCCGTCCTATTTTAGATATGTTTAAGCGTATCTCTGTTTGAGCATACACTTAAACATAAGTCGGCGCAGATTCTGAGTTAGGTCGGCTTATCAACTGATAAGCCGGCCTAACTCTTACTGAATCTACCTACAGGTTTTTCTCGACGTGATTCCTCTCAAGCGTGCCTTGCATACACGTGATCGTGATAAAAAATGCTTGAGCAAAGCGCGGTGACGTACAACACTTACGACGGCACTATAAAGGGGAAGTTCCAATCGAATGGCGCCACCCTTTGGGCTGAATATGCAAATTTCCCTTCTCATAACTTGCTTCTGAGCATGCGCCGTCGTTAAAGCCTACACATGACCATTTTTAACCACGAGTAAAACGACGATGTGAAAAACGACGAGAAAAAATAGAGCAGGTTCTAAATTTTTAATGCCCATTTTTCTCGTCGAGAAGAATGCTCTGGAGCCTACACACGATCGTTTTTATTGACCAATTAAAAAAATTGCATTTTTCTCATCATGAAAAACGGTTGTGTGTACACGGCATAAGTTCTTCCAACCCAAGGAAGATGGGTGTTAAAGCTGATCTCCGGGAAATAAAAAAAAACGTTTACCAGGGGGTTTCCTTCTACGTTGCAAAGGTTATACACCAATCAACCACTGAAGATATGAGTAACATTGAGAATCTTGTTACAATGGCACCTAAAAGTGGGTGGATATATTAGGCAGCAAGTGAACATGTTGTCCCTGAAATTGATGTGCTGAAAGCTGAAAATGGGCATTTGGAAAGATTTGAGGCTTTGACATTGTTATGGTTAACCACTTGAGCCCCGGAAGAATTTACCCCCCTTCCTAACCAGAGCACTTTTTGCGATTTGACACGGCATCGCTTTAACTCACAATTGCGCGGTCGTGGGACGTGGCTCCTATATTTTTTTTTATATTATTAGTAATGGCTGTGATCTGCGATTTTTACCGTGACTGCGACATTATGGCGGACACATCGGACACTTTTGACACTATTTTGAGACCATTGTCATTTATACAGCGATCAGTGCTATAAAAATGCACTGATTACTGTGTAAATGACACTGGCAGGGAAGGGGTTAAACACTAGGGGGCGATCAAGGGATTAAGCATGTCCTAGGGAGTGATTCTCACTGTGGGGGGATGGGATACCACTGATATGATTTCCATCACTGCTTCCGATGACAGGAAGCAGTAGATCACTGTCCTGTCACTAGGCAGAACAGGCAAATGCCTTGTTTACATAGGAATCCCCCCGTTCTGCCTCTACGTCTCACAATCGTGGGTCACCGTCAAAAATCAAGTTTGTGGGACCCGCGGGCACGCTCCCGCAGCGTGCAGCGGGCATAAGTCCGCAAGGCGGCAAATTCAAAGGGATGTTCCTGTACGCCCATTTGCCTGTCGGTGCCACTCTGTCGACGTATATATGTGTGTGTGTGTGCAGCGGTCGGCAAGTAGTTAAGGACCGGGTCAGAGCAACTCCAAAACTACAGTTCTTGCAATGGTCAGGATAGTGGCTTATAATCCATGGGTGCAATGTGTGCAATGTACACAGTCCAAAAGGGAGGTGGTACTCACTGTGCCCTCACACTCACTCTACGTAACTCCCTACTTATCTCCGGACTCAACGTAACTCCCTACTTATCTCCGGACTCAACGTAACTCCATACTAATCTCCGGACTCTACGTAACTCCATACTAATCTCCGGACTCTACGTAACTCCATACTAATCTCTGGACTCTACGTAACTCCATACTAATCTCAAGACTCTACGTAACTCCATACTAATCTCAAGACTCTACGTAACTCCATACTAATCTCAGGACTCTACGCAACTCCATACTAATCTCAGGACTCTACGTAACTCCATACTAATCTCAGGACTCTACGTAACTCCATACTAATCTCCGGACTCTACGTAACTCCATACTAATCTCAGGACTCTACGTAAACTCCATACTAATCTCAGGACTCTACGTAACTCCCTACTAATCTCAGGACTCTACGTAACTCCATACTAATCTCCGGACTCTACGTAACTCCATACTAATCTCAGGACTCTACGTAACTCCATACTAATCTCAGGACTCTACGTAACTCCATACTAATCTCAGGACTCTACGTAACTCCATACTAATCTCCGGACTCTACGTAACTCCATACTAATCTCCGGACTCTACGTAACTCCATACTAATCTCAGGACTCTACGTAACTCCATACTAATCTCAGGACTCTACGTAACTCCATACTAATCTCCGGACTCTACGTAACTCCATACTAATCTCAGGACTCTACGTAACTCCATACTAATCTCCGGACTCTACGTAACTCCATAGTCCATACTAATCTCAGGACTCTACGTAACTCCATACTAATCTCAGGACTCTACGTAACTCCATACTAATCTCCGGACTCTACGTAACTCCATACTAATCTCCGGACTCTACGTAACTCCATACTAATCTCAGGACTCTACGTAACTCCCTACTAATCTCCAGACTCTACGTAACTCCCTACTAATCTCCAGACTCTGGTTAACTCCCTACTAGTCTCTAAAGTCTGCATCTCTTTCCACTGATCTCTGAACTCTGCGTCACTTCCTACTTATCTATTGTACTTATCTCTTATCTCAAATACTTATCTGTGTTGATCAACATATCAGCTGGAGTGACGTTACGTACTGCGCATGCGCAGACCCATCAAAGGCATTTTTCGACGGATGGCATTTCTTGATAAAACACCTGGCGGAGAATCATAGTATCCACTCCGCCAGCTGGGACTAATTGGAGAGTGGGGCAGCATGATGTACATGTGCTCTGAAAATTAAGAAATAGTCCTTCCTCTGTGCGTACCTGGGACCCTTTGTTGACCTGCTGGGGCCCAGGAAAATGTTATAACCCCGCTCCATAAACAAGTCGGAGCGGGGGGCAAAGTTTAGCAAGCTCGATTTTTATATCTATATATATTCAACACAACAATGAGCTTAATGCTGCCCAGCCCCGCTGTGTAGCTGAGGGGGACGGGCCCGGTACAACAGGGCCGGTTGTACCTCCCTATGAGCAGCCCTGTGCATGAGGTCGTATAAGGTTTTGCCATAGATTTGGTGTCTTATCATTCATTAAATGATCGTACTTAGATGAAGAATGGTAATGTTTTGTAACCATTTTATGTGACCTGATGTATTTCAGGGTGGTCAATCTTTTCTGACCATTTGTGCTTTAAACAGTAGCAGATATCTTTTAGATTGTGGCCGTCCTGTACTCTAAATGATTGCATTGATAACATTTGCTGAAGGGACTGTCTGCAGAGAATGATTTTACATCAAGTTAGAAAATCATTTAGACTAATTCTATTCCATTCTTCTAGCAATTAGCGGTCATTTTTGTACCCACAATGTTATGACCTTCATCTGTGTTCATCAAATTGAACTATTTCCTAACTGTCAGTTCTGCACATCAAATAACCAGCCACTCAGAGGCGTTCCTAGGGGGGTGCCCCTTTATAGTGCAGTCCCCTTTAATCAAAGTGTCCCTGCACATTATAGTGTGGAGGACCGACACCAGCCACCCCCCTGATGGTCCCTGGAAAAGTTGGCTGCTCAGTCTAAAATGCCCGTCTATTTTTTTGTCCCAGGCCGGGCTTGGTGTGCAGATTGAACAATCTATGGGGCATGATATGCCTGTATATATATTATGGCCCAGATTCACAAAGCGAGATACGCAGCGTAAGTGCAAGTATGCGCCGTCGTATCTATACGCCGTGCCCTTAAACTGAGATACGCCTAAAAAAAAGGCTTCATCCGACCGACGTAACTTTCCTACGCCGGCGTATCGCTGGGCGCATTTGCCGCTCCCATTGATTTTCTATGCACATATGCAAATGAGGGAGATACGCCGATTCACTAACGTACTTGCGCCCGGCGCATAATATACACGGTTTGTGTAAGTCGTACATCCGGCGTAAAGTTATTCCCCATATAGGAGGCGCAACCCATGCAAAGGTATGGACCAGGGAACACAAGCCGTCGTATCTTTCGTCATTTACGTTGTACGTGAATATGACTAGGCGTAGGTTACGTTCACGTCGTAGGCAGTGATCCGACGTATCTTAGGGAGTAGTTCCGACGTGATTCTACGCATGCGCACTGGGATGCGGCCACGGGACGGCGCATGCGCCGTTCATTTTAAGTACTTCTATGGCGCTTGCCCCATCATTTGCATGGGGTCACGCCTCATTAGCATGGCTCACGCCCACTTCCACCTACGCTGGCTTACGCCGAGGAAACCCAGCGTATCTTTAAGAGCGAGTGGGAGCAAGTGCTTTGTGAATCCAGTGCTTGCCTCTGTGCGCTGCGTAGCGTATATTAGATATGCTACGGCGGCATAAATATGCGCCGATGTATGTGAATCCGGGCCCATGTGTCCATTTATTTTTACATTGTATTAACTTTTGCACTTATTTTTAAAACATTCACGCTCCCTATGTTTACACAGAATTCAATATGAGAGCCTTTAGTCCTCTCTGAACAGTCCAATTAGTGATGAAGTAACTATCGGGTCATCTAATCACTCTCAAAGGGGGTGACCTTTACCCTCTCACTGCTGCAGTATGTGCCCCTTCCCTCTACCAGAACAGTTATTCCAGTTAAATGAGGCATCAGGGTTGTTAAATGGAGACTGATGTCTCTGCTACCATGCTGTCGGGGCACTGGCCGTGAGGAATTTGGGAGCAGCAAAGGCTGAGCACTTCTAGGTCCACAGTGTTCCACAAGTCCTATAAAAAATAAAAGATTTATGTGGTTAATGAGCTTTCCCCTCGCTGGACCATATCTGCATTCAATACAGGGAGAGATCCCCTGGGGTTAAAGCTGTATATAGTTCTCAGAAGTGATGGCTGTGTTAGTTTTCTTTTTTAGGCTTTTGTTCCTTTATTTTTACCTGGTGATCTGGCCAGTATGTCTGCTATTTCTTCCTTTACCAGGCCAAGCTGTCCAGCAAAAGGGGAGGGTTAGTTAGAGGGTTCAGACAAACCATATAATATTGACAAGAGTGTTCAGAATTTCAGCTTTGATTCATTTATGTAACATTGTTATCGTGGGGGGAAAATAAAATAAAAGCTGTTTGCAGTAACTATTAGGTAGATTCAGTAAGAGTTAGGCCGGCTTATCTACTGGCGGAAAAAAATTCCTTGACCCTTTCCAAAAACCCATAGATGTGTTAATGCGTGTTAATTATTATTTTTTTGACAGAATAATAAGCAACACCCAAGCTCTTAAACGTCTAGACGCATTTACACGCGTTTACAAGCATCAAATGCTTTTCCTGCCAAAACTGAGGTGCCAGGATTAGGCACGTCTATGAGAGATGGCCAATCGCCCTGAGTGCATGAGGCCTAATAATTGGTTAAACTGGCTAATCAAGCTCTTCCTGCATCTGATTACGTTTTTATTTCATGTGGTCTGGCTAATTATTTCCACTTGCAATGCTGAGATCAGAAATAACACTGGCAACTATTTGGTAAAACTAGTATCACTGGGAATTATTATTATAAAGTGATATGAATATAAGATATAAAGTGATATATAAAAGGAAATACTGATTATTTTTTTCAAATAATCCCAAGTGGAATATAGATACTGTGACAGAATTTCATTATTTTTTGTGTTCTCACTTCTGAGCTATTTAATCTCACTGGGATTCTTATTTGTTTTACACAGAGAGGGTGATAATATTGAATGCTAGACAGTGACAGGGACATGTCGGTTAAATGGGGAAGGACACTAAGTAAACACGTGCAGAGAAGGGACAGGTCAGGTTCACCATCCATCTGCTTCCTTTCAGCTGGTGTTTTCCTTTATTCCAAATATACCAATATACCAGTACCCTGCAATGATTTAATAATGAACTGAAGAAAAAATATATAATTTTGTGCTGCCAACCTGCTGATTGGACAATTAAGGAGCCGTAATGCATTGATGAGGTCATCTCTCTGTTCACTCCTCCCGTTAGCATGTTTAGTCAGCACATGTGTACTGTGGAAGAGAATGATTGGCTCCCAATGCTGGCCCTCTCTCTCCTAGTCTTAGCATACCTCCCAATTTTTTGTGATGGGAATAAGGGACACCTATAAGCAAAAGTATGTAGGCATAGGACACCCCCTCCCCCCTTGCCATGCCCCATTAAAGGAGAAATATACAGAAAATGTATCAGTTAAAGCGGAGTTCCAACCACAATTAGCATTTTTTAAATGTATGTCCTTTCATCCTGCGTTTTTATAATATAAATCTGGTCACTTACTATTTTACAATCCGCCGCCGATCCGCCGTGGATTCCCGTCAGCGGCGCTTTGCGAGGGGAATATCTCCTAAACCGTATAGGTTTAGGAGATATTCTTTATACCTACAGGTAAGCCTTATTATAGGCTTACCTGTAGGTAAAAGTGAAAAAAGTGGGTTTACAACCACTTTAAGCTCCATCAGGTTGGATGGGGAGTGTCAGTGCACAGACATTTTCAGGTCTCTCTAGAGATGTTTAATCAAGTTCAAGTCTTGGCTCTGGCTGGGCTACTCAAGGACATTCACAGAGTTGTCCTGTAGCCGCTCCTTATAGCAGTGGTGGCTGGTGCTCAAAATTTTTGGGGGGGCGCAAACAAACAAAAAAAAAACACATCAATTGCAGCCTCATTGTGCCCATTAAACGCAGCCACTGTCAATTGTCACCACTGTGCCATCAATTGTCGCCACTGTGCCATCAAACGCAGCCACTGTGCCCATCAATTGTCATCACTGTGCCATCAATTTTCGCCACTGTGCCATCAATTGTCGCCACTGTGCCATGCCATGCCATCAAATGCCATCAAACACAGCCACTGTGCCATGCCATGTAAAGGAACAACTGCGCCATCAATTGTCGCCACTGTGCCCATCAATTGTCAAGACACGTACGGAGCCGTAGTGAAATGTAGGTGGAGGACAGACATGACAGGGTGTAGGTAACTAACAGCGGGGAAGAGGTTAAAAGAGTGGGAGTGGGTGAGTACAGGAGGAAGCTTACCTGATTGGAGGAGCTGAGTAGAGGGGAGGAGTTGCTGGATCAGTTAGGTGAGAGGAGGAGGAGGAGGGGCTTCAGCAGTCCGAGAGAGGAAGCTGTGGAAGAAAGTCCCGCCCTCCCGCCCTAATATTTTAGGAGGTAAGTGGGTTTTTGGTTCTCGGGTAGCGGTGGGTCCCCGTACGTTTTCTAAAGAGTCGGATGGTTCGGTAAACGGTGGGGGCACGTTTTCAGGGATGGAGTCCTCCTTGGTGGTCTGGTGTCAGTCTGGACCACCAGGGGTGAAGTGGGTGGGTCTGTGGTCAGCTAGGGTCCTCGAGGCAGTGGTTGCGACTGGGGACATGTTGTTAGCTACGATGGTACCACAGGCCCAAAAAGAGTGATCAGGGGGTTGTCAGGGGGTCTGACAACCAAGGAGTGTTAAAAATGTTTAATAAATATTAATATGTTAAATAATTAAGTTTGGGAGATATATATATATATATTACTTTTATATATATATATAGTTGTTTGGTATTTTGTTAATAAAGGCCTAACAGGCCATTTTAATCCAGCAGGTGTCAGTGTGGTTATTGGGAAAGGTTATAGTGGGGGTGGCTAAGTACTTGGGTTGGTTGGTGCAGTAAGGTATCCGGCTGCCCTAGTCATGAATCTATGTATTGTTGACTTGAGTGACGGGTGCAGGGGAGAGAGGGGGCGGCACTGCCTTATAGACCCCACATCTCTCCATAAAAAGGATCGATCACACACACTATTCCCATTACCATTGGATGTTTACAGTCCTTGTAAAGGCATAAAAGTGATCAAAACATTTTTAAAGGGACATTTTTTCAAGAAAATAAGCCAACAGGAACAATTCTATAATAATGGTGCATGAGATCAATATTGCAAACCTGTCCCACAGCAAATGCACAGAAACCCCCTTCTAGAGCCTCCAGTACACAATGCCATTACTAGAAGATCTGCAGGTGTTCCCGGCCAGCTGCCCCCACAGCGGATGTCCTTCGCTGTGGGGGTAACTATTTAATTGTTCGCCCGATGCACATATCTCCAGAAACAGATGCACCGCCCCCCATATGCGATAAGCCGGGGCTGATGAATGTAACCATCTTTGGTATATCATTGTACAAAAAGCCCGATTAACTGATTATTTTTTCCAGTGCGTACGGGGACAGGAAATGAAAATCCAAACTCCCAGCCGAAGATTAAACTCCCCCAGAGGACGACAAGTTGATATCGGAGAGATCTGCCGCCTCTGGGGGGGGGGGGGGGGTTCGGTGCAGGCCTTGGCCTTGTTTTTGAAAGATGAATAAGAAGTGAAAAAGTGATTTACAAAGCGAGTGGGTGAAACATGAAAGGGCAGCTCCCAGCCCCAGATAGAGCATCTCCCTATGTGAGCAGCCGGGGGTCACACACAGATAGGCAGTCTTTTCTTTGCTGTGTGTTCCCTCTTCAAAAGATCTATAGAATGCTGCAAACCGTATTATCCGGATCCTAAAGAGGCACGCTTTATTTATTATGCCACCAGGCATCAGACGCTATCCATGACTTCCGCCGTCTTAACTATCTTATTCATATAGTGTTGACACATTGGTTGATTCACTACAGGCAAATAGACTGTTCACTTTGCAAGGGAGGTTGCACTTTGCAAGGAAATTATCCCCAGAGCTTAGTGAATGAGGTGAAGTTGGACGAGAGGAGAGGAGAGGAGGGGCCGCCGGGGAATAGCGCAACATGATAGAGGACAGTAAGAACTTATTACAGATGTGAGCCGCTTCCTGCGCCACTCTGCATTTAAAAGGAAACAAACGAAACAGTGCCCTGCCGTGCCCAGTAACCTGATGTGCCCCATGCCCAGTGTCCTGATGCCCTGATGTGCCCAGTGCCCCGCTGTGCCCAGTACCCCACTGTGCCCAGTACAATGTGCCCAAGTCCCCTCATGTGCCCAGTGCCCCGCTGTGCCCAGTACCCCACTGTGCCCAGTACAATGTGCCCAAGTACCCCCATGTGCCCAGTACCCCGCTGTGCCCAGTACAATGTGCCCAAGTATACTGATGTGCCCAGTACCCCACTGTGCCCAGTACAATGTGCCCAAGTACCCTGATGTGCCCAGTACGATGTGCCCAAGTACCCCCTGTGCCCAGTACCACGCTGTGCCCTGATGTGCCCAGTACCCCGTTGTGCCCAGTACCCCGTTGTGCCCAGTACCCTGATGTGCCCAGTGCCCCGCACGATGTGCCCAAGTACCCTGCTGTGCCCAAGTACCCCGCTGTGCCCTGATGTGCCCAGTACCCTGATGTGCACCATACCCTGTGCCCAAGTACCCCACTGTGCCCAGTGCCCTGTACCCCGCTGTGCCCTGATGTGCCCAGTACCCTGATGTGCCCCATACCCTGTGCCCAGTACTCTGATGTGCCCCATACCCTGTGCCCAGTACTCTGATGTGCCCCATACCCTGTGCCCAGTAACCTGATGTGCACCATACCTTGTGCCCAGTAACCTGATGTGCCCAGTACCCTGATGTGCCCCATACCCTGTGCCCAGTACTCTGATGTGCCCCATACCCTGTGCCCAGTAACCTGATGTGCACCATACCCTGTGCCCAGTAACCTGATGTGCCCAGTACCCTGATGTGCCCCATACCCTGTGCCCAGTACTCTGATGTGCCCCATACCCTGTGCCCAGTACCCTGACCACCAATGTAAGAGACAACCTTCCCACTGACCACCAATGTAAGAGACAACCTTCCCACTGACCACCAATGTAAGAGACATTCTTAAATTAAAAAACTGTCACATTAAAAAAAAGTATCGGTATACGGTATCGGTGAGTACATTAAAAAAAGTATCGGTACTTGTACTCGGTCCTAAAAAAGTGGTATCGGGACAACCCTAGTTCAAACTGATGACCCTAGTGCTACAAGGCGGAGGTGCTAACCACTCAGCCACTGATGCTCATGGAAGGCAACACCTACATGCTCATTATTTTGGTCAGACATTGCTATAATACATCAGTCTACTTTTGGTGCAAATCAGTGTGACACCATTCGAATGGGCTGAAACTCGCACCATTGAGTTGCATAAGAATCGCACAAGAACGCCGGCCACGTTCAGGTGTAAACCAGCTCTCAAACCTGACAGAGTTGCTTTAAGGTTTCTTTATTTTTAATCTCTTTGCTGTTTACCCAACTTTTTCACCATGAAGAAATTCTAAAAAAAATAATAATGTACATTGTTAATTCTTGTTGTGGGCTAACGAAGAAACTTTTGTCCAAATCCGTGTCTCGGCACAGAAAGCCGCTCTTTGAATTGACATGTGCAGCTTGTCTTGTTTGTGCTGATAACCGAAATAAGTATGTTTAATACACTTAAGCGGGCGATGCAATGCTTTAATGTCGTCCCAGCGGGGTATGCAAATAGCAGCGGTAATTCAGGAACGCTTACGATCTGAAAAAGAAGAAAAAAGGTATGGAAGGGCGACTGATGCTATTTGTCAGTGTGATGCTTCTTTCAGGTGGAAGTCCAACTGGGAGCATCAGACAAAAGGCAACTTTCAAATGGCGTTCCCAGGTTAGCCGTCATATCTGGTGATGGAATAAGTAATGACCTGGGGGAGGCGTTCTTTTTTATATCACTGTTTTAAATGCATGTAGTTACCAAACAAGAAATGTAAAGTACATTGAAAGCTGACAGCTCCTTCCAGGCTTGGTATTTAAAGCGGTAGTAAAGCGGCTGGTGTTTTTTTTTTTCATACCTGTAAAGCAAAAGCCATAATGAGCTAGTATGCACTGAAATACTTACCTTGGAACGAGGTTAGGGTAACTTACCTGGTCCACGCCGAGGGAGATGTCATCTTTCCTCGGCGTGTCTTCCGGGTATCGCCGCTCCAGCGCTGTGATTGGCTGGAGCGGCGATGACGGGAGACTTCTGTCCGGCAAGGTCCGGCGGCTGCCGGAACTTTCGTCGAAGATCCCCGCTGCGCATGCGCCGCTGCAGTCAGGGGCGCATTGCGAGGGGAATATCTCCTAAACCGTACAGGTTTAGGAGATATTCTTTATACTTACAGGTAAGCCTTATTATAGGCTTACCTGTAAGTGAAAGTGGTAGTAAAGAGTTTACTACCACTTTAAGGTGGAACTTCACTCTCTCAGTCAACATTGACTATTTGTAATCCTTATGCTGCTAGCATTAGTAAATTGATAGGAAAGTATAATCATATTCGGGATGATGTGTTTTGACCTTTATTTTTACATGTCCTATTATTAACCAGTTATTTCTTGGTTTCTAGGGTAATGATGTCATACATCCCAGGAGACTTCAGAGGGGAGGAGGGCTTTTCTCAGCTAAGCACACCCTCCTAACTGAGCTAAGGGCAGATGGATTCCAGGAAGTGAACTCTACATGAATCATCTTCCCTTACTCAAGATGGCCACGGCTAGAAATGCTAGGGGGTGTTTTTCAAATAGATTTCTCACAAAAAAAAGCATGGAGGGATGGATGGGGACGTTTGCTTTGAATATTAACAATGAATGAAAACGTTTTTTTTTTGTGATACGAATGCAGTACACATCATCACTTTGACATTAAAGCGGAGTTCGGACGATTTTTTTTTTAAAAGTCACCAGCTACTGCAGCTGCTGATTTTTAATATATGGACACTTACCTGTCCAGGGCGCCCGCGATGTCCTCGCCCAAAGCCGACCCGACTGTGGGAGAAAATACCTATATTATACAGGTATCTGTTCCCCCCTCCCCCTGAAAGGTGCCAAATGTGACACCGAAGGGGGGGAGGAACCGGAAATGCAGACGCTTCATTTTTGGGTGGAACTCCGCTTTAACTTCCAGGCTTATGCCCTGGTATCATTATTTACAGCAGGCAGCCAGCTTTCAGATATACCATCTGGTGCGGCCAATCGTCAGGCAGAAAGCCAAGTGAGGGCGAGATAGCCCCCCACTCGGCTCTATGCCCAAGGAGGACCGAGCCACGTATGGCAGATGTCACTTCCTCCTCTCAGCCTTAAAGGGAAGGTTTTTTTTCCCTCTTAACCACTAGCCGACCAGCCGCCGCAGTTATACGGCGGCAGGTCGGCTCGGCTGCGGGAGATCACGTAGCTATACGTCATCTCGCATTTCAGCCAATAGGGGCCTCCCCCCGCTCTCCCCTGGTGCCGACGCGCGTGCCCGGCGGGCGCGATCACTGTCGGGCACCCGCGATCTCTCGTTACAGAGCGAGAACCGGGAGCTGTGTATGTGTAAACACACATCTCCCGGTCCTGTCAGTGGGAGAAATGACGGATACAATGTATGAACGAATACAATGTATGAACAGCGATCAGTCATTTCCCCTAGTCAGTCCCCCCGTTCAGTTAGAACACACACAGGGAACATAATTAATCCCTTTCTCGCCCCCTAGTGTTAACCCCTTCCCTGCCAGTGGCATTTTTATAGTAATCAATGCATTTTTATAGCACGGATCACTATAAAAATGCCAATGCTTCCAAAAATGTGTCCGAAGTGTCCGCCATAAGGTCGCAGTACTGATAAAAATCGCTGATCGCCGCCATTACTAGTAAAACATTTTTTTTATAAAAATGCAATAAAACTATTTATTTAAAACCTATTTTGTAGACGCTATAACTTTTGCGCAAACTAATCAATAAACGCTTATTGCGATTTCTTTTACGAAAAATATGTAGAAGAATATGTATCGGCCTAAACTGAGGAAAACATTTTTTTTTATATATTTTTGGGGATATTTATTACAGCAACAATTTAAAAATATTATTATTTTTTCAAAATTGTCGCTCTATTTTTGTTTATAGCGCAAAAAATAAAAACCGCAGAGGTGATTAAATACCACCAAAAGAAAGCTCTATTTGTGGGGGAAAAAGGATGCCAATTTTGTTTGGGAGCCACATCGCACGACCGCGCAATTGTCAGTTAAAGCGACGCAGTGCCGAATCGCAAAAAGGGGCCCGGTCATTGACCAGTAATATGGTCCGGGGCTGAAGTGGTTAAAAGCAACATTTTTTTTTTTTTTTTTGCTTTTTGACCTCAGATCTTTCAATAAAGAGGACCTGTCATGCTTATTTATATTACAAGGAATGAAAGTTATCAAAAAGGGACAGTGTTAAAAAAAAAAAGTAAAATAAATGTTAAAAAAATTGAAATCGCCCCGTCCCTTCGAGCTCGCAGAAGGGAACGCATACATTAGTTGCGCTCACATATGTAAATGGTGTTCAAACCACAGGTATCGCCGCAAGAGCAATTATTCAAGCACTAGACCTCCTCTGTAATAAATCGTTTGTATAGTAGATTGATTTATGGGAAGTGCAGTTGTGGGCGATTGTACTATGTGTGGACAGTTAAACAAATTGTTTTTAATGCGATGTTTTTATTCTTATACTAATAAAAGATTGTTGTAATGTACAGCCATGAGCATCACGAACATCTATTATGCCCCAAGTCTTTTTTGTGTTCTAAAAGTTTGTCTGGATGAGGTGCTATGTTTATATTCTTCAACGTTTTCTTCAATGAAACTGTGATTGGCTGTTACAATGGCCACATTATGAGTCCCACCGGCTCCCAATATTTTTTTTTTTATAATTGACAATTTTTATTACTTTTTTTATTTTACAACGAAATAAGAAGAAATAAAAAAGTGTATCAATAAGAGTACAGCAAACAAGGACAATTGCTACAGTGCACAGAAGACCGATGTCCTGTAGCTTCAATAAACTGTGGCTAATAGGAATGTCATAACTTTATCAAATTGAAATAGAGCTGCACGATTAATCGTTAAAGAATCAAGGTTGCGAATCTGCCCCCCTCAGGATCTTAAAGGGGTTGTAAACCTTCCGTTTTTTTTCACCTTAATGAATCCTATGCATTAAGGTGAAAAAACATCTGATCGTTCCAGGCCCCCCCCCCAGCCCCCGTTTTACTTACCTGAGGCTCGAATCTCTGTGGGCGTGATTCCACAATGGTTTACCCTAGCTCTTGTGGCCTCGTCATTGGATGATTGATAGCAACGCAGCCATTGGCTCCCGCTGCTGTCAATCAAATCAATAGCGCGGGGGCAAGGGGGCGGGGCCGAGTGATACACGTGGTGGCCATGGCGGCCGCTTTATCACAAGGGAGCGCGCCCGCAAGCTAACCCCTTTGAGAGAGCGCTTCTCAGAAGGGGGTTAGCTCTTGTGGGGAGGAGCTAAAACAGCTGCCGAGGGACCCCCCAGAAGACGAGAATCGGAGGCCACTCTGTGCAAAACAAACTGCACAGTGGAGGTAAGTATAGTATATTTGTTATTTTAAAAAAAAAAATCTAACCTTTACAACCCCTTTAAATCAGCATTTCCTTGATTCAGTGCAGAGCCGTTCTCTGCTCACAGCTGACAGCTGTCAAAGAAAAAAAACAAAACAAAAAACAAACAGCCTGCCAAGTTTATTACAACATATAAAGAGAAACATTGTAACATTTAGTTCTTTAGACCAAAGGGATGAACTTCTGTCTGTAAATTAGGTCAATTTAACCACCTTTTTCTGACACTTGTTGCTTACAAATTAAAATCAGCATTTTTTGCTAGAAAATTACTTAGAACCTCCAAACATTATAGATTTTTTTTTTTTTGCAAAAACCCTAGAGAATAAAATGGCGGTTGTTGCAATATTTTATGTCACACTGTATTTGCGCAATAATCTTTCAAACAATAATTTTTTTGAGCAAAAAATACACTTTAACCACTGTACCTCAACACAATGGCATGGGCAGGCACATTGGCGTACCTGTATGTCCCTTTAAATTTGCCACCCAGCGGCCCCGCGCGCCTGCCGCGTGCCTTGTGAGCGGGCTCGTAGGTCCCGGGAACTAGATGTTC
The DNA here is from genome assembly GCF_905171775.1 of Rana temporaria. Taxonomy (NCBI): domain Eukaryota; kingdom Metazoa; phylum Chordata; class Amphibia; order Anura; family Ranidae; genus Rana; species Rana temporaria. Next base: position 31,135,573 of record NC_053501.1, read on the forward strand.
CCGGGTGGCCTGGGATTGCGTCCGGCAAAGACAGAACAGATGCCTTTGTAAACAATGCATTACCCTATTTTGCCTAGTGACACTGTCACTGCTGGCTGTTCCCCGTGATCGTGAACGGTCATCAGTGACGTGTCACGTGTAGCCACGCCCCCTAACAGTAAGAATCACTCCCTAGTACTGACTTAACCCCTGCAGCACCACCTAGTGGTTAACCCCTTCACTGCCAGTGTCATTTTTACAGTAATCGGTGCATTTTTATAGCACTGATCGCTGTAAAAATAACAATGGTCCAAAAAATGTGTCAGAAGTGTCCAATGTGTCCGCCATAAAGTCGCAGTCACAATAAAAATCGCTGATCGCCTCCATTACTAGTAAAAATAAATATTAATAAAAATGCCATAAAACTAGCCCCTATTTTGTAGCTGCTATAAATTTTACCAAAAATATGTAGAAGAATACGTAACGGCCTAAACTGAGGGAAAAAAAAATTATATATTTTTTGGTGATAATTATTATAGCAAAAAGTAAAAAATATTGCATTTTTTTTTTAAATTGTCGCTCTATTTTTGTTAATAGCGCAAAAAATAAAAACCGCAGAGGTGATCAAATACCACCAAAAGAAAGCTCTATTCGTGGAAAAAAAAATACGTCAATTTTGTTTGGGAGCCACGTCGCACGACCGCGCAATTGTCAGTTAAAGCGACGCAGTTCCAAATCGCAAAAAGTGGCAAAATGGTCCGGGGCTTAAGTGGTTAATGAATAAAAAAAAAAAACGAAACAGTAAAGTTCACCAAATTTTTTGTATAATGTGAAAGATGATGTTATGCCACAAGAAGCGTGATCTTTATTCTAACCAAAAAAATTTGGATTCTCATTTTAGCCAGAATCTTGCAGCTCTATATTGAAATATAACAAAAAGAACAGCACAAGACAGTAAGAAGAATGACAAACTCCAGTCATCAGTCAAAGTTAGTCCCTTGGGGGCGGCTTCCAATTATTTCTAGAGACTGGGAGCTGTTCTTGACAGCTCTGTCCTTGTACTGGGGGCGTGCAGTATGCACACTCTGAGCACAGAAACGTCTCCTTCCTGCGTGGGCATTATGGCCCGGATTCACAAAGCACTTGCGCCGACGTATCTCAAGATACGCCGGCGTAAGTACAAATGTGCGCCGTCGTATCTATGCGCCGACCCACATACTGAGATACACCTAAAAATAGGCTTCCTACGACCGACGTAACTTGCCTACGCCGTCGTATCGTGGGCGCATATTTACGCTGAGCGCATTTGCTGCTCCCATTGATTTTCTATGCACATATGCAAATGAGGGAGATACGCCGATTCACGAACGTACTTGCGTGATTCTGAGCATGCGCAGAAGGATGCGTCCACGTCCCGGCGCATGCGCAGTTGGTGATTCGTATCTGTCTGTCGCTCGGCCCATCATTTGCATGGGGTCACGCCTCATTAGCATGGCTCACGCTCACTTACGCTGACTTAAGACTTGGAAACCCAGCGCAGATTTGGCAGCACTGGCTTTGTGAATCCAGTGCTTGCCTCTATGCACTGCGTCGGCATAAATATGCGCCGCTCAGGGCCGGCCCTACCATGGGACCCGATGGTACCATTGTACCAGGCAGCACTTTCAGGGGGGCAGCAAATTTCCTGCCCGCACGCCATCCCATTCCGCCAGATCCACTCTCCACTCCACTGTGGGGCTAATTGCCGCCCGACCGCTCCTCCCGTTCCGCTCTCCGCTCCACTGTGGGGTTAATTGCATGAATAGAACCATAACAGGTCCTTTTTATACTCCTATATACATGTATAGAGCCATGATAGGTCCACTTTAGTTATCATGATATAAAATAATGGATGTGGGGGAATTTTGGTGGGCGTAATTTTTTTGGGGGGGGGGCAGCATTTCATTCTTGGTACCAGGCAGCACAATGTCTTGGGCCGGCACTGGCGCCGCTGTTTGTGAATCCGGGCCTAAGAGGTTAAAAATGTATACACAGTGCTTTAGCATACTCACTGTTAATCAATTAGGGTTTACAACTAAAAAATATTGTGCAGAAAATAAGGCACAGCAAGCAAGTAAAATGCAAAAGTTGCAATAAAAAATTATGTTCAGGCAATCCGTAATAACTCAAAATGTGCACTCACTGAAAATGTGCCCTTTAGCCAGAGGTCTACTAAATTGAGGAATTCAGCAATAAAAATCCTTTGACATATGTACACATCTGCATTCAGCAAGAAGTGGCAGATGAACCAAGGGTTTTTTTTTTTTTAACCATTAAAAATGAATTAAGTGCTTATCTGTAGAAACACAGGGTTCCCCATTAATCTATTGTAAATCTCTTTGAAGCAATAAACCTGTATAAACGGACAGATGCATGGCTTGAGAGTTGGAGCCATTCAGAAATCTAAACTACTGGAACATAAACATGTCATAAAATGACAGAGGGTGATTGGTGGAAGGTATGTACACACTTAGGCCTAACATGAAAGCATTTGTATCCATTTTCTAATATGGGGTTTCTTTGTTTTTTATGTGGTCAAGTCAAGCATGTTTAACCCTTTCCATACAGGGCATTTTCACCCCCTTCCTGCCCAGACCAATTTTTAGTTTTCAGCACTGTTGCACTTTGAATGACAATTGCGCGGTCATGCAACACTGTACCCAAATTAACCACTTGAGATCCGCGCTATGGTCGAAAGACGTCCACAGCGCGGCTCTCAAGTGCCGGGTGGACGTCCCTGGACGTCCTGTTGTTGTCCGGCACATCGTTCGGGAGCCGATGCGAGTGCCTGGTGGCCGTGATGTCCGCCAGGCACCCGCGATCGTCGGTGACACAGCAGGACGTGGAGCTCACGTGCTGTCAGGGAGAGAGGAGACCGATCTGTGTCCCTTGTACATAGAGACACAGCATCGGTCACCTCCCCCAGTCACCCCCCTCCCCCACACAGTAAGAACACAATGAGGGAATACATTTAACCCCTTCCTCACCCCCTAGTGTTAACCCCTTCACTGTCAGTCACATTTATACAGTAATTAGTGCATTTTTATAGCACTGATCGCTGTATAAATGTGAATGGTCACAAAATTGTGTCAAAAGTGTCCGATACGTCCGCCGCAATATCGCAGCCCTGACAAAGAAATCACAGTAACAAAAAAAAAAAAAAAAATCAAAAATCTATCCCCTATTTTGTAGGCGCTATAACTTTTGCGCAAACCTATTAATATACGATTATTCTGATTTTTTTTTAACCAAAATATGTAGAAGAATATGTATCGCCCTAAACCGAGGGAAATTTTTATTTAAAAAAAAAAAAATGGGATATTATTATAACAAAAAGTTAAAAATATTGTGTTTTTTTTTCCAAATTTTCAGTTTTTTTATGTTTATAGCGCAAAAAATAAAAATCGCAGAGGTGATCAAATACCACCAAAAGAAAGCTCTATTTGTGGGGAAAAAATGATAACAATATAATTTGGGTACAGTGTTGCATGACCGCGCAATGGTCATTCAAAATGTGTCAGCGCTGAAAGCTGAAAATTGGTCTGGGCACGAAGGGGGTTTAAGTGCCCAGTAATGAAGTGGTTAAATCTTTATGTTTTTCCCCACAAATAGAGCTTTTGTTTGGTGGTATTTGATCATCTCTGCGGTTTTTATTTTTTGCGCTATAAACAAAAGAAGAGCGCCATTTTCGGTTTAAAAACAAATATTTTTTTATTTTTGATTTAATAAATACCACCATTTTAAAAATAATATTTTTTTTCCTCAGTTTAGACCGGTACGTATTCTTCTACATATTTTTGGTAAAAAAATCGCAATAAGCATATATTGATTGGTTTGCAACAACCAGCTGGATACTGGTGCACGTTACAGTAGAAATATTTGCCAGCACACCATGGAACAATGCAAATAGCGTCCAAACGGATATTTTATTGCATTATCACAACACAAAGCGAGTGCAACGTTTCGAAGCCACGCAGGGCCCCTTCATCATCACATGCCTGACGAAGGGGCCCTGCTTGGCTACGAAACGTTGCAACGTGTGTTGTGATCATGCAATAAATCATCCGTTTGGACGCTATTTACGTTGTTTCATGGTGTGATGGTATCTCAGGAGAGGCCTTAAACCTCATCGAAGGATGCACTATTACAAGAGGCTGAGTGATGGTCGCCTGTCAGTTCTGAGTTCACAAGAATTTATTCAAGAGAGAGATCCGGGTGCTTAATCCTGTGCTGAGAGGATCCGGGTGCTTAATCCTGTGCTGAGAGGATTCTGGACCGAATACATCTCCATCTTTGGGAAGGTCTGTGACAGAGACTTTGGTAAAGTTTCCGTGGGACACCCTGGCTGAGAGGTTAGTGAGAGAGGCCTATCCAGGTGCACAATACCCGCTCTGGCTAGAGTGGCGACGAAAGCTACGTTGCTGGAAGCAGGAGTGTTTCCGAACAAAGTTATACACCTGAACCTACTACATATTACCCTTCCACCCCTTCAACTACTACTTTTATTCTTTTACCAAGTTGGGTATTAAAGCAAAGAAAAAGAAGCCTAAAGTGTGGACATTGAAGTTTTTCTCAACTCTCAATGTATACCCTAGACGGCGAAGGAATAGAGGTAACATGCCGCCCAAAATAAAGCAGCTGCTCCTTCAGGGGTAGTGATATATATATATATAAAAATATCTGGGCGGCACAGTGGTGTAGTTGGTGGCACTATCGCCTAGCAATAAAAAGGGTCGCTGGTTCGAATCCCGACCACGACACTACCTGTCTGGAGTTTGCATGTTCTCCCTGTGCCTGCGCGGATACTCCAGTTTCCTCCCACACTCCAAAGACATGCTAATAGATTAATTGGATTCTGTCTAAAATCGGCCCTAGTATATGAATGTGAGTTAGGGACTTTAGATTGTAAGCTCCTTGAGGGTAGGGACCGATGTGAATGTATATGTAAGGCCTCGTACACACGACCGAACATGTCTGCTGAAACTGGTCCGCGGACCAGTTTCCGCGGACATGTTCGGTCGTGTGTAGGGCCAACCGAACCGGATTCCCGGCCTAGCGGAAAGGTTTCCAGCATACAAATGTTTCTTAGCATGCTAAGAAACATGTCCGTCGGACATGTCCGATGGTCAGTACGACTCATCGGACATGTCCGCTCGGCCGAAATCCCTCGCATGCGTCGAAGTGATTCGACGCATGCGTGGAAGCATTGAACTTCCGGGGTCGCGTACGTCGCCGCGTCATCATCGCCGCCACGTCGCTGCCACGTCACCGCGTATCCTGTCTGCGGGGAATTTGGTCTGATGGTGTGTACAGCCATCAGACCAAATGATCCCAGCGGACATGTCCGATGAAAACGGTCCGCGGATCGTTTTCATCGGACAGGTCCGGTCGTGTGTACGAGGCCTAAAGCGCTGTGTAAATTGACAGCGCTATATAAGTACCTTAATAATATAGATATACACACACTATATATATATATATATATATATATATATATATATATACATACACACACACGCATGTGTGTTTGAGCTTTGGCGTGCACACCCTAATGCAATTGGCTGCGCACACCTATGAGTGTAAAGCCTTGTACACACGATGGGATATCTGATGGAATCTAATCAGATGGATTTTTTCGTCGGATATCCGATGAAGCTGACTTTCATCAGTCTTGCCTACACACCATCAGTCAAAAATCCGACTGTGCCAAAATGCGGTGACGTAAAACACTACGACGTGCTGAAAAAAATGAAGTTCAATGCTTCCGAGCATGCGTCGACTTGATTCTGAGCATGCATGGATTTTTGACGATGGATTTCCACACATTTTCACCGATGGAAAACAAACCGGTGGGGCCCACACATGATCGGTTTGTCCGATGAAAACAGTCCATCGATCTGTTTTCATCGGACAAACCGATCGTGTGTACAGGGCTTTAGGCAATTTAAAGTAGTATTACACCCAAATCCAAAAATGTAATTTATGGGTAAATGGGAGTTGAACACCTTACATTCTAGGGCTACTATTTAGCTTCAACTCTGCAGTTCCTTCTGGGTTTCCAAGAACACAGCGTGGCAGGAATACAGGGGCTGGACTCCTCCAAATATTGTCAGCAAAAATATGAACACTGCCCAGGCAAATCAGGTCTATTGGTACAGATCCCTTTGTCAGCATAAGCCTTTCATTTACACCTTAATATAAACTCTGACAGCTCTGGGCTAGCTGTCAGATCAAATGTATCATAAGCACAATTTTAAACCAAGTGAACAAAAAAAACCTCACCTGAAATGTCAATTTGCAAAACATCAAACACATACAGATGATCAGCCTATATCTTTCTTTTTTTTTATTCTGCCTAAGAGAAAAATATATTGTAAATTGTATTATTACTGTGTATAAAAGATCCATTCTCTTTCAAACAGATATCAGCTGTCGTGGTTAGTAAACAGAATGATAGGTTGCAATATATAGAAATGATGTGCAATATCATCAGACAGCCAGCAATCCCCTATAATCTCGTAGATTGAAGGATTTGGGATGAAGCTGAAAGTTAATGATTCTGTAAACAGATAAACTAGGAAAAGTTTCATTGCCAATGGCATTTGAAATGTTTGTGAATGTCACAGAATATCGACCGTAGTTCCGGAAAATTTGTTTTCAGAAGAACGTGCTTGAGATTCAAATTTGTAGAAACTGCTACACCAGCCCTATTCTTCATGGGTTCTTTTAAAATGGGGACCTATGTAGAAGATATGAAGAACGCAGTGAGGTCATTGACTATGATGAGCCGGTGTCTCGTCACATTCGATGCCATCGCCGCCATCTTGCTACACCCCACACTAACCTTGTATGCTACCGCGCATGCGTCGAAGTGTTATCGAGCATGCACGGTTTTTCACCCATACAGATGACCGGTTTTCTCGGCAGGAAACACTTTGCCGGGAAACCGATGAGAAAATAGAGAGCAAGGTTCTCTATTTTCCCGTCGGGATTCCCGGCTGTTTTTCTGATGGGAAAACTGCTAGGGAGCATACACACGGCCGGGATTCCTAGCCAAATGCTCTCCTGGCAGTTTTCCTGCCGGGAAAACTGGTCGCGTGTACGAGGCTAAAGACCAATTTTTCCCTCGCCCCATTGGCTTAATGATGCCCGCTGTGTGTCTCAGCTAATCAGAAGAGAGAGTTCCAGATAGCCAAGTGTCTCATGCAACATTGCTGAATCGAGATGGGGCTTAGGAAAGTGTTATGGGGGGCTGGGGGGCTGGGGGTGAAGCAGCACACAGAAGGTTATTTAACTTAATGCATAGAATGAATTAGGATAAAAACCTTCTGCCTTTAGAACCGCTTTAAGATGGAAGTCGCCACCAGATTCCATGCGTGAGCAGATATGCTCCAAGGGTTTGGGACCCAGCCATAGACCTGTGGCACATCTGCACAGGTGTACTAGGATGCACCCCCGAAACGCATTAGTGGTACCCCATGTTCTGGTACCCCCATGTTCTGTGCATGTCCATGCACTGTGTTTATGGCCTTTTGTCAGTTGCATTTTGTGAGTACCCACTTTTATACAAAAACATTTTTATTATTAAATTATCTCTGGTATTGCACTAGGTGGGCGCGCCTTCCATTTCTGTTTTTCTTGTAGTTCCTTTTGGATTACCCCATCTAAGGAAGGCAGCATCCACCTAGCTTTGGGATACCATATATCCCTTTTACACCGCCATTTTATCTGTTATCTGTTACGTCACACTTTGGAAGACCTATTAGCACTGGAAGTGACTGTGTTTTTTGTATATCAGCTCACAAGACTTATTATAATTTATGTCATTTTAAACTTTTTGTTTTATGTGACAAACATATGATTTCTTGAGCAGTGGAGAATAGACATGTGCACACTGAAATATTTTGTTCCGTAATTTCGTTTTCGTCCGAAAAATTGATTTATTTAGTTACTCTCAAAATACGTTTTTATTTATTTTGTTTTTCGTAAAAAAAATGCATTCGTCCGAAAATCCAAATTAAGGTTGAATCTGTCATTGAAGGCTTATGATGTCTGTCGAATGTTCTAAGAAAAAAAAAAAGAAGATTCGACAGAATCTTTAAAAAAAATAATAATAATTTGACTCCTTATGTCTCTCTATGTTGAATCTTCATGTCTCTCTATGTTGAATCTTCATGTCTCTCTATGTCGAATCTTCATGTCTCTCTATGTCGAATCTTCATGTCTCTCTATGTCGAATCTTCATGTCTCTATAATGTCGAATCTTTTCTCTCTATGTCGAATCTTTTCTTTCTATGTCGAATCTTCTTCATGTCTCTATAATGTCGAATCTTTTCTCTCTATGTTGAATCTTTTCTCTTTATGTAGAATAATATTGGACTAATAGAGTTAAGGTTAGGCACATTCGACCGCAACGAAAACGAAAACAAAGCATTTGTTTATGTCGGATCTTTCGGTTTTTGTTTTCTGTGCTTCCGTTTTCGTTTGTTAAAACGATAACGAAAATACCTGAAATTCGGACGAAAATGCATTCGGACAAAAACGAATGCACATGTCTAGTGGAGAATTCTAGAACTCCTCTCAGCAGGTCCTACACCTCTCCATCATATCTGCTCCTGGATTTGGCTACAAATATCTAGAGGCGGTCACATAAAGAAAAAATTAAACAAAAAACGAACGTTGTCAATGTTACATTTTGGTGCTGCCCTCTATTATCAGAAAGCAATTTGCTGCTTTGTGCTCTTGTTCTTTGTAAGGATTGCATCACAAAAGGATATCCTGTAATTGGCACCAATGTCATGTGAATGAATAGTAGAGATGATTCATGATGCAATGATATCCCTAAAGATTACTTGAAAAGCTTAAGTCTGGAGTAATGGAGATTAACCTGCAGTGCTCAGCAATTACCTCGCATGTGACATACTGTATTCTGTTTAATTACAGGATGTGCATTAGGTGGGTGAATATATAATGTGCTTTGTATGTATGTGTAAGGGTTCTAGGGGTATGCTTTTTGTTAAAAAGGAACAGATTTGTACAAAGTTTGTAGTGATTTGAAACTTTGCACATGTTGATGGTGTAAAGCTAATATATTATACTTGAGAAGCTCTGAATTAGAAACATTTACATCTGTATGGCACATTATGTCACGCATTAAACGCATTGCATTAAGGTGCATGTACCACTTTTAGCAACACAGTGAACTGCGATACACAGTAGTGCCTAAGGCCGCGTACACACGATCAGTCCATCCGATGAAGCTGACTGATGGTCTGATGTGCCTACACACCATCAGTTAAAAAACCGATCGAGTCCAACGTGGTGACGTAAAACACAACGACGTGCTGGGAAAAATTAAGTTCAATGCTTCCAAGCATGCGTCGACTTGATTCTGAGCATGCGCAGGTTTTTAACCGATGCTTTTGCATACTAACCGTCGGTTTTGACCTATCGGTTAGGCGTCCATCGGTTCAATTTTAAAGCAAGTTCTAAAATTTTTGATCGAAGGATAACTGACCGATGGGGCCCACACACGGTCGGTTTGGACCGATGAAACGGTCCTTCTGTCCGTTTCCATCGGTTTTGACCGACCGTGTGTACGCGGCCTTACAGTGCACTGCAATGCAGGTGTGTTGGGATATCATTCAGAATGAATGGAACCACAATGTACCAAAGCAATGATGCACATTAGAATAACAATGCAACAGAGTGAATCGAGCACTTAGGATACCGTGATGCTATGGAATATTCCCCTATTCTGGGTATGCCATGCTATCAACAGGATGTTGTGGAACGAGTGACACTTTTTCATATATGACACCATAGTTGCAACATTCTTGTAAAGATTGGACAGACACTTTCCAGCTTAGGAAAAATGGTGCTATCTTTAGTGCTATCTTCCGCAAGAACTCATGAACTTTGCTTGTTGTGACATTGTGCAGGACATATTTGGCCAAGAGACTGTTTGCAAATGGCAGCCTGTCCTACAAGAAGAGACACTTGATAATGATATGTCTGTTTTGCTGTAACATCGCAATTACATTTTATTTGGACTTTCAGAGTAGACACTATTCTTTGGATCTCCAGTACCTTACATGAAGTTGAACCAAACTGTTCCTTCAACCTTCCAGATTCTCTTCAGATGCTGGTGAAGCCACCACTCCAAGCCAGCACATGGGAAGGCCCTATGGAGACAGGAGATTGGCAACTCATTCAACTCAAGGCCATGCCACACTAGCAGGTCTGTTGCTAAAGCAAATTTGCCACTGATAGTTTGCTATTAGGCATGAGCCCGACTTACGTTCGACTCGAACATTGGGTGTTCGCCTGTTTGCCGAATAGCGAACAATTTGGTGTTCACAGCAAATTCGAAAGCCGCAGAACACCCTTTAAAAGTCTATGGGAGAAATCAAAAGTGCTAATTTAAAGGCTTATATGCATATTATTGTCATAAAAAGTGTTTAGGGACCTGGGTCCTGCACCAGGGGACATGTATCAATGCAGCTAAGGTAACTCTGAAGGAGCTGCAGAGATCCACAGCTCAGGTGGGAGAATCTGTCCACAGAACAACTATTAGTTGTGCATTCCACAAAACTGGCCTTTATGGAAGAGTGTCAAGAAGAAACACATTGTTGAATGAAAGCCATAAGAAGTCCCATTTGCCATTTGTGAGAAGCCACGTGGGGGACACAGCACACATGTGGAAGAAGGTGCTCTGGTCAGATGAGACCAAAATGTAACTTTTGGCCTAAAAGCAAAACAAACTGGTGGAAAACTAACACCACACATCACCCTGAACACACCATCCACACCATGAAACGTGGTGGCAGTATCATGTTGTGGGGATGCTTTTCTTCAGCAGGGATAGGGAAGCTGGTCACAGTTGATTGGAATATGGATGGAGCCAAATACAAGGCAATCTTAGAAGAAAACCTGTTAGAGTCTGCAAAAGAATTACAACTGGGGCAGAGGTTCACCTTCCAGAAGGAGAACAACCCTAAACATACAGCCAGAGCTACAATGGAATGGTTTAGATCAAAGTATATTTGTGTTAGAATGGCCTAGTTAAAGTCCAGATCTAAATCCAATTGAGAACCTGTGGCAAGACTTAAAAATTGCTCTCCATCCAATCTGACAAAGCTTAAACAATTTTTCAAAGAAGAATAGGCAAAAATTTCACTCTCTAGATCTGCAAAGCTGGTAGAGAGTAGAGGTATACAAAAAGACTTGGAGCTGTAATTGCAGTGAAAGGTGGTTCTATAAAGTACTGACTCAGGGGGTCTGAATACAAATGCATGCCACACTTTTCAGATATTTATTTGTAAAAAATGTTCAAAATTATTTATTATTTTCCTCCCACTCCACAATTATGTGCCACTTTGTGTTGGTCTATCACATAAAATCCCAATAAAATACATTTACATTTTTGGTTGTAACATGACAAAATGTGGAAAATTTCAAGGGGTATGAATACTTTTTCAAGGCACTGTATGTAGGTTGCAATTGCTCCTAGATATACAAGATGCCTGTCATACTGATTCTTAATATTCAGTATTTTCTGGGCTATTGACCCAAAATAAGAATGCAGATCAGGAGTTCTGCAACATTGCGCATGCTTGTTTTAAGTTGGCCAAAGAAATAGCATTTTCAGAAGGAGGTCAATGGCAGACGATGGGTTTGCTTTAAAACCAGTTTCTATTTTGTCAATTACATGGGAGTTGCACTTAAAGTGGAGGTTCACCCGGAAATTACTTTTTTAACCTTAGATTCCTGCTCATTTTGTCTAGGGGAATCGGCTAGTTTTTTTTTTTTTAATCAAAGCAGTACTTACCGTTTTAGAGATGCATCTTCTCCGCCGCTTCCGTTCCTATTTTGATTGACAGTCTTCCGACAGGCTTCCGACGGTCGCATCCATCGCGTCACGATTTTCCGAAAGTAGCCGAACGTCGGTGCGCAGGCGCAGTATAGAGCCGCACCAACGTTCGGCTTCTTTCGGCTACTCGTGACGCGATGGATGCGACCGTCGGAAGCCTGTCGGAAGACTGTCAATCAAAATAGGAACGTCCAGTCCCGAAGACCATAACCGGAAGCGGCGGAGAAGATCTATCTCTAAAACGGTAAGTACTGCTTCGATTTTAAAACAACTAGCCGATTCCCCTAGACAAAATGAGCATCAATCTAAGGGTAAAAAAAATGTTATGGGTGAACTCCCGCTTTAATGTCAGTACTGTTGAAGTGAGAAAATATACTGTATTAAATAATCGCTTTCTGTTGAAACACACACAAGCAAGTGAGGACACTTTGAAACCTACTGACAGGATTAAACACTTTCACAAAGTTATGTAACTGTTACACAGAGAAGATAATTGTACATAGAGTTGGTGAGAAAAGTAGGTCACCACTTAGAAGCAACTGAAGTAAAGATTGCTCAGAGGACCAGACCAGTGTTTTGACAAGTTCATATTTTTTTGACAATTCGAGAAATTGTAAGATCTATCAAACATTCTACATTCTGTCAGAAGAAACTGGGTCTGATACTGAAACTAGGGTATCATAACAAGACAAATCCTACAGAAAAAAGTTATGTTTCATAAAGAAGCAGTGAAAGTATAAGTCTGCTGGTGAGCCAAACTGAAATTTGATATGGCCTGTTGACTGCAAGTGACTGTCCCTGGCAACCTCCAGTTAGCCTTCCCCTTTCAAAATGCTGGAGTCTTAAAACTAATAATATCTTGTTTCACAGCTGCTATAAAAAAGATTGATAGAATTCCACTGTATGTCTTTATTTGGTGCATAATACAAAACAAGGGCCATGGGTGTCCCCCGTACAGCAAGATTGACAGGAAACTCTTATGCCCCGTACACACGATCCAAAAATCGGATGACAGATCCTCCAACTTTTTTCGCTGACTAGTCGCAACTCGCAAGTAGAAATTGGATTGGTTACTAAAGTCACGAAAATTCTCGTATGACGGAAAACAAAATCTGAAGTGATGTCATTTGTTTTAATGTATTTGTATTGTATTTTTGGACGAAAACTGTACGGATTAAATGAAAATTGTACAATCGGGCATCATACAAGAAAATTTTTCATGCATGTCCGATAACATAATATCAGATGACCTGTCATGATCGGCTCTCGAAAGCTCTGTACTAACGATCCAATTATCGTACAATCGCGTCGAAAGCTGTATTTTTCGTACGATTTTCAGATCGTGTGTAGAGGGCATTAGGGTAATAGCACATCTACTGCAGTATATTGTGCATAATGTGAGTGCACATATTTGCCTGGGAGTTATCATTGAAGATTGGAGACCGGTGTAAAATGCCGGGGTTGATGCCGGATGTGCCAAGCATGAGAATGTGAGGCAATTATTACTGGAGAGTTGACACGTATGATGGAGCCGTGTCACGATCTTTACGCAGTGTGGTGGGCATATTTCATTTTATTATGATTATTTTATTGAAAACCTTATGTTTTGTAAACTTGAGGACTTTAATCTTTCTTGGAATTTTTTTCACTTTGAGTCACTGGGTGATATTATTTAATGTGTTTATGGCACATTCTAATTAGCTATAACGCCACTATTTATTGTGTACGCTTATGTTTATTTTTTACTGTGGTAGATGTCCTAATATTCATATTTATTTAAAGCGGTAGCTTTGTTGAGTTATTTTTCTTGCACATACCTTGGCGCAATGGTGGGATCAATAGTGTAGGTGGACTTTGAGTTTAGATCCTGAGATTTAAGGGCCAGATTCACGTAGAAGTGCGGCGGCGTAACGTATCGTAACGCCGTAAGCCCGTAACGTATCGTAGATACGTTACACCGCCGCAAGTTTTCATCGCAAGTGCCTGATTCACAGAGCACTTGCAATGAAAACCTACGCTGGCAGCCTCCGGCGTAAGCCCGCGTAATTTAAATGGGCGTGTGTCATTTAAATTAGGCGCGCTCCCGCGCCGGACCTACTGCGCATGCTCCGTTTCAAAATTCCCGCCGTGCTTTGCGCGCCGTGACGTCATTTTTTCGAACGGCGACGCGCGTATCGTAATTCCGTATTCCCGGACGGCTTACGCAAACGACGTTATTTTTTAAATTTCGACGCGGGAACGGCGGCCATACTTTATACAGCAATACGTTTGCTGTGTAAAGTTAAGGCACCAAAAACGACGACTAACTTTGCGACGGGAAACTAGACTAGCGGCGACGTAGCGAACGCAAAAATCCGTCGTGAATCGCCGTAACTCCTAATTTGCATACCCGACACTGGTTTACGACGCAAACTCCCCCCAGCGGCGGCCGCGGTACTGCATCCTAAGATCCGACAGTGTAAAACAATTACACCTGTCGGATCTTAGGGATATCTATGCGTAACTGATTCTATGAATCAGTCGCATAGATAGAAACAGAGATACGACGGAGTATCTGAAATACTCCGTCGTATCTCGACTGTGAATCTGGCCCTAAATTCCTAGAGTAAGAAAGTTGTTGGTACTCACCAAAATTGCAAAGGTGTCCCCATAGAAATGTTTTTTCCCCTTTAATGACTGTTTTAAACAATCCACCACAACCAGCTTACTAAAAAAAATGTGGTGTATGTGACAGGTGGAATCTTCTACTTGCTGTTTGTTAGATGTAGCGCCTACTTTTTTTGAACAGTGAGTTTTAAATTAATATAACTAAAAACATGTTGCGCTATCAATATAAAGTGCATAAATTTATCATTTATCATTCAATATAACAAGTGGCTTTTATATGTTTAGGTCCAATGTACTCGGGCTACAGTGCAGTATATTCATTTGTGATCTGTTTTGTCTAATGCCGCGTTTTGTGAAGAAATAAAACGACGTTTTAAAAAACGTCATTTAAAATGATCGTGTGTGGGCTTTATGTTGTTTTTTTGTCTTCTAAAAAACGACCAAATTTTTTTTTCGAACATGCTTCAATTTTTTATGTTGTTTTTCAAAATGTCATTTTTTTGGGTCATAAAAAATGATCGTGTGTAGGCTAAAACGATGTTTAAAACGACGTTTTTAAACCTGTGCATGCTCAGAAGCAAGTTATGACGTGAGCTTGAATGGAACAGAGTGCCGTCGTACGTGTTGTACGTAACTACGTTTTGCTAGAGCATTTTGAAAAAACGATGGTGTGTAGGCAACGTCGTTTTTTAAAATGAATTTTTAAAAACGTTGTTTTTTTTTCATGAGAAGACAAAAAACGACCGTGTGTACGCGGCATAAGGGTACTGCACTAATTTCTAAATATCCCTATATTTGACTTAGCACACAGCACATTTAGTTTTGGTTTTCATCGTTTCTCAACCGATTATACAGTAAAACCTTGGATTGCAAGCATAATTCCTTTCCGGAAGCATGCTTGTAATCCAAAGCACTTGTATATCAAAGCAAATTTTCCCATATGAAATACTGGAAACTCAAATGAATCGTTCCACAATCATTTATTCTAGTCCTTCAGTTTATAGTCCATATAAAAAGATTATAGCAATGTGATAAGTTGTGTAACCATAAAATGTCCATCTACAAATGGAAGCCTCCCCAAGGGGATTAGAAGCAAAATCCAGCAGGAGCTACAGAGTATAAAAGAGAAGAGAGGCGCCTCTAAGTGTAGCAATATGGTTACATTTTGGCCCCTTTCACACTGAGTTTTTCAGACGGTACAGCGCTAAAAATAGCACCTAAATACCGCCTGAAAAATTCCTGCCCAGCCTTCTCAAGGCTTTCACACTGAGGCGCTGCGCTGGCAGGAGAGAAAAAGATCTCCTGCAAGCAGCATCTTTGGAGCGGTGAGAGGAGCGGTATGTATACCGCTCCTTCACCGCTCCTTCCCATTTAAAACAATGGGAAACTGCGGTATTAACCGTTTATTGGCCGCTAGCGGCCGAATCCTGGGGCAATTCCAACGGTATAGCGCCGCTTTTTTTAGCGGCGCTATACCGCCACCGCATCTCCCGCCCCAGTGTGAAAGAGGCCTTAATGAAGGTACAACATTTAGCAACTCACATGGTTAATGAGGCACATCTATGTATACAGGCATCCGGGTAAAGTGATCCACATAGACCATCACCCGCACCGCAGGCTCTCACCAGTCTGCAATCGTGACCGGGAAGACTACCCTGCAGTAGAGCGATCTGAAAGCGAGGCTTGAACCGCTCGTGGAAGGGACAACATCAATGGTGGTGAGGAGAATGATCTATGTGGACAGCTTTCCCCCGGATGCCTGCATTCTTAGATGTGCCTGTTTTAATCATCAACCATGTGAGTTTTTAAATGTTGTACCTTCATTAAATGTAACCATATTGCTACATTTAGAGGTGCCTCTCTTCTATTTTATACTCAGTTATGACATGACGCTACTCTTATATCAAGACATCGCTTGTTTATCAAGTCAATATTTAGTCAAACATTTTGCTTGTCTTGCAAAACACTCTCAAACCAAGTTACTCTCAAACCAAGGTTTTACTGTACTCTAATTCAGGGGTCTCCAAACTTTCTTAACAAAGGGCCAGTTTACTGTCAGGCTTCAGACTTTGGGGGGCTGGACTGTGACCAGTGTTAGTATTAAAGTATGTAAGCAATGCCCCATCATAGATATTAGTAGAAGGAATAGTGCCCCATCCTTTGTATTGATGAGAGGAATAGTGCCCCATTGTTGGTGTCAGTGGAAGGAATAGGGCCCTATTGTTCGTATCAGTGGCAGGAATTATGCCCCATTGTTGGTGTCAGTGGAAGGAATAGCGCCTTGTATCTGAGGGAGGAATAGTGCCCCAATAAAGGCAAGCAAAAGCACCTGGCCCACATGCCACAGTTTGGAGACCACTGTTCTAATTATATGGGCTTTGTTATAGTATTTTTTACTTATTCCTGCAAATAGTCTGAACAGGACGAGGAGGCGTCGCAGCTTTTGAATAATGGACGCCCGCAGTCTGACTGACTCTGCATCCAGTGTATAAGACGACCCCCGACTTTTGGGCGATCTTTTTAAGTACAAAAGGCTGTCTTATTCACCGGAAAATACGGTACCTGAACTTGGTTTGGTATCTTATGAACAGAAGAACTCTGGGAGAGAGAAGGATGGCAAGAGGAGATAATCCCGTTCCGCTGCATGACCATACATTGCTAAGGAATATGGTGAGGGAAGCAGACAACAGAGACATTTTGTCATCAGTCTAATGCTGTTCCCTGACTTTGTAATCACAGGCTGGAAGTAGGGAGATGACCAGGATACATTTCCAAACTAGAAAGATAAAGGAAGAGAGGGCGCACCAGCCGTGTGCATTATGCCAAGTAAATTTATTATGTATAATATCTTCTTCCTTTATCTTTCTAGTGCAATAAGGACACCCCCGGTCCTAAAGGGCAGCAAAGCCAAGGAACCTTATCCATTGAGGAGTGGACCAGTATTCATCATTGGGCTAGCCATTATACTCATGCCCAGGAGTATTTGTTTGTTTTTTTGCTGTGTAAATTTCCTAAATGCAGTAGTTAATATTTAGTTAAAAACTTGGCCTTGCTGTCTGGCAGTGCTGTCCAAACCTTAGGCTTGGATAGAAAGAAATACAAATCATTTAGCAGGTAGAGCATCAACTACCAATATATTTAAAATGTATATTTAGCAGTTTGCCCGGAGTTTAGCTTTCATTTTATAATCTAATGAGAAGGGTAGAATCTGGGGGGTTTGTTGAGGGTACAAAGCAAATGAACAAAGCCACCACAGCAATATGCTGAAAACCATGGATGCTGCACATAAGGGCATTTAAAAAAAGGTCAGCATTAGGATGTCTGTTTTATTAATGCGAATAGCAAAGGAGATTGAAACAGTAAAGGTTAGAGCGATATTGCCCAACCAAGGGTTCTAGCACTTGCGATCTGAAAATTCATTCCTTGTACTTTGCCTCCATGGAGTATGTTCAAAGGCACACAGTAATCTTTTATCGCAGTATGTGTCCCGAATCTGCTGAGTGACGTCTACACATCTCACTAACCTTAGAAGAGGCCTCCTCTAGTGAAATTATTAGTGTGGCTGAAACCACCAGCTCAAATGTGCAACAGGAAATACTCTTCTCAGATTAGAAATTCCACTTCAAGATGGTCTCATGGTACCAGTGAATAAATTATAGGTAAGGTACAATTAGTAGGCTGCACATGAAGATGGCTGAATGCCGTCAGTGGATATATCTTCGTGAAATGAATGAGGTTTAGGATTGCATGGGTTCTTACAGAATTCCTCATTAAGCCAAGAAAATTATAAGTTGATGTTGATATGCTTCAACGTACCTTGAATTTCCATGTAATGGGCCATTTTATCTCTATACAGTGGAATTCTAGTATGTTTGAATTTCAAATGTATCTCTAAATTCCAGCAAGTCCCATAAATAAACTCAATCCTTTTTTACAAAGGCTACTAAAGATAGCATGAAATACAACCCCACTAAAGTTATCTTTCTTGGAACCAAAGCCTGGAATCATGAAAATGATCAAACCCGAAAAATATATAGTTCCAAACAGAACCCAAGATAATGGGTCATGTGTAGTAATACGGAGATCCAGAAAGGGAATCACGGCACCCTATTTAGCATTCTAACCTGCATACATAGGCCAAGATTCACAAACGAGATACGACGGCGTATCTCCAGATACGCCGTCGTATCTCTGAGTTGCGCCGTCGTATCTATGCGCCTGATTCTTAGAATCAGTTACGCATAGATTTCCCTTAGATCCGACCAGCGTAAGTCTCTTACGCCGTCGGATCGTAACTGCATATTTACGCTGGCCGCTAGGGGCGTGTACGCTGATTTACGCTTAGAAATATGTAAATCAGCTAGATACGCGAATTCACAAACGTACGCCAGGCCAACGCAGTACAGATACGCCATTTACGTTAGGCTTTTCCAGGCGTAAAGTTATCCCCTCCTATATGAGGCATATATGCGGCGTACCAATGTTAAAGTATGGCCGTCGTTCCCGCGACTAAATTTGAAAATTTTACATCGTTTGCGTAAGTCGTCTGTGAATGGGGCTGGACGTAATTTACGTTCACGTCGAAACCAATACGTCCTTGCGGTGTATTTGGAGCAATGCACACTGGGATATGTCCACGAACGGCGCATGCGCCATTCGTGAAAAACGTCAATCACGTCGGGTCATGGCTATTTTACATAACACACGCCCCCCTGTTCCAAATTTGAATTAGGCGGGCTTACGCCAGGCGATTTACGCTACGCAGTCGCAACTTACGGAGCAAGTGCTTTGAGAATACAGCACTTGCCCGTCTAAGTTGCCGAGGCATAACGTAAATCGGATACTTTACGCCGCCGCAAAGATACGCCGCTGTGCGAGAATCTGGCCCATAGGCTACATGCTGCAGATGGTTTGAAATGACCATATTCAGAGCTGTGATATGTTGAGGCAAAACTTAAGCATAATGCTCACTTTGGAGACATTCAGCATGGACAGCCTTGGCAACCTTTATCTTTTAACATGTGGACAATAGGAGTTGCTAATAAACTTTTTCCTGTTGCATTAGGGACACAATTTAATTTAGAACAGTATCCCTGTAGACACATCAAACCCCTTCAGTAACCCCTATAGACACATCAAAACAAAATCTCCGTTATTGATTTAGATGGGCCTGAATCAAATAAGAATAATTAGTTTTTCTTAGAAATCCCTTTGACAACCATAGTTAGAATATTGCATGGCCTGCATGCTTTGCCTATATTTGCATTTTTTCAAAATTTCTGTTTGTTTTACAGAATAGTTTTAGGTTTCCGCTTTCAGGGTGTAGATGTTGTTTGAGTAAATGATTTAATAGGAAAACCATTTTTAAATGTCAATGATTACTGAAGCCATAAATTAAACCTTGTGCATCCAGCGAGCATGTGAGTCAGAATGACCTCAGCTTTCTTCTCCCCTGTGGGCCTATTTACAGCATAATAGCACATCTACAGTCATTGATGATAAAAAAAAAAAAAAAATCATGTGCAAAAAAAAAAAAAAAGAAGACGTGATAAAGTCTGTGATTTACACCCTGCACTTTTACTAACACGTGCTTAAATCTACATTTATGACATCAGTCTACTCATTCCTCAGTCATCAGTTCTGGGCTTAATAAAGAAAACACTTATCCTTCGTTACAGATGATTAATCTACTTCCTAGGAAATCTAAAAATCAAGGACAGCTATGATGTTATAGTAACCAGTTATTAAACACATAAAGGATTATTTCAAAGAGTTGCAGTTTCCCCTTCCAATAACATGATCTAAAGGGAATTTATATTGAATTGTGAATTTTATTTTCTAACATAAAAACAAACTATATTGATTTTGGGTCAATACAATCTTTTGTGTACAAATATTTAAAGCCCAATTCCACTTTGCATTAAAAAATAAAATCTCTGCCTTGCAATTATAAAAGTAAAAACTGCAGCTCTGGCTATCACTCATCCTCTCTATTGCGGTTTCCCACAGACTTATTCACTCTGCGATCCAGTGATGGTTCACTTCTAGGTTGAAGAATACCCAGTACTTCATTTAACCCATGTAACTTGGGTGCAGGGCATCAGGGCCCACCCTAAACTAATAGTACAACGATGTAGCGCATAGCACTAACTGTCAAGCTCTTTGCATCATGTAGAGGGCATGTGGCCTGGTATGGTTCAGGAGGGGGGTGGTGCTCGCCCCCCCTTTTTCCTGGCCTGCCAGGCTGCATGCTCAGATAAGGGTCTGGTATGGATTTGGGGGGGGGGCACGCTGTTTTGTTTTTTTTTGGCATGGGGTAACCTTTAAAATCCATACCAGACCCAAGGGGCTTTGTTTTTCCAACAATTTAATGTCTGGCAATGCCTGGAGAGGTGGTGCTGGGATCAGTAACCACAAATAGGAAGTGTTGGGAAAGTGTAAGCTGTGTCACCCTATCTTCAAGTTTAGGGACTGCAAGTCCTTACCTATAATGGGCTTTGGCTATCAAATTGCGACAAGGTGACACAGCTGGAGTTCTGCAAGCAAGTGTGCTGTAGGAAACAGGGGAGTATATATAGACTTTATATAAAACTTGTCCCTGAAGTTTGTTTGAAGTCAAGTGGGCATCCTATAATTTTCCCAATCCCTATCCAAGTTGCTATACCTCAATAAATAACAAAAACAAATAGGTAGATTCAGGTACAAGAGCCTACAGTTACGGCGGCGTAGCTTAGCGTGTTTAGCCTACGCCGCCGTAAGTTAGCTAGGCAAGTACATGATTCTCAATGTACTTGCCTGCTAATATACGGCGGCATAGCCTAAAGCGGGCGGGCGTAAGGGCGCCGAATTCAAATGTCTTGGAGGGGGGCGTGTTTGATGGCAATGAGGCTTGACCTCACGTTTTTTACGTTATTTTTAATGCACATGCGCCGGGCGCCTACATTTCTCAGCTAAGTACGCCGCACGGGCCTATTGATTTAGACGTGGACGTAAACGTCGTAAATCCCGATTCGCGGACGACTTACGCAAATGACGTAAAAAATTTGAATCTCGCAGCGGGAACGGCGGCCATACTTTAACATTGTTATTCCACCTAATAGATGGAATAACTTTAGGCCTGCTAATGCCTTACGGAAACGGCGTAAAACTACTGCGGCGGCCGGACGTACGTTCGTGAATCGGCGTATCAACTCATTTACATATTCTACGCCGACCGCAATGGAAGCGCCACCTAGCGGCCATCCAAAATATTGCAATCTAAGATAGGACGGCGCAAGCCGTCGTATCTTAGATATGTTTAAGCGTATCTCTGTTTGAGCATACGCTTAAACATAGGTCGGCGTAGATTCTGAGTTAGGTCGGCTTATCTACTGATAAGCCGGCCTAACTCTTTCTGAATCTACCTAATAGTCATTTACTGTTTTCTGACCACTCTGAGGTGACTGTGAAGATTTGGTGTGCATGGCTATGTAGGGTTCAGGATCCTTAGTTTCTTGCGGTCTTTAAGGGGGTGCGCTACACTGTATTCAAAAACGAAAAAAAAAAAAAATATTTTGCACTTAGTGCAACAATATGTGTAAAGAGCTGCACCTTTAAACATCACAATACTGGATGTTAGATCTAAATACATAAGCATATAACAGGTGCACTTCAACCCAAGAAACTGATCATGTGAAAAGACATTCAGATTTCTGTGATGTGATACTCTTCAGCACAGTTCATGAAACAGCAAATAGTTAAAAAAATTAATTTCAAAGAGTCAGTGAAACAATCAGCCATCCACCGTTCCGGTGTAGGTATCTTGAAAAGCCGACCAAACATTTCATGCCCTCCACCACAGACAACAATGGCCTCTTACCAAATTAACTGGATCCCCATAAGAGAGATCAAACGCACATGTTCATCAATGACCATCCAGGCATCCATCAATGGTGAAAGGACTGGATCAGTGGATGGCTGATTGTTTCACTAACTCTTTGAAATTCATTTTTTGAACTCTTTGATGTTTCATGAACTGTGCTGAAGAGTATCACATCACAGAAATCAGATTGTCTTTTCACATAATATGTTTCTTTGGACTTTAAATTTGAGTTGATGCGTACCTTTTATACGCGTATGTAACTACAAATACTATACCTGTTGAATTTTAATAAAGGGACACTTACCAGTTCAGGGATCCAGCGCTGTCCTTGTGGGTCGGTTCTTTTCCTTCTTCAAGACACAGGCACTCCCATGTTAACTGGGATAAGATGGCTGTGACTCTTTGTAACTTTACAGCCGACCCACAATGAGCATGTGTGACCAGCCGAGCTGAACCTGCAGCCTCCTGGAACCTGTGACATATCCCAGGTGGTTGCGGGGGGGACGGACTTCCAGAGAGATTGCCTAGGGGAGTCCAGTAAAAGTGGTAGCGGGTACCTTCTAGAAATAGGTACCCAATCCCCCCCCCAAAAAAAAAGTCCCAAAACGTGTCAGAGGAGAGGGGGATGAGATAGATCAGCGGAACTTCTATTTTAGGGTGAAGTTTTGCTTCAAACCTTTTTTTCCCCAGAGTATTGATTCCATCCGGTCACATCAGGGTGATCATGGAGAACCACCTTTTGCAGAGACCAATTAACCTTGAGAAGACAGTTTTCCAGAATGCACCAGTTTCTGGAATATATGCCACCCCCAGCACATGTTGCTCTCCATCCTGAACATTGGGCAGTTTTGGACAGAAATTTTACCAGAATAGCGGAACTTAAATTATGCTGTTAGGAGTGAATGCATAGATAGAGTGTTGGAGTACTGTTAAAAGCAAATCATTTTTTTATTATAAAGAAGCTAACAAAGATTGTTCATGAAATTGATAATAGGCAAATACAAAACACAATAAAATGTAAAACATGATTAAAAAGGTGCAACAATAGACAATCACAACAACATTAATAGTCTACACATTTCACAGAAATGTCCACCTCATCTAGACTATGAACGCCTGGTATGTACTTGACCGAAGATAGTAAGCTTCTGCTGAAATATACACAAAACACATAACACTCATAACACAAAAACAGGCAATGATCCAACATATACAGATACAGAGTACAACAACAAAAAACAAAACAAAAAAAGAAGGGGGGATAGAAAAGGGATAGTACCAAAAATCCCGAACTCACCCCCAATGTGATAGACACTTCCCCCCCCCCCCTTTTTTTTCTCTTTCTATATTCTTTATTTATAAGTTTTAATACAGCCGCAATGAAGGAAAGTAGCATAATAAAACAAAACATAAATAAGCAACAGTCCTGGGAGACATGCTGGAAAATGCGGTTGTCATTCGCCTTAAAATTTGTCTTAAAATATTTACATGCCGTTCTGATTGATTTAAACCCTTTAGTGAGCTTAGATACAAAAGGGTTATTGTAATGTGTAAAAGCAGAATAATCAGCGTCTCATTATATACAGCTAGTAGCACCTCTCATTAAATGCCTAACACCCTGCTGTTGTTTCCAATTGCTGAGCAGCCTTGCTTGACTCATTTCTTTAATTATTCTTAAATCTTCTATAACAAAGTTTTTTGTATATATAGTGCCATACGTGCTGTAGTGTACATGCTGCGTTACCCAGATACTTACTTACTGGAAATGATGGCAACATGTTTGCTACATGGTACTAATAAACACTGCAGGCTTACTTTGGCACCAGAAAGGCCTTTAAAGATCACTTTCGTGGGAAAAAATTGCAAAAAAAAAAATGATATACCATATACACTTGCGATACAAGCCATATTGTAATTTAATGTTATTAAGAATTACAGTAAAACCTGATTTCAATTCTGACTTGATTTGCGAGCGTTGTATCGCAAGATGAGCAGGATTTAAGGGATGTGCAGTACCGTATGTGGCCATATGTGCGAGGGCGCTGGTGACACTCCGTTGCCGAGTGTCTCTGAGCGTCTCCAAGTGTTTCCAGCGCCCCCCCCCACATCTGGCCACATGCGGTACTGCATACACTAGCAGTGACACTGGAACAAATGATCTGAGTTTCCATGGGGAAACTCGCTTTGATATACAAGTGTTTTGGATTACAAGCATGCTTCTGAAACGGATTATGTTTGTAATCCAAGGTACTACTGTACCTTTCCTTTTTAGTCTGCAGCACTGTAATATTCTTTTTTTTTTTTTTTTAAATATATGTTTATTATAATTTTAGGTATACAAACTATAGCAAAGTGAAAATGAAGGTAAAATAAAGTTATCTTGTAGTATAACAAGAATGGAAGTATAGTTTATATTTCTATATACCAAAGTCAAAGCAATCATGGATACTTGTATTAAAGATGAAAATAATACCAACATTTACATCTTGGTTACACTGATAGGTGGCACTGATGGGTGGCACTAATGGGCACTGATAGGTGGCACTGATGGGCGGCGCTAATGGGCACTGATAGGCGGCACTGATAAGTTACACTAATGGGCAGCACTGATTGGCCTCACTGATGGGCATAGACTAGTGTCACTAATGGGCACAGACTGGTGTCACTGATGGGCACAGGGTGGCATCATTGATGGGCACTTTTGGGGCTACATCTATTTTTCTATGGAGAAATGGATGCAAACGGATGATCATCTATTTACATCAGTTTACATCTGTGAACTTCTGTTTTTTTAAACGGATAAAAGCCCTATTCTTGTTAGGTTAAAAAAAACTGATCGGATGTAAACGGACAAACGTTTTTGCATATGTAGTGGATGTAAAGAAAACTGATGTAAAAACAGATGAGCAACTGATGAAAAACTGATGTAAACTTCATCTGTTTTCTCTCAAAAAAAAAATGTGACTGAACTGATAAAATAAACAGTTTGCATGTGTGAAAGGGGTCTTAGGGCGCTTTACCGCTGTTTTAGTGGCGCTTTACCGCTTTTTGGCTGCTAGCAGGGCATTTTTAACCCCTAGCTGGCGGCCGAGGAAAGGGTTAAAAGCGTCCACGTTGCAGTGCTTCGGCAGTGCTGCCCATTCATTTCAATGGGCAGGGCTGGTGGAGGAGCGGTGTATACAACGCTCCCCCACCGCCCCAAAGATGCTACTTGCAGGACTTTTTTCCTGTCCTGCAAGCGCACCGCCCCAGTGTGGAAGTACTCGGACTTTCACACTGAGGTGGCTTGAGAGGTGCCTTTCAGGCACTTTACAGGCGCTATTGTTAGTGCTAAAACGCCTGAAAAGCACCCCAGTGTGAAAGGGAACTAATGGTGGCCATACACTAGACAAAAAAAAATTGAAAATCGGTCATTTAGAGTATGTTCACTTATCGTCTAGTTAACCACTTCACCCCCGGACCATATTGCTGCTCAAAGACCAGAGTACTTTTTGCGATTCAGGACTGCATCGCTTTAACAGACAATTGCGCGGTCGTGCGACGTGGCTCCCAAACAAAATTGGCGTCCTTTTTTTCCCACAAATAGAGATTTATTTTGGTGGTATTTGATCACCTCTGCGGTTTTTATTTTTTGCGCTATAAACAAAAATAGAGAGACAATTTTGAAAAAAATGAATATTTTTTTACTTTTTGCCATAATAAATATCCCCCAAAAATATATAAAAAAACATTTTTTTTCCTCAGTTTAGACCGATACGTATTCTTCTACCTATTTTTCTAAAAAAAAAATCGCAATAAGCGTTTATGATTGGTTTGCGCAAAAGTTATAGCGTTTACAAAATAAGGGGTATTTTTATGTCATTTTTATTAATATTTTTTTTTTACT
Source organism: Rana temporaria (assembly GCF_905171775.1). Lineage (NCBI taxonomy): Eukaryota > Metazoa > Chordata > Amphibia > Anura > Ranidae > Rana > Rana temporaria. The sequence goes on from NC_053501.1 coordinate 31,161,817, forward strand.
AGTAATGGCGGCGATCAGCGATTTTTTTTCGGTATTGCGACATTATGGCGGACACTTCGGACACTTTTGACACATTTTTGGGACCATTGGCATTTTTATAGCGATCAGTGCTATAAAAATGCATTGGATTACTATAAAAATGCCACTGGCAGTGAAGTGGTTAACACTAGGGGGCGGGGAAGGGGTTAAGTATGTCCCTGGGTGTGTTCTTACTGTAGGGGGGGGGGGTGGCCTCACTAGGGGAAACACTGATCCTCTGTTCATACATTGTATGAACAGAAAATCAGTGTTCCCCCCGCTGACAGGACCGGGAGCTGTGTGTTTACACACACAGCTCCCGGTCCCCGCTCTGTAACGAGCGATCGCGTGTGCCTGGCGGCGATCGCGCCCGCCGGGCACACGCACGGGGATGTCGGGGGCGAGTCCCTAGTGGCGGCTGAAAGAGCCGACGTAGAATGACGTGCTCTCGCCCAGGAGAGCCAGCTTGCCGACGTAGAACGGCGGTGCGCGGTCGGCAAGCAGTTAATGGGCAGAGATCGAAAATCAGTTTTTGAGCCAAAAAAACGAAGGAAAAGTTTGGAAAAGTTTGGCTAAACGGACGATAAATTGAAAGGTTAATGTTTTTCTCGCCCGAACAGTTTGTACTGAGCTTATGTGACAAATATAACGGAAAATTGATTCATTTATGTCAGTTAAACGATTTATCAATCAAATTTCGGTCATTACATGATGGCAAAATTGTTTGCTCTGATGACCATGTGAATGATTTTTCGACAGGTGTATGGTTAGCATTTCTCTTTAATGTTTTTTTAGCCCCTTTGTGACTGGGAGTCATCAATGCCTAGATGCTCCAGCCAATTTTAGCATCATCAGTTAACCTAGCAATGACTAATTAGAAAACTAAACATGTTATAATTTTAAGAACATATGAGGCTTTACACATGATCAATAAAAGCCCTGCCTCATTTTTGTATTTAATTATAACCTGTCGAATATACAGATATAATAAACAGAGTTCAGGTTTAAGGCATGTGTAGTGCCCTGCTCCTGTTGAGTAGGCGCTATTTTGTAAATGTAGTTATCTGAGCTGTAGTTTAGCTCAGATTTTCATGCCAAATTATGGGTCTCTGTTCCAGCTCGACTGTGTTGCACATCTTCCACCTGACTGTGGGTGTTGCTTTCACCAAGGGTCAAGGTTAAAATTACAATGGGCTGGGTGTATTGGGTGCCTCTTGCCCAGAAACAGCTCAGTGGCATGGTCCCCGCCGCTGTGCATTCTGGGGAGGGGTACTTAGGGGCAGACGCTGGCGGGGTCTTCCGATCCTGACCTGGTGGCCCTCCTGGCCTCAGGGATGTATTAGCAACCTTTTGGTCTCTGGGCCTGCTGGCCCGAGGCACCGCTACTGAAAGTAGGCCCAGTACCCCCAGCCCTATTCACATACTACGTAAACGACGTAAAATACGACGGCTGTGTTCCCTGGTCCATACCTTAGCATGAGTTGCGCCTCATATATGGGGAATAACTTTACGCCGGACGTACGACTTACGCAAACCGCGTATATTATGCGCCGGGCCCAAGTACGTTCGTGAATCGATGTATTTCCCTCATTTCCATATTTGAATAGGAAATCAATGGGAGCGCCACTTGCGGCCAGCGTAAATATGCGCCCACGATACGCCGGCATAGGAAAGTTACGTCGGTCGGATGAAGCCTATTTTCAGGCGTATCTCAGTTTATGGGCACGGCGCATAGATACGACGGCGCATACTTACACTTACGCGGCGTATCTCAAGATACGTTGGCGTAAGTGCTTTGTGAATCCGGGCCATGGTCTTGATAGCGTATTACCGTTTCTAAAAAACACATTTATTCAAAAGATCTTCCAGGGCACTCACATGGTACAGGTGCTTCAGCGCACCACTCTGTAACAAGCATACAATCACTGAGATCGTTATGTCCTTCCACAATGAAACAGACCAGCTGCCTTCTCCACCATCCTGCCCCCTCCCTACATGTGTCGACAGGGATATGACGTGTCTTCCTCAGGGGGATTGTCAATTACAGGATTTTGATCATTTAGTTATAATAGAATGGACTTTAAGGATATATTATGGATCGTGGATTCACTTGTTAAATAATTATTGTGTTGTGATGCCTGCACTTAAGACAACATTCACTTGATTTAACATTATTTGCATATCCATTTGTTATTTTGTTAACAACACGGATTTGGTAATGTAAGTATAGCGCGGCACTCATAGGTGTGCACAGCCTATTGTATTAGGGTGTGCACCTCAAAGCTCAAACACATATGTGTGTGTGCGTGTGTATTTATACTGATGGGGCAGATTCACATACAATTGCATGGGCGCAGCATATGTGAGATACGCTACGCCGCTGTAACTTACTTTTAATAACTTTGAATCCAGAAAGAATTTGCGCCGTAAGTTACAGCAGCGTAGTGTATCTCTCGCGGCGTAACAGCGCGTAATTCAAATTGGCGAGTAGGGGGCTTGCTTACTGGGCACTATATGTGCCCAGTAAGCAAGTGGTTAATAATTCACTTCACACCACTGTGTTGCAATGCTGACCTTTATTTTAGCACAACGTGTTGGAATGCAAGGATGTAATGAAATGGCACTTGGAGTTAAAAAGAAAAAAACAGTAAACCGCGTGATGCGTCATTTACGATGAATCGTCACTGTTCCCCACACAGTGCAGTCACTGGTGTGATTGAGTTCAATAAACGACCCTAGATACGCTATTCTTCTACCCAAAACACGCTCTTAAAAATCTACTATTTATTTTTATTTGGTACATTTTGGCTAAGCAGCTCAGTAAGTGCCAATGAGAGTGCCCACTTTTTTGAAATTGTAACGAAAATCAGTCATTTAGAAATTTTGCCCAAAATCTCTCCACTTATGTGTAATTCCAGACCTGCAAAAGTATTCGTTCAGCAAACCTTCGAAAATCCAGCCATTTATCTTGTATAAAAATATAGTTTAAGAAACCCCCCAGAGAGGAATAGATTGCTTATAAAATGTATATTTTTGGGATTATGCTCGTTCCATATGTATGATACAGATTTTCTGCTCTGCTTTCAGATGGAAAACATCAGGTATGCATGTCTTTATAGAAAATGATAGATAAAAAAACAGCTTGATATTCAGATCTATTTTTTTTTTAATAGCTCTTGGCATATAAAACTAGAATAACTATTCATTATTACAGAATTGTCACTTACAGTAATGGCGGCTTCAATAAAATGTGTGACTCACACTTCAATATCATGTAACATTGATATTTATCTTTAAAGCTGAACTTTAGGCAGATATATAGACGCAGAATAATGCAGCTCTCTATTTATTACACTGCTAATCAGTTCAGCTCTCACACCTGCACACCACTTATGGTTCAGGGCAATGTTTATAAACACTGTATCAGACTTTTTCATTTTCTTTTTTTAACCACTTAAGCCCCGGACCTTTAGGCAGCTAAATGCCCAGGCCAGGTTTTGCGATCTGGCACTGCGTCGCTTTAACAGACAATTGCACGGTCGTGCGACGTGGCTCCCAAACAAAATTGGCGTCCTTTTTCCCCCACAAATAGAGCTTTCTTTTGGTGGTATTTGACCACCTCTGCGGTTTTTATTTTTTGCGCTATAATCAAAAATAGAGCGACGCAGCGGGGGGGGGTTCTCGATCGGACCCCCCACCCGCTAGAAGGCAAGGACGTATATATACGTCCTTCTGCCTGTACGTGCCATTCTGTGGACGTAAATAGGCGTGCGGCGGGCGTTAAGTGGTTAAAGCAGCAACTATTACAGCTGCTACATTGGGCCAGATTCACATAGCCCGGGCGCAGCGCAACGTAACCGATTTAGGTTACACCGCCGCAAATTTTCTGACTAAGTGCCCGATCCACAAAGCACTTACCTGGAAATTTGCGGCGGTGTATCCTAAATCTGTCCGGCGCAAGGCGGGCCAATTCAAATGGGGCGAGTCCCATTTAAATTAGGCGCGCTCCCGCGCCGGACGTACTGCGCATGCTCCCATCGCAAATTTCCCGACGTGCTTTGCGCAAAATTACGACACGCCGACGTTTTGTGAATCGCGACGGGTAAAAAAGACTTGCGCCGGGAAAAAGATTTTTTTTAAAAAAAATTCAAAAGCGACGCGTGAAAGACGGGTATACTTTTACATGGTGTAGTAAGTTTACACTTTGTAAAAGGTGCCCTATCTTTGCGACGGCAAACTAACACTTGTGGCGACGTAACGACGGGAAAAAGTTTCGTGGATCGCCGTAACTGCTAATTTGCATACCCGACGCTGGTTTACGACGCAAACTCCCCCCAGCGGAGGCCGCGGTACTGCATCCTAAGATCCGACAGTGTAAAACTATTACACCTGTCGGATCTTAGGGATATCTATGCGTAACTGATTCTATGAATCCGTTGCATAGATAGAAACAGGGATACGACGGCGTATCCCTTTTGTGAATCTGGCCCATAGTAACATAGTAGGTACGGTTGAATAAAGACAACAGTCCATCCAGTTTAACCTAGTAGGTGTAAGGCCCCATGCACACGAGACGCTGTTAAACGCACGTTCAGAGGCAGTTGGACACTTTTTTCAACTGCCCCTGAATGCATTCAATGTTATCCTATGTGTCCATGCACACAGTCTAGTTTTTTGGTGTTTTTAGGCAGTTGCATTTAACCTCGTTTTTCCAGAAGCAAAAAAATGGGTTCAGAAACAAATGTTTTCAGCGTTTCAGATGCAAAACGTGGCTAAACGCAGCTAAACACGGTATCGGCGTTTTGCCGCGTTTTCGTTTATAAGCGTTTTTAAAGGTGACCTATTTTTTTACATTAGAAATCTCCAAAATTATGGCAAATAATGAAAAACCATTAAAAAATATAAAATAAAACTGTAATTTCTTGCATTGCATTGTGGACAATCCACAACTTGTGGCAGGTGGCGTGGCCAGGTGACGTGGCAAGTGGACAATCCACAACTTGTGGCAGGTAACGTGGCAGGTGATGTGGCAAGTGGACAATCCACAGCTTGTGGCAGGTGATGTGGCAAGTGACACTCTAAATACAAGTACACTACTGCTGTCTCAGCTGCTGCTACTCACTCTGGTCTCACAAAATGGCTGAAATGATTAAATAATACTGTTGTTTGAGCTTAGGGAGGGTCTTACGATGTTTCTTAACTAAACGCTTATAGACGCAAACGCAGCTAAACGCGGCTGCAATCGCGGTAAAACGGGCGTTTCTAAACGCCGGTTTCAGCCTTAAAAAACATGCGTTCAGCAGAGTTTGCACCGGCGTCTCGTATGCATGGGGCCTAAGGGTCCTTTCACACTAGCGGACCGTTCGTCCGCTCATTACAAGTCCGTTAACGGACTTGTAATGAATCCCTATGGGAATGCGTCCGTTAGCGGATGGAGCATCCGCTAGCGTCCGCGTCAGTCGGGTTTTCGCTTTTCCGAACGGAAGAAACCCTATTTTTCTTCCGTTCGGCGGAGTGGAACTGATGCAGACGGACAGACGGTCCGTCTGCATCAGGTTCCCCATAGGGGACAGCGGAGCAGAGGCACTGTGTGCAGGGACCGCCCTATCCGCCGACAGCTGAGCGGGGATCCCCGCTGAGCCGACGGAGACACACGGAGCGGACCCGGAAACGGTCCGCTCCGTGTGAAAGAGCCCTTAGTGTATCATTGTCTATAATTATTTCCCCTATCCCTGTATATTGTGTTCTTTAAAATGCCCATCCAAAAGTCTTTTAAAAATATCCATTCTCCCCGCTGACACCACCAATTGTGGAAGAGAATTTCACAAGGTAAATCACTTCTCCTCCAATCTCAAGCATGCTTTACTGCATATACAGACTGATTTTACTGTTGTGAGTTTAGTAACACTTTAAGGGCCAGTTCACACCAGATGCAGTTCCGTGTGCTTTTTTTCTGCACAAAATGCATGCACAGTGTTTTCCATGTATTCCAATGGCTCTAGTTGGCTCTAGTTCACACCATGCAGTCAGTTTCCGGGTCAGTTTCTGCACTGGAAACTGACTGCATGGTGTGAACTAGAGCCAACTAGAGCCATTGGAATACATGGAAAACCCTGTGCATGCATTTTTAGTGCAGAAAAAAATGCACACAGAACTGCATCTGGTGTGTAGTGTTGCTCACGAATATTCGCATTGCGAATATTCGACTCGAATATAGCATATTCGAGAAATCGCGCTATATTTCGAATTTCGCGGTGAATATTCGCAATTCCGAATATTCGCATTTTTTCAATTTGATTTTTAAAACAGATCACATCCTATCGACGTCTAAAAGCATTGCTGGTATGATTAGGGACCCTGGGCCGAGTAGCTAAGCTGAGGCGATCCTTTTATGTTGCCAAATTGAAAAAAAAAAAATTGCGATTTTTCGCTATTGCGAATGCGAAAATGATTGCGAATTTTCGATAACTGTGGTAGGAGAACTCTGATTGTCTTTGATGCAAAAGGGGGGGGCTTTGTGTATGTGTATGTTATGAATATTTGTATGTTTGATATTATTTTTTTTTGTAAGAAGGAAAAAATTGCGCATACCTTAAAAAAAGGGGAGAATACAGCAGCAACTCAAAAATGTTATACAACATAAATTAATACAAGACAGAAAATGGAGTCGCTCTACAAGAATAAAAAATATGTCTAGTGACAAGACATGTGGGCAAATTATAAAATAAGCAAGCGCAAATAACTTGTGAAATACACAGTGAAACAAATATATAAAGAAATATAGTCCCAATAATAGAAAAATAATCTTTCATAAAAATGTCTTTGATATGTGAAGTGAAAAAAAGTCCAAAGCATGCAGCATGAACGTGTTCAATCTTCAAGGTGTTTGATTGACAAACGGCTGTGACAGATGGATAGAGTAAAGAATCACCACCAATGCAAAACACTTTTTATTTTCTATTGTAAAATATCAAGAATATTCTGAGCCAATCAGAGTGCTCCTTCCGCATTTGCCGAATATTCGCAATTATTTTGTATTGTAAAATATCAAGAATATTCTGAGCCAATCAGAGTGCTCCTTCTGCATTTGCCGAATATTCGCAATTATTTTGTATTGTAAAATATCAAGAATATTCTGAGCCAATCAGAGTGCTCCTTCTGCATTTGCCGAATATTCGCAATTATTTTGTATTGTAAAATATCAAGAATATTCTGAGCCAATCAGAGTGCTCCTTCTGCATTTGCCGAATATTCGCAATTATTTTGTATTGTAAAATATCACGAATATTCTGAGCCAATCAGAGTGCTCCTACAGCATTTGTCGAAATTGCGCAATAAATATCGCATTCGCATGTTGCGATATTTCGATAAAATATCACGAATATTCTGAGCCAATCAGAGCGCTCCTCCAGCATTTCTCGAAATTGCGCAATAAATATCGCATTCGCATGTTGCGATATTTCGATAAAATATCACGAATATTCTGAGCCAATCAGAGTGCTCCTACCGCAGTTATCAAAAAATCGCAATTATTTTCGCATTCGCAATAGCGAAAAATCGCAATCATTTACTTTCGATAAAATATCACGAATATTCGAATTTAGCGAATATATCTCGAATATTCGAATATATATTCGAGATATATCGCGAAATCGAATATGGCATATTCTGCTCAACACTACTGGTGTGAACTGGCCCTAAATGAAGAGATTTGCCAGAGAAGGGAGGGGCATCTAGTTGTATTGGCAGGCACATCATACTGTTGCTGTGAGTTCTAACAATGACAGGCAATGGTTTGATCAGAGGGCATGCACATGCAGTACAGTAAAACCTTGGTTTGCGAGCATAATTAGTTCTAGAAAAATGCTTGTAATCCAAAGCACTTGTAATTCAAAGCAAATTTCCCCATAAGAAATAATGGAAACTCAAGTGATTTGTTTCACAACCATTTATTCGAAGGTCCTTCAGTTTATAGTCAATATAAAAAGATTATAGCAATGTGACCAGTTGGTGTAACCATAAAATGTCCATCCACAAATGGCAGCGTTTACAAGAGGGTTAAAAGCAAAATCCAGCAGGAGCTACAGAGTATAAAAGAGAAGAAAGGTCTCCTCTAAGGGTCCTTTCACACTGGTGCGTTTTTGCCGCAAAAATAGCGCTATTAAAACTCTCATAAAATGCTCCCCATACCCCCTCCATTGAAATGAATTAAAAACCTCTGTAAAAACGCGGTAAAAACGGAGCACGATTTTACCGCGTTTTTAATTCATTTCAATGGAGAGGGGCATGGGGAGCGTTTTAATAGCGCTATTTTTACCGCGAAAACGCGGCAAAAATGCACCAGTGTGAAAGGGCCCTAAGTGTAGCAATATGTTGCTGAATGTTGTACCTTCATTAAATGTAACCATATTGCTACACTTAGAGCCAGTTCACACTGGGGCGGCACGACTTCGGGGGCGACTCGGCAAAGCGTCCTGAAGATGACTTCAGAGGCGACTTGCAAAATGACTTATGCATAGAAGTCAATGCAAGTCGCCCCGAGTCGCCCCCAAAGTCGTACAAGAACCTTTTTCTAAGTATTAGAACGGTTCTATTGAATAGAATGGGACGCGACTTGTCAGGCGGCTGAGTCACCCGACGAGTCGCCCCAGTGTGAACTGCCTCTTAGAGGTGCCTCTCTTCTCTTTTATACTGAGTTGTGACATGATGTTACTTGTATGTCAAGACATTGCTTGTATATCAAGCCAAAATGTATTAAAAAATGTAGTCTTGCTCTCAAACCAAGTTACTCTCAAACCAAGGTTTTACTGTATATGGATTCACTATTAGGCCCCATTCACACCTGAGCATAGCATTTTCAGGCAGATAGTCACGCAATTTTACACCGATTTTGCAGCGATTTTGTACAGGTCAAAGGGTCACCAATGTAAAAAGCAGAAAAACGCCCAAATCTGCCTAAAAAAAGTCCCAGAACTTGTTTGAGCTTCAGGCGTTTTGGAGTGGAGATGTGAACCATCTCCATAGAGAATAAAAGATTTTTTCCCCTCCAGCGTTTTGTAGCTTCATGCTTCAAGCTACAAAACGCTCAGGTGTGAATAAGGTCTTATGCCGCGTACACACGATCATTTTTCAAGATGAAAAAAACGTTGTTTTTCAAAAATGACATTTTAAATGATTGTGTGTGTGCTTCACATCATTTTTCAGGTTCTGAAAAACGACCAAAAAAAAAATTCGAACATGCTGCATTTTTTAACGTCGTTTTAAACAATGTCATTTTTGGGGTTGTAAAAAATGATCGTGTGTGGGCTAAAACGACGTAAAAAAACAGCGCATGCTCAGAAGCAAGTTATGAGACGGGAGCGCTCGTTCTGGTAAAACTACCATTCATAATGGAGTAAGCACATTCATTAGCTGTAACAGACAGAAAAGTGTGAATCGTCTTTTACTAACACGGAATCAGCTAAAGCAGCCCAAAGGCGAATAGAACGTCCCCTTTATAGTGCCGTCATACGTGTTGCACGTCACCGCGCTTTGCTAGATGATTTTTTTAAAACGATGGTGTGTAGACAACATCGTTTTAATGATGAAGTTGTGAAAACGTTGTTTTTTCGACATGCTGAAAACCTAAGTTTTTTTTCATGCTGTAAAATGATCGTGTGTACGCGGCATAACAATTGAGGGCTAAGGCCCAGATTCTAAAAGGGCTTACGACGGCGCAACGCCATGTGCGCCGTCGTAAGTCCTAATCTGGGCCGTCGTATCTATGCGACTGATTCTTAGAATCAGTTACGCATAGATAACCATTAGATCCGACAGGCGTAAGGCTCTTACGCTGTCGGATCTTAAATGCAATTTTTTTTTTCGCCGCTAGGTGTCGCCTTCCGTCGTTTTACCGATCGAGTATGCAAATTAGCAAAATACGCGAATTCCCGAACTTACGCACGGTCGACTCAGTGAAGATACAACGTTTACGTTAGATTTGCGACGCGTAAAGTTGCCCCTGCTATACGAGGAGCAACCAATGTTAAGTATGGCCGTCGTTCCCGCGTCGAAATTTAAAAATGTACGTAATTTGCGTAAGTTGTCCGTGAATGGGGCTGGACGCCATTTACGTTCACGTCGAAACCAATGACGTCCTTGCGACGTCATTTCGCACAATGCACGTCGGGAAATTTTAGGGCAGTACGTTCAGCGCTGGAACGCGCCTAATTTAAATGATCCACGCCCCCTACCCGGATCATTTGAATTAGGCGGGCTTGCGCCGGGGGATTTACGCTACGCCGCTGCAACTTTACAGGCAAGTGCTTTGTGAATCAAGCACTTGCCCGTAAAACTTGCGGCGGCGTAACGTAAATGTAACGTTACGCCGCCGTAGTTTTACTCCATTCTACGAGAATCTGGGCCTAAGCTTTTACTTTGTGCCAGGCACAATATACGCAGCTGTGTCTGAAGCATATTGCCTTTTTATGTGGCTTTTAAAAGTTGGACCTTGTGCAAGTGACCTAAGTCGCCTTATGTAAAACAACCGCAAAGAAAATTATTTTTATATTTAGCAGCAATGATTATGCACATGTAAAATAAAAGCAAAATATATTTGATTTGACTATAATTCTTTCTGCTTCATATAAAAAGGAATGGGAACACAAAGGAGTTTATATAATAAATAATGCATGCAGCCCTTTTCCATTCAGTGTCAGAAGGAGACACAATGCCGATTTCATTCAGATAATTGCTGTTATCAGCCCATAGAATATGTTTAGGTAGACAGGTTATTTGTGTTCTTTTTAATGCAAGGTGATTCATCCATGCTCTGAAAGGAATGAGCTGACCTCTAAATATGTCTGCAGTGATCTCAGGCTCCTTCTTTACAGCAGGAATGCTTGGCTCTGATTGGTCAGCCGAAGTGCCATTGCTTTCTTTAATAACAAAGGCATTTATAAAAGGAGTGCTGATCCACACTAGCGCAGCCTAGAAACGCCTGGCTCGGTTACCGAATACTGGCGGGTCCTAGGAACATGTAATAAGAGCCACTTTCTCATTTTCCACATGACGTGCGTTTATTTCCCAGCTAACTTTTCCCCCTAATGTATTTGTCCTGTTACACTAGAAATGCTTAATAATTATTTAAAAATAGCACCCATAATGTCATTAGAATTTCCTTTGAAAACGAGATCAGAGAACCCACAAAGCCTTTGAAAAGTTATTTTTTCTGTCTTTTAACTATAAATGAGCATTTCCTGCTTTGCTGAACCATGTACAGCCAAAGGCCAGTGTCTGTGTCCATTTATTTTAGCGGCCCTCTATAGGTCGGATATATAGGGCTTTTGTGTTAAAATGTTTTCTAGTAGAATTATTCTCTATGTTTGTTTTAATTATTTAAATTTCACCATCACCAAACACCTACTTTATTGGTCCAGTTTTGGAGCGGTCATTCCTATTTCCTACCTGCAGAAACTATAGTTCATATAACTCATTTACTATGGTACAAAGACAAGTGAGTCTTGCCTACAGTCAAGCATGGTGGTGGTGGTGGTGTTATCTGAGGCGGCATGAGTGCTGCCGGTACTGGGGGGCTACTGAGGGAACCCTGTTCTGTGAGGAGAGGAGATGGAGTTAATGAGTTCCTACAAGCTTGGAACCTGTCTGTCATCTCCTTTAATGAGTCCCCTCCCCCCACAGTTAGAACACATTAGGGAACACAGTTAACACAGAACACAGTTAACCCCTTGATCGCCCCCTAGTGTTAACCCCTTCCCTGCCAGTGAACTTTACACAGTAATCAGTTCATTTTCATAGCACTAATCGCTGTATAAATGTCAATAGTCCCAAAAACGGGTCAAAAGTGTCAGATATGTCTGCCAAAATGTTTCAGTCCCGATTAAAAAACGCAGATTGCCGCCATTACTAGTAAAAAAAATAATAATAAAAATGCCATAAATCTATCCCCTCTTTTGTAGACGCTATAACTTTTGCATGAATCAATCAATATACGCAAGGGTTAGGAGTCGGACTTGTGCTTTGGCACCAAAACCAGCCAATCACAAAGCCATCCTACTAGGAGCCTACCTGAGCAATCCATTTATATCCAATCAGGTAATCGTTTGCACTTTTAAGTTGGTAAATCTACAGAGTATACTGTATAAGGCCATAGTTAGCCAGCCACTTTGGCTAATTGCTACTACCATACAGGCCCGGATTGGGACAAAAAATAGGCCCGAGCATTTTTAGACTGAGCAGACAAATTTTCCAGGAATCGTAATAAATTATGCCAGACAGGGAGTGTTCTGCCCATATTATTCATAGCAAATATGTGCATTGTTAGTTTGACGATGCTGCCATATAATGGTCAGAGTTGGTCTTATTTCGCCAGAGCTTACAGAAAGTTGTATTTTCCTCAGAGAGAGAAGCAGTAACCTTTAACCTGGAACTGTATTTCCTCCATTTCATGCCTGCTCCTGGATCTAGGCAGACTCATGCAGAGAACCTCTCAATACATTCCTGGACTAATGATGGAATTGTCTGTGAGTACTCTTACTGATGGACTGAGGCTGCGTAGAAATGTTTAATGTACTGACACATATGTTTTGTTTATTCTTATGTTGTAGTTTTACAAAGTTGTTCAGAAAACAGAATACATACGGATCTGATGTCTCACGTTTCTTTCTTGACTTCTGAATTATTGTTAAGCTGTCTGACTAGTGTTATACAACAGTTCAATAACGCGAAGCAGAACAAGAGGCAAACACAACCCAATGATGTTTTTAATTGTAGGAACAGATTTCTGTGGACTAAAGGTTGTGCACCCCAGCACTGTAGTTATTGGTGGCCAAGGTGAAAGATGGGTGTTGTCTTAAAAAAACATGCACACCTTTTCAAACGCGCACATACAGTATAATCCTCATCATCCCATTAACAAATGATCACAACACATTTTACGATTTTGTATTCTTCAAGAATTGACTCTTGGCGCTCAGCCCCATGACATTCCAGCCACAAAGCAATTCAAGTTGTGGAAGACTTCACTCTGCCAGGTGTTGTTATTGTGTGACCAGGAAGAGGAACCTATATAACACCTAACAATGGTCAATGACTGTGAGTCCCCTTCTGACTAAGTTCTAAATGGGAAAGTACGATGTCTGTTCAGGGCCACCAGCCCAGTATGTGCTATTTGAACTGGACCAGGGAAAAAATTCACTCATTGCCCCCAGCCTGGTGCTTCCCAAGTACCTTTACTGATCATTTGAAGAGAAAAGATTATTTTATGATTACATTGTATCTGGACAAAAAACACGATTTTCAGGCTTAGACACCTCCTGCCTACTGCTCATTTAACACAAAATAATGTTTTGCTCATGTTTGTAACAAGTTTACTTTGACTGGTCATGTGGGGGTGAATAAAATGTCACCGGCACAGAAAATTCTTCTGCGCCTAATCGAAGACAAAAATAAAAATTTGAAGTTTGGAGAACGCACACTGTTTGTGCCTCTGGCTCTCTTAACATGCTGGGAGTTGTAATTCAATGAAAGATGAAGAGACATCATCCAAATCTGTTTCAGGCAAAGCACCTCAGACGCTCCATGTTAGTAACACGATTATTTATGAGAGTGTTGTCCTCAGATAACTCCCTTTATGTCTTCTCATGGATTGGCCTCTTTGGATGTGCTGATCGGAGCACTGTTAGCGTTTTCAGTACCGTCTGGTTTAAAATAAAATCCCAGGATTGTACACTCGCTGCAGCATGGAACTCTACCAGTCAATCTCTTATCGTAGATTCACTAAAGCAATCATGAATATTTTATTTTCTCTAGATGAACTAGAGATAAACGTTAAAACCCTTAAATTAATCGTTATTTCTACTGCTAAAGAGGAGCTTTCTCGGTCACTGCAGTCAGGTAAAGCCAAATCCTACGGAAGCAACAAAACACAGGTGAGATGCATGCATAGGAATTTATTTGTACATTTGCAATTCTATATGGTCAGTGTTGTTAGTTAGGCACCCATGTCAGACTGCACAGCCAAGACCTGGAACTCAACTTATTAATATTAATATTTTAATAAAATGAATATACTTACCTTTTTTCCTTGGTGTCTTATATCTAAGCTAGTGAAGTCACAGGTCCTCTTTTTTTCTATACCAGTGGACAATACTAAATTCTACAGCGTCCCACCATGTAATGACTTGGCATTGTGGCAAATGAATAAATGGGCACTATACTTAATGTGTACACGGTCCTAAATATTGTTACAACTATAATAATCAATAAATTGTTTTGTGATATACAGACTTAATAAAGATGTCAATCAAAGTGTACTAAAACATAAAGTGCATCAAGTGATAGAGTGCTTCAAACACAGGAAAATAATTTGTGTCCTTAATGCCAGAAATTTTTGACTCTTCAATGTGGAATATCATTAAACCACCAGTACCATTCGCACCCAATGTGCTCTGATGGAATATCATTCACCAGGCTACCATGACCTCTTTAACTAAAAAGAAGGTCAGTACCAAGGCTCAAGTCCTGCGGGAACGTGTGGAAACGGAGTTCCTGCACTTTTTTCACAGCAGGAACTCAGTTCCCTTTGCAGGACTAGAGCAGCCAAGCCGCCCGAGCCAATACTTCACTTAGCGGCGATGCCCAGCTCGAGTCACTGTCAGGGGCAGGTGAACCTTAGTAATCCTTTATGTTACTGCCCGCTTCCTGTATATGGATTCATCAGGTACTGTAGTGTGCGGGTATTCCGTCACTTCCTCGATGCCGCAGTGTATCCTGGGAGCTTTTGTCATTGTTCCCAGGAGACATTGCGGAGGTCTGCCGCGAGTTATCGCGGAATTTAGAAAGAACTTGCTTTCTACAGGAAGCGGCCAGTAACATAAAGGATTACTAAGGTACAGTGGATCGGAAAAAAACATGCGGTCTAGTAATTATGCATATGAGCGTATCATTTTTTTTTTTTTGGTGGGGGAGTGGATCTTGGTTCGAGTTCCCACACTTTTTTCCCCAGGACTTGACCCCTGGTCAGTACACACTTGTCTGGGATTCTTTGTGGCTCCTCATGAATGTAGCACAGTTATCAATGTCCAATGTTTGACCACTCCACCATCTCTATAATGTCGAATAATCTTGGACTAATAGAGTTAAGGTTAGGCACATTCAACCACAGGTTCGATAGACACAGATCGCTATTGTCACTGTCATGTTGAATCTTCTATCTATACTGTTGTATACTGTCGAACTGTTGTCGCAACAAAACGAAAATAGAAAAAAGGCATTTTTTATGTCGGATCTTTCGGATTTCAGACGAAAACAAATGCATATGTCTACTTACTATACTGTTAGTCCATTGACACATCCTCCAGCTCTCCAACCGAAAGCCCATACCTCTGTACAGACAAAAAGCTGGAGGAAGAGTCTGCAAGGAGCCTGGCATTGCACCTGCGATCCACTGGTTTCCTGCAAATATGAGTGAATTTATTATTTTTTCGAAAAATGGGTACTTTTTTAAAATAAAATACTTAGCAGGCATTTAGCAGAAATAAAAATAGTTAAGGCTGGGTTCACAGGAGATTGTGACTGGCTCTTTATGTAGCCGGTTCACATATCTCCGCAGCAGCTCCGGTGCAAATTGAACAGGAGTCTGGTGTGTCTTTTGGTTAATTTCAGGTCCGAATTCAGGCAAAAATTTGAGCTGAAATCGGACTTGAAACGGTGAACATGGACACACCAGACTCCTGCTGTAAGCCGCTTGCTCATATGTGAACCCAACCTAAAAAGCATATAGTTGGGTTCTTACTACAAACTTTGTACCCTCAGCTAGAATCGAAGTACACAATTCCCAATGCTAATGGAAGACATTCAAGGGAAAAAGTACAGTAGCAACAGCAATTGTAACCATGTTGTGGTCGCCGAATAAAGCTTTGGACCCATTCTGGAGATCCCTGGTGTGCAAGTGACATACTTCTTGCCTCAGCTAGAATCTGTACCTGCATTAAACATCCTAATACTATGAACATAAAAATACAATTAAAACAAAACAATACATGGAAAGTTGAAAATAGTAAAAGTAAGTGTACAGTCCAATTTTAAAACCATGTCATTAACCTAACATGACTTACTTCAGTAAAAATCAGTTCTCAATAATTAAAAGCACTTAAGATCTATGATACATGAATAATTAAAAACAATATAATTTTAGAAGTATACTAATTACATCAATTATTTAGTGGCTAAATTGACGAAGCATGAATAACTTCATGCCACTCTTATATAGTCCAGATGATTACACTAGTAATAAATTCAGAAATGGATTTTTATCTTTTTATTTTACCGAGTAGGGCACAGGAACATATTAATTATTTAACCTATAAAAAAGGGTACTCTATGATCTTTTGTTAGTGTGGGCGTAATATACTGTGTATAGAAACACACAGTACTGCATTTTACTCTCTCCCTCTGCCATGAAAGCATCTTTTCTCTGATTGATTTAATCTCTGTAGATGTTTAGCAGGTGCAATAGATAGTCACTGGACAGAATCCATAATGAACACAGAGTTTGATTACTCAAATGGAATGGTAGGCCTTGTACACACGACCGAGAAACTTGTCGTAAAAGAAACATCATTTTCCTCGACAAGTTACTTGTCAGGCTTGTCGAGAATCTTGTCAAGCTTTCTTTGCGTACGTTCTCAAAGGCGGTGACGTACAACGCGTACGACGGCACTATAAAGGGGAAGTTTGATTCCACTGGCGCCACCCTTGGGGCTGCTTTTACTAATCTCATGTTACTGCGTGTTAAGTAAAAGTTTGGTGAGAGACGATTTGCGCTTTTCAGTCTGTCACAGCGTGACGAATGTGCTATCTCCATTACAAACGCTACTTTTACCGAAGGTGCGCTCCCGTCTCATACTTTATTCTGAGAATGCGCGGGCTTCTTAGCATACGCACGAACGTGTTTCTCATTGTAAACCAGCCCGACGAGAAACACGACGAGGAAATTCAGACTCCTGACGAGAAAAAAAGAGAACTTGTTCTCTTTTTTTCTCGTCGAGATCCACAACAGTTTTCTTGACGACAAAACATACACACGACCGTTTTCCTTGGCAAAAAAGCTCTGCCACCAAGTTTCTTGATGGATTTTGTCGAGGAAAACGGTCGTGTGTACGAGGCCGTACACAAAACTTGGAAAATAACATTACAAATTATTTTCACTTACAGGTTACTCAGTGATTGTGCTTTACTACTTGTTTTACTATTCATAATGTGAAAATAGAAAAAAGGGGGAAAAATATTGCGCTCATCAAAAAAAAAAAGGCAAAAATTAATGAAATAATCTGCTACACTAAAATATGACTAAAATTAAAAGAATAATGGAAATGTGAATGTAGCGCTAGTGATTCTAAAAAGTCTCACTAAGTGAGTGTGACCACTGGGTGTATACAGTGACAATAATACAATAACGGGAATATATATGAAATGAGTCCACATGGAGAAAAAAGAGGTGATAAAGAAATGTCCATCAACAAAGCATGTGAAGTGACGGTGAAGGTGGACGTGTAACCATAAGGATCCTCAAATAGAACTTTCTTTCAAAGGGTAAGAACAGATGGAATACGCTTACCGGAACCAATGGATCTACCTGTCAGCGACAGCAGATCATTCAGGCATAGGGATTCCCAACAGTGGATAGGCTCAACAAGTTTGGAAGACTCAGGATAGCAGGAACAAAGAACATAGCCACTGGACCGAACAATCCATGGTTCGATGAATGATGTCCTGGACTTGTAGACAATACTCAGAACTCGTAGGGTATCCACCCTGTTTTCAACAAATGTTGAGACAGCTTCGGATAGGAAATGAACCCTTGTAAGGGTCAAATAAAGGGCGCGATGGAACAGCTCAAAAAACTCCTACAAGTTGAGCCTATCCGCTGTTGGGATTCCCTATGCCTGAATGATCTGCTGTCGCTGACAGCTAGATCCATTGGTTCCGGTAAGCATATTCCATCTGTTCTTACCCTTTGAAAGAAAGTTCTATTTGATGATCCTTATGGTTACACAGACGGAAAAAATTCCGTCTGACTTTTTTCATCGGAAATTCCGATCGTGTGTACGAGGCATAAGGCTTTACTTTGTTAGTAAAAAAGAAAAAAAAATGCGCATAGAGAACAAAATAAGCACCAAACACGTCACAAGACATATAGTGCAAAATAGAAATAAAAAACAAAAGTTTGGCACTAAGTGAGCAAGTGAATAGCGTGCGAACCTGGAAGGGTAAAATAGGCCATGAAAAATTGAACTTGAACAAATCCAAAAATCTAAAAATACCCACTGATTACTGTGTAAATTACACTGGCAGGGAAGGAGTTAACACCAGGGGGCAATCAAGGGGTTAACTGTGTTACCTAGGGAGTGATTCTAACTGTGAGGGGAGTGGACTGATTGGGAGTAGAGAGAGATCGCTGTTCCTGATCACTGGGAACAGACGATCTCGCTCTACTCACCTGTCAGAATGGGGATCTGTTTGTTTACATTGACAGATCCCCGTTCTGGCTGTTTGTGGAGTGACCGCGGGTCGTCCGCCACGTGCATCACCTCCGGCGGCGTGCGTACGCCTGCTATTGTTCTTAAATTGGCTGACGGACACCTACGGCATTTCGCAATTCGTGCAGCCGGTCCAACTTGCCGCAGACTAATGACGGCGGCTGGTCGGCAAGCTGTTAAGCCACCTACATAGCTGTTTCTCTTTCAGTTAATGACAGTGTTTCAACCTAGGTATGAAATTAAAGATCATTAGCACGTTTCGTATAATTGATTAATTGGACACTGGACTCGATCACACCATCGGAATTTCCGATGAAAAAAGTCAGACGGAATTTTTTCATCGGATATTCCGACCGTGTGCGGGCCCCATCGGACTTTTTTCCGTCTGAGTTTAGAAATAGAACATGTTTTATTTTTTTCCGTTGGAAATTCTGATCGTCTGTGTGGAACTCCGACGGAGGAAAAACTACGCATGCTCAGAATCAAGTCAACACATGCTCGGAAGCATTGAACTTGATTTTTCTCGACTCGTCGTAGTGTTTTATGTCACCGCGTTTTGGACGGTCGGAATTTGGTCTGACAGTGTGTATGCAAGACAGCTTTAACGGAATTTCGATGGAAAATTACATCAGATTTTATTACATCGGAAATTCTGATAGTGTGTACAGGGCAGTATTTTGTAAGTGTACAAAGTGTGCAAGTGTAAAAATTGATGCTGGTTTTAAGCCAAATATTAATTTGGTTTAGATTTGTCTTCTGTTCTCTCACTTTGCAACTTGTAAATTGATAAAAACAGACAATTAAAATATATCTTTCTGAAACATTCTTACTTTACAGCATTTATTCAAACCTGCCTAAAACTTTTGCACAGTACTGTATATGTTAGCAGGATCAATACAAACATCTCACTTATATTTCTATTTACAAAACAAATGATATTTTCTACCATCTTATTACAGGGGTCTAATAATAATGGGCACAAATATTTATAAATAGACCCCCATAGTGCCAGTTCAAGTAAAAGCAATGGGGTAGATTCAGAAAGCAATTGCGTCTGCGTATCCATAGATACGCAGCGTAATTGCTAATTTGCGCCGGCGTATCGACTTTTCTGTATTCAGAAAGCTTGATACGCCGACTGCAGCCAAAGATATGACTGGCATAAGGCTCTTATGCCGTCGTATCGTAGGCTGCATTCTTACGATGGCCGCTAGGTGGTGTTCCCGTAGTGGTCAGCATACTCACGCCGATTCACAACCGTACGCGCGCCCTGCGTTCGCATTTTACGTCGTTTGCGTTCGTCGGTTTCTGCGTAAGGCTGCTCATGCTATTAGCAGGGGCAGCCAATGCTAAGTATACCCGTCGTTCCCGCGTCGCGATTTTTAAAAATTACGTTGTTTGCGTAAGTGAATCGTGAATGGCGCTGGACGCCATTTACGTTCACGTTGAAGCAAATGACGTCCTTGCGACGTCATTTACCGCAATGCACGTTGGGAAAGTTTCCCGACGGAGCATGCGCACTACGTTCGGCGCGGGAACACGCCTAATTTAAATGATCCACACCCCCTACGGGATCATTTAAATTACGCACGCTTACGCCGGCCATTTTTACGGAGCGCCCACGCAAATTACGGAGCTACTGCTTCGTGAATGAAGCGTAGCGCAGGTAATTTACGGAGGCGCAGCGTTAAAACGGTACGCTGCGCCTCCGTAAGAGGGCGCAAGTCGTACCTGAATCCACCCCAATGCCTTTTTAAATGCTCAGTAAAAACATGCTAAAAATATTTTTTTCTTTAAAGTAAAATATTTTTCAAAAGCCTTTACTTTTGTTTAAAGACCACAGTGAGAATTATGGGCTGTCTGGTCACAAGTGAATATAACGGATAAGAGGGGATGGGATCCCATGCTGGGAGGTAATTGACGATGTTACATGCTGTCAATCACAAAGACCCAACAAGACATAGAACAGAGCACAATGGCACATTATAAGAACAGCAGAAGCTGACAGCTGTCTCCATGAAGACAGTCACCCCCTTCCTCCACTGCCCTGTCAGATTGTGAGTTCTGCAATTGCTAGAAAATGTAATTATGATAAAACCACTACTTATTTTAATTGTATTTATAAAAAGTGAAAACAGAAGCTCTGCTAATTAAATGTCTTTCAGAAACCAAATGATTCTTTCAAACATAAAGATTGACAAAAACATGAAATTGCTTCTAGGGGTGCACCGAATGGAAATTTTGGTGCCGAAACCGAAAATGAAGGATGCACTAGGCCGAAAAACCGAAACCGAAAATGTCAGTTTTTAAAAAATATTTATATATATATAAAATTGTATTATATTCGACTTTTTAATTAAAATCATCAATTTAAATTAATATGAATTTATTGCTGGCCATTATTTGTACCTTTAGTGAAAAGCTCAAGAAAAATGCAGTCTGCAGTTTCTAACCATCTCTTGTATCATGTCCCGAGTCTCTAATCATCTCTTGTATCGTGTCCCGAGTCTCTACCCATCTCTTGTATCATGTCCCGAGTCTCTAACCATCTCTTGTATCATGTCCCGAGTCTCTAACCATCTCTTGTATCATGTCCCGAGTCTCTAACCATCTCGTGTACTGTATCATGTCCCGAGGCTCTAACCATCTCTTGTATCATGTCCCGAGGCTCTAACCATCTCTTGTATCATGTCCCAAGGCTCTAACCATCTCTTGTATCATGTTATCAGTCTCTGACCATCTCTTGTATCATGTCCCAAGTCTCTAACCATCTCTTGTATCATGTCCCAAGTCTCTGACCATCTTTTGTATTATGTTCTCAGTCTCTGACCATCTCTTGCATCATGTCCCACGTCTCTAACCATCTCTTGTATCATGTCCCACGTCTCTAATCATCTCTTGTATCATGTCCCGCGTCTCTAACCATCTCTTGTATCATGTCCCAAGTCCGTAACCATCTCTTGTATCACGTCCCCAGTCTCTAACCATCTCTTGTATCATGCTCTCAGTCTCTGACCATCTCTTGTATCATGTCCACAGTCTCTAACCATCTCTTGTATCATGTCCCAAGTCTCTAACCATCTCTTGTATCATGTCCCAAGTCTCTAACCATCTATTGTATCATTTTTGTTTACCAAAAATATGTAGAAGAATACGTATCGGCCTAAACTGAGGAAAAAAATATTTTTTTTATATATCTTTTTTGGGGATATTTATTATAGCAAAAAGTTAAAAATATTGATTTTTTTTCAAAATTGTCGCTCTATTTTTGTTTATAGCACAAAAAATAAAAACCGCAGAGGTGATCAAATAGCACCAAAAGAACGTTCTATTTGTGGGGAAAAAAGGACGTTCATTTTGTTTGGGAGTCACGTCGCATGACCGCGCAATTGTCAGTTAAAGTGACGCAGTGCCGAATCGCAAAAAGGGGCAAGGTCCTTAACCTGCAAATTGGTCCGGGTCTTAAGTGGTTAAAGAGGAAGTATATCCTTGTTCGTTTTTTTTTTTTTTTAAATACCCTGCAAGATAAAGTCATTGGCCCAGATTCTTGTAGACTGGGCGTATCTCTGCGGCGGCGTAACGTATCCGATTTACGTTACGCCACCGCAAGTTGGGCCCAACTGATGTAAGGAGGAGCTCTGGTGGGCACATCTGATGTAAGAGGGAGCTCTGGTGGGCACATCCTATCTAAAAGGGAGCTCTGGTAGGCACATCTAATGTAAGAGGGAGCTCTGGTGGTCATATCTGATGTAAGGGGGAGCTCTGATGGGCAAATCTCATGTAAAGGGGAGCTCTGATGTGTGCACCTGATGTAAAAGGGAACTCTTGTGGGCACACCTGATGTATGGGGGTGCTCTGGTGGCCACACCTGATAAAAGAGGGAGCTCTAGTAGGCACATCTGATATAAAAGGGTCCTCTGGTGGGCACATCTGGTGTAAGACGGGGCTCTGGCGGGCACACCTGATGTAAGAGCAAGCTCTGGTGGGCACAGCTGATGTAAGGGGAGCTCTGGTGGGCACATCTGATTTAAGAGGAAGCTCTGGTGGGCACATCTGATGTAAAGGGGAGCTCTGGTGTCCATGCTTGATATAAGAGGGAACTCTGGTGGGCACATCTGATGTAAGGGGGACTCTGATAGGTATACCTGGTTCTACTTTCTTTTACTTGAGATATGGATGTGATTGGCCTACTTTTATATTATATTAGACAGAAATTCGGACATCAGCTGGAAGAATCTTTTAGCAATTGATCCTCCTTCAATTTCCTGTTCTAGGTGGACATTTTTGCATTGCAGGGCACAAAAACACACAGCCCTTTTGCAGTTGTGCAGTGGTGGGCACTACCACACCCTTTGCTTTTGAGCTCATTCACCCGCGGCAAAACGTATAGGAACAAAATGCTATACCTTTTGGTGCATCAAAATTTTAAAAAATGGTTATACAGATTATATTGTAAAGTGCTGCGTAAACTGTTGGCGCTATATAAATCCTGTATAATAATAATAATAATAATAATACAGGTTTTACATCTATTTGTATTACATTTTATTCTTCAGATTCCACTGAGTAGAAAATTACTCAGAACCCCTAAACATTATATATATTGTTTTAGCAGACACCCTAGGAAATAAAATGGTGGTCATTGCATCTTTTTCTATTACACTGTATTTGTGTAGAATTTTTTCAAACGCGTTTTTTTGGAAAAGAACCTTTCATGAATAAAAAAAACTAGCAGGCATTGCCTGTGAGAAGCTGGCAACTGCAGTGCATTAATAAAGATTAATAAACCACAAGGAAACTACACAGCTGGGACATATTTTTGCTGGGGACAGACACCTCAAAATGGGGACTTTTCCCCCGGCAAACAGGGACGAGTGGCAAAAAAACAAAAGGTGATTTTGTCCAGTGTGCTGTAATGATACTCTTGATATATGCTGCTTGGGGTTATCTACACATTGAACTCGCTAGCATCCCAATTACATGTTTGTAAAATATTTATATAATAATAAAAAAAAAAAAAAGAAAACTACTTTTAAAAAAAACCTGCTGGAATTTGATTGGCTTCTCTGCTCTAATTTCTATGTTGACGATGAACTAAAGAGAAATACAGTGGAACCTCTGATTAGGAGCATAATCCGTTCCAGGAGAATGCTTGTAATCCAAAGTACTCGCATATCAAAGAGAGTTTCCCCATTGAAGTCAATGGAAACTAAAATTATTTGTTCCGCATTGACTTCAATAGCATGCAATACCGCATGTGGCCAGAGGTGGGGTGGGCACCGGAGAGCCTCGGAAACAGCCGGAAAGGCCAAGAGGACAGCTCGGCTGACCAAATTAAACCTCGGAAAGGCTCGGGAACGGAGTATTTCTGAGTCTCTTCGAGCATTTCTAAACGGCTCCAAGCGGCGGCGCTCGGCTCCGGCGACGCTCAACATTGGCGCCACCCACCTCAGGCCAAACGCGGTACTGCACACCACTTTGGCCTGAATCCTGCTCATTTTGCGAGGCAACACTCACAAAGCATAACTCGTATTGTGAAAAGCTTGTTAACCTCGTTACTCGCAATCCGAGGTTCCACTGTATAGAGCAGAGAAGCCAATCAACTAGCATTTTTATTTTTTGCATTGAAGGTGACGAATTGAAAGGGAATGTTTAATTCTGTGATGTTTTTTCTGTTCAGTTTTAATGTGTGTGTATATTTTGCCTTCATCTTAAAGTAGTTTTTTCATTAATTATTTAAATCAGGCTTCCAGCTGTGACAAGTGCCAGGTTTGCAAGCTGTGACTTGTAACTCTTAGCAGCTGGAGGGCGGCACAGTGCCAACAATTACTTCCACTTTACCTTCTTTTGGGCACACAGTTTTCTCTGCTTAATTATACACTTGATATGTTTTTTTTATTGCGCATATACAGAATGCGTCTTAAAGTAGCTGTAAATACTAAATGGATGACATTTATGGTGATAAGGTTCTGTTTTAGAAATTTAACGCTACACCCGTAGGAGCCGCTTGAGTTTGTTCGGTCTGTTACTCCACCCTTCAACCCCAGTTCTTCAATCGTCTCAGCTCCTGCTGGCACACCTACAATACCTGTCACCGAGAATGTGTTTCCAGCACGACGGCATTGCGCTGATTCTCGGCGACATGGTGCCGACATCTCGCACTCGCTGGAATATAAAAAGCACATTCCAGCGAGCGCGTCATAGAAGCGACGGGGATCCAACTTGGATTCCCGCCAATTCTAGCCGCAGCATTTGGTATGAATCATGAGGGGGAACTCCACGCCAAATTTTAAATAAAAAAACGGCATGAGTTCCCCCCCAGGGGGCATACCTGGCCCTTAGGTCTGGTATGGATTGTAAGGAGAACCCCTCTATGCCGAAAAAACGGCGTGGGGGTCCCCCTACAATCCATTCCAGACCCGTATCCAAAGCACGCCGCCCCGGCCGGTCAGGAAAGGAGTGGGGATGAGCGAGTGCCCCCCCTCCTGAGCCGTTCCAGGCCGCATGCCCTCAACATGGGGGGGTCAGGTGCTCTGGGGCAGGGGGGTGCCCTGCGGGCCCCCCCGCCCCAAAGCACCCTGTCCCCATGTTGATAAGGACAGGGCCTCTTCCCGACAACCCTGGCCGTTGGTTGTCGGGGTCTGCGGGCGGGGGGCTTATCGGAATCTGGGAGCCCCCTTCAATAAGGTACCAGCCCCCCACCCTAGGTGAATGAATATGGGGTACATCGTACCCCTACCCATTCACCTGGAGGCAAAGTGTCAATAAAAATAAACACACAACACAGGGTTTTAAAATATTTTATTAGTCAGCTCCGGGGGTCTTCTCCGCTCTCCGGGGGGTCTTCTCCACTCTCCGGGGGGTCTTCTTCCATCTTCTCCGCTCTCCGCTGTTGTCTCGGTGCTCCCCGGTTCTTCTCCCGCTCGCTCTCCGGTGCCTTCTTCGGGGCTAGCCGCCGCTATCTTCTTTTTAGCTCAATTACTAGCGGCGGCGCAAGCCCGCTCTTCTTTCCCATCTTCCGCCTTCTTCTTTTCTTCAGATGTTGATGCGTCGCTTCCTCCCGCTGTAATGCCGGGTGTCCGGTGAGTGATGATTTATATAGGCCTCTTATGACGTCACAGTCCCATCATGCTCCGGGACCACTGGCCGATGGCCACATGCATCAGCTCCGAACCATGTAGCGGGTATGCGCCTGCTATAACTCCTAAAGGAACTAATGTTACCTACGGCGATTTGCGGGAACAAGCCGACCTGCTGCAATATAATGACGGCGGCTGGTCGGCAAGCGGTTAAATACCACCAAAAGAAAGCTCTATCTGTCTCAAAAAAAATTAAGAATTTAATTTGGGTACAGTGTTGCTTGACTGAGTAGTTGCCATTGAGGCCCCGTACACACGGTCGGACAAAACCGATGAGAATAGTCCGACGGACCGTTTTCATCGGTTCACCACTGAAGTGGCCTGATGGTCTGATGTGTGTACACACCATCAGTTCAAAATCCGATCGGGTCAGAACGCGGTGACGTAAAACACACGACGTGCTGAAAAAAACGAAGTTCAATGCTTCCAAGTATGCGTCGACTTGATTCTGAGCATGCGCGGATTTTGAAACGATGCTTTTCTGTACTAACCATCGGTTTGGTCCGATGGGGCAGCGGTCTATCGGTTCGGTTTTGAAGCATGTTTTAAAATTTTGGACCGAAGGAAAACAGACTGATAGCCTATACACACGGTCGGTTTGGTCCGATGAAAATTAACTTTGGTTCATTCTCATCGGACCAAACCGACCGTGTGTACGGGGCCTCAACGTGTGACAGCAAGTCTAAAAAAATGGCTTGGTCAGGAAGGAAATGCAAGTGTTTAGTACTGAAGTGGTTAATGTTTATGAAATATCAAAAAATAAACAGGGTTAGATTCCCGGTAATCCAAGGACATAATCAGTGTTTTGTCAGCCTATTTATCGTACGGCTAACTTGTTTTAATTTATCTCAAATGCTATGGCCGGTTTGGCTTTTCGTGCTGGGACTGTGGCAGTTAGAAACCTATCTATAGCGTGCAGCAGCTCTAATCCATGAGCTGAACTGGTGGCGTTCCAATTTGCAGAGTCAGACAATAAAATCACCAGCGCAAGGTCACTGGGAGACGCTCATTTCCTGTGAGAAAGTCTGCCTGTGAAGTGACTGGCTTATTCTGGCCTCCACATCTCAGATCCGTCAGCGCACAGCAAAGAAGATACTTGACAGGCCAACAGCGATAAGAAGGATGAAATCATAAACACAACATACAGAGAGCTGTTGTTCTTTCTGTTTTGTCTTTATTCATTTTACAGTCAGAGAGACAGAAATGGGGGGCCGAGATGCCTGTTCACTGGGATATGAACTGATTTATCTGACAGCGAATATATAGACATGGTGCTTTTCTGAAAGTGAGAGGTCAGAAACTATACAATAACTACTTATGCATAGAAAGCAAGACCAATTATATATGCATATATTAAAAATGGTAGCTCATGTCATTCATATTATAGCAATCACTGATTTAAAACTATAAAAAATAATGGTCTTAGTTGCTTTTTTTACTTTATGTTTTTTATTTATTTTTTACGGCTTATACAACATATTTTATTTCTTTTACAAATAAACATTTCAACCAAAAGGTGCACCAATGACACAAATGGCCAGATTCTCAAAGGCGTTACGACGGCGCAACACCATTAGCGCCGTCGTAACTCCTCATCTGGCCCCGGGTATCTATGCGACTGATTCTTAGAATCAGTTGCGCATAGATACCCATTAGATCTGACATGCGTAAGGCTGTTACGCTGTCAGATCTTAAAAGTAATTTTTTGTTCCCGCCGCTAGGTGTCGCATCGTCGTTTTCCCTGTCGTCTATGCAAATGAGGTAAGTACGCGAGATTCCCGAACCTACGCGCGTCCGACGCTGAGAATTTACGTCGTTTCCGTAGCGTACGCGACGCGTAAGGTTGCCCCTGCTATTAGCAGGGGCAACCAATGTTAACTATGGCCGTCGTTCCCGCGTCGAAGTTTAAAAAAAATATGTCGTTTGCGTAAGACGTCCGTGAATGGCGATGGACGCCATTTACGTAAACGTCTAAGCAAATGACGTCGGGGCGACGTCATTTAGCGCAATGCACGTCGGGTAATTTACCCGACGGAGCATGCGCAGTACGCTCGGCGCGGGAGCGCGCCTAATTCAAATGGTGCCTGCCCCATTTGAATTGGGCGGGCTTGCGCCGAGCGAATTAACGATACATCGCCGCAAGTTTACAGGTAAGTGTTCTGAGAATCAGGATGTAAACCTGTAAACCTGCGGCGGTGTAGCGTACAGCACATACATTACGCTGCCCAGGAGCAACGTTAATGTATGAGAATCTGGCCCAAAGTATTTTTAGGTAGATTCACGTAGGGGCGCCTAACTTTAGGGCGGCCTAGCCTAGCCTTTTTAGGCTACACCGCCGTAAATTAGTTAGGCT
Organism: Rana temporaria; assembly: GCF_905171775.1. Taxonomy (NCBI): domain Eukaryota; kingdom Metazoa; phylum Chordata; class Amphibia; order Anura; family Ranidae; genus Rana; species Rana temporaria. Next base: position 31,189,866 of record NC_053501.1, read on the forward strand.
ATTAGTGATTCTCAAACCACTTACCTGCTAATTTTCGGCGGCGTAGCCTAAAACAAGCGGGCGTAAGGGCGCCTAATTCAAATGACTGGGAGGGGGCGTGTATTATGGAAATGAGGCTTGACCCCACGTTTTTTGATGTTTTTTTTACACTGCGCATGCGCCGGGCGACTACATTTCCCAGGGCGCATTGCGACTAAGTACGCCGTACGGGCCTATTGATTTCGACGTGGACGTAAACGACGCAACTCCCGATTCGCGGACGACTTGCGCAAACGACATAAAAAATTCGAACCTCGCGGCGGGAACGGCGGCCATACTAAACATTGTTATTCCACTTCATAGGTGGAATAACTTTAGGCGGCCTATACCTTACGGAAACGACGTAACTCGACGGCGTAGGCCTGGCGTACGTTCGCGTTAAGTCGTGAATCAGCGTATCCCCTTATTTACATAATCTACCCCGGCTGCAATGGAAGCGCCATCTAGCGGCCATCACAAACATTGCAATCTAAGATAGAACGGCGCAAGCCGTCCTATCTTAGTTATGTTTAAGCGTATCTCTGTTTGAGCATAACGCTAAAACATAGGGCGGCATAGATTCAGAGTTAGGTCGGCTTATCTACAGATAAGCCGGCCTAACTCTTTGTGAATCTACCTATGTGAGTTTAACTAACAGAAAACACACAAGAAGCTATTGGCCTGTAGGTGTCTCTCTCTGATTGGAACTTGGTACCACCCCATCTAGAAGGGCAGGAAAGAAGAGGAGTTACTACTCAGACTCTTATGCCGCGTACACACGATTGGAAATTCCGACAAGAAAACCATGGATTTTTTTTTTCGATGAACATTTGCCTCATACTTGAGTTGCATACACACGCTCACACAAAATTCTGACCGTCAAGAACGTGGTGACGTACAACACTACAACGAGCCGAGAAAAATGAAGTTCAATGATTCCGAGCATGCGTCAAATGGATTCCGAGCATGAGTGTTTTTTTGCGCGTCGGAATTGCATACAGACGATTAAAATTTCCCGACAAGAACTTTTCCTGTCGGAAAACTTGAGAACCAGCTCTCAAATTTTGGCTGTCAGAAATTCCGACAGAAAAAGTCAGATGGGGAATACACACGGTCGGATATTTCGACCAAAAGCTCACATCTGACTTTTCTTGACGGAAATTCCGACTGTGTGTACACGGCATAAGTTGTGTCCTTTAGGTTTCAGCTTGTGCTATAAGGCTCTTTAAATAGTTACGTTTATTGAAAAACATCCAGTACATGGACATTCCACCTGCTCCTGTTGCCTCTAATACTTTGGGGCGACATGCTGGGAAATGTTAACATAGATTGTGTACAGCAAGGGTGGCCAACCAGTGGCCCGGGGGGCACATGTGGCCCACGGAGCCCTCTGATGTGGCCCGCGACCTCCTGCTCTGAAATGGTGGGCTGGCAAGCCCAGATCGCAGGTTGCCAACCCGCCATACCACAGCATCAGTGTTGTGAATGAAGCTGGTGGTAGGGGAATAAAGCGGCTGCAGAGTAGAGCCCCATAAGCGGATGCTTCCTGTACAGCGCCAGCTTTTGCCACAGGTGGAGTCTATGGCAAAGTTAAGCTAATCCGCAGGATAGACACAGGTGTACTACGCTGCACCCGCGTTGTGGGTAAACCGCAGCACATCAGTGTGAAAGCAGTCTTAGGCCCTTTTCAAACGATCAGCCCAACCAAATGGGACCCTCAATTCACCTCTATAGAGAGGCAGATGTCTGTTTAGGCCCTCCTACCTCCAATCTGAAAAACAGAAGGGAATGTGTCCCCTTTTACCTTGGCGGATCGGAGGGCCTATAGAGTAGCCGTGACCTGTCATCTGCCTGCTCCGCTCATTGTGGCCCTCGACTGCTTACCAAGTTTCTTAAGTGGCCCTCGCTCTTCAAAAGGTTGGGCACCCCTGGTGTACAGGATGGAGTTTTCGCCCCTTAAAGGAGTTGTAAAGGAATTTTTTTTTTCACCTTATTGCAATCTATGCATTACGGTGAAAAAACATCTGATTATGCCCCCCCCCCCCCCCCCCAAGCCCCTGTTTTACTTACCTGACCCCTCGAAAGTCTTGGACCCGAGATCCTCTTCGCCGCTCAGCCTGTCCACTGATTGGCTAGAGTGGATGGATTGAGAGCAGCGTAGCCATTGGCTGGCGCTGCTGTCAATCACATCCAGTGACGCGGCACGCCGAGGGGCGGGGTCGACTGATACAGTGACCGGCTATGGCCGCTCGCTGTATCACGAGAGCGCGCCCGCAAGGACTCGTCACCATGCAAGCTCTCTCGCATGAATGTGATGAGTTCTTGCGGGAAGGACCTGAGACAGCCGCCGAGAGACCCCAGAAGATGTGGATCGGGGCCACTCTGTGCAAAACGAACTGCACAGTGGAGGTAATAGTATAACATGTTTGTTATTTTAAAGAAAACATTTTTTTTCCTTTACTGACCCTTTAACCACTTAACGCCCGCCGCACGACTATTTACGTTCACAGAATGGCACGTACAGGCAGATGGGCGTATATATACGTCCCTGCCTTCTAGCGGGTCGGGGGTCCGATCGGGACCCCCTCCGCTGCGTGCGGCGGGCGGCTTACCTCCGGGGGCGATCCGACTCGAGGGGACGGCTGTTCGTTTCTGTCCGCCCCCTCGTGATCGCTTCCAGCCAATCCTGTGAGCCGCCGCTGTGTCACTTCCTCTGCCTGTAAAATGTAAACATAGGCAGAGGAAGTGATGCAGCTCTCATCTCGGCGGTATTTTTAAACCGCCGAGATGAGAGAAGAGTCACAGTAAGTCGCACCTAACACTACACTGACACCAGTACACATAGGCACATTTAACCCCTTCCGATCACCCCCCGTGTCACACTGTCACTGGATGCAGTGATCATATATGTACTGATCACTGCATTTAGTGTCAGTGTGACAGTTAGTGTGACAGGCAGTTAGTGTTAGGTCCAGGGTAGCCCCGTACCCCCCCCCTAATAAAGTTTTAACCCCTTGATCACCGCCCTAGTTAACCCTTTCACTCCCTATTGCCAGTGTCACTAAGCGATCATTTTTCTGATCGCTGTATTAGTGTCACTGTTGCCGCTAGGAAGCTAATTTTTTTTTATTGCGATTTTTTTTTACTAAAGACCTGTGGCTGAATACATTTTGGCCTAAATGTTTGACTAAAATTTAGTTTATTCAATTTTTCTTATAACAAACAGTAAAAAATATTGTTTTTTTTTCAAAAATGCCGCTCTATTTTTGTTTATAGCGCAAAAAATAAAAATCGCAGAGGCAATCAAATACCATCAAAAGAAAGCTCTATTTGTGGGAAGAAAAGGACGCGAATTTTGTTTGGGAGCCACGTCGCACGACCGCGCAATTGTCTGTTAAAGCGACGCAGTGCCGAATTGTAAAAATGCCTCTGGGCATTTAGCAGCATATTGGTCCGGGGGCTTAAGTGGTTAAGATCCAAAATTTAGTTTATTTTGAATTCATTCAGATATATTTTATTTCTACTTCCCAATGAAAATAACATGCCACTTACTCTTTATACTGGGATTCAAAGAATAATAAAGCAGAATTATTAACATGCTTTTGTCACTCTTAAAAACAATACCGAAAAAAGCTGCCACACTCCCAGTTTACACAGCTGACACTGTCAGACACAACACAGTTTTTCCATTATTTTTTATCCCCTGACAACCTGCTAATTGCACTGGGATGCCTCTGAGAAGTGAAATGTGTCACCATGACAATTAGAAGCCTCCATGGAGCCACAAGTAAAGAGGTAAAAAGATGATTTTAATAAACGCTAATCAATTATGTTTAGCTGCAGAAATTCATTGTTAGATTCCTGCTTTTGGTTCTGCGTGGTATGTCTTTGTTTTTTGTTTTTTTTGTTTTTTTTTGTGTTGCAGTCAACCAAATCACAATATTTCAGTCCTCTGAAACATTCTGTAATGGCAGCTGGCATAGAGAAGATATTCAAAAAACTTGTTAAAGGCTAACTGAACACCTAAAAAAACTCAATAGCTTTTTTTATGCATTAAAATACGTGAGCAAAGTCTTACCATATATTTAAATTGCAAAGCAGTCCATAGTAATGTCAATAAGTTGGTTCCCTGCCGTTATGCAGCAGAGCCAGACCGCCGCACTCTGTGTGTAAGCAGAGAACCTTTCTGCAGAGGACAGAAACACATCCTATGTGAGTCAGGTGTAGAGCCCTCCACGTTGATGCAAAACCCACCATGGAATATAATCCCTTTATGCTCTATACAAATCTGATAAAAAACATTTTGGGCCGGATTCAGATACTTTGGAGTATCTTTAGGTGGGGCGTAACATATCTCAGATACGTTACGCCGCCGTAAATTAGGGCGCAAGTTCCGTATTCAGAAAGAACTTGCGTCCTTAGTTACGGCGGCGTAACGTATGTTGTCCGGCGTAAGCCCGCCTAATTCAAATGGGGATGATGTGGGCAATGTAGGCATGCGCCGTTCGTGAAAAAATCCCAGTGCGTATGCTCGAAATTACGCCGCAAATCGTCATTGCTTTAGACGTGAACGTAACTCTGGGGGTGTTATTAACAATGTAATGACACCCACAGCGGTTCGCAGAGGGCAGTGTGAACTGCTTGCGGGAGAGATGTGATGCAGGACCTGGCGCTGGAATCACACTGGTTCCCACATTGCATATGTGTGAACCTAGGCTCAGGGCTCGTTTACACATGTGGTGTCATCTGAAGAGCAATCCATGTTTGAATTGCTCTTCAGAGGGAATTTCACAGGCAGCTCCTCACAACTTGTTTAAACCCTGCACCCTGCAACTGAGTGCATTGCACAGGGATGCAGGAAACCCCCATTCTTTTGTATGGGTCACATTCAGCAGGCATTACAGCTCACTGAACCCACCAGTGCAAACAATTTTTACCACACTGTGATGCAAAGAATTTTGACTGTTGCGTGTGCACATCCCCCCCCCCCCCCCCGCGCTGTCTTTGCAGCTTAAGAGAAACAGCTGGGTAGCAGTAAAAACACAGCTCAATCTTAATTAAAAATTTTTACTGTTCCCCAACCACAAGTGTAAACAAAGTCACAGAGCACTCTGAAGAGTAATCCACAGTGGATCATTTCTTAGAAGTGTAGCAGCCTGCTCCTGTTGAACAGGCGCTGCTGTAAATTTAGTGGGGTCTAAGCTGTTATTTGACTCAGACTAATATGATTAATGGCAAATTTAGCCTCTGTTCCAGCCATTGCTGTGCTGAGAGTTCCACCATTGTTCGCCTGGGGGTGTTATTACCACCCCAGGCCAAGGGTGGCACCAGCAAGGTCAGGGTGCATTCGGTGTTCCCCCCAGCAGCGAATCGGTGGGAGTGCATGCTGGGGATGGGTTCTTCTTCTTCTTCTTCTTCTTCTTCTTCTTCTTCTTCTTCTTCTTCTTTCTTCTTTCTTCTTTCTTCTTTCTTCTTTCTTCTTTCTTCTTTTTTCTTTTTTCTTTCTTCTTCTTCTTTTTTCTTTCTTCTTCTTCTTCTTCTTTTTTCTTTCTTCTTCTTCTTTTTTCTTTCTTCTTCTTTCTTTCTTCTTCTTTCTTTCTTCTTCTTTCTTCTTCTTTCTTTCTTCTTCTTTCTTCTTCTTCTTTTTTCCTTCTTCTTCTTCCTTCTTCTTCATTCTACTTCTTCTTCCTTCTTCCCTCTTCTTCTTCTTCCTTCTTCTTCTTTCTTCTTCTTTCTTTTTCTTTCTTTTTTTCTTTTTTTTTTTTTTTTTTTTTCTTTTTTTTTTTTTCTTTCTTCTTTCTTCTTTCTTCTTCTTTTTTCTTTCTTCTTTTTTCTTCTTCTTTTTTCTTTCTTCTTTCTTCTTCTTCTTTTTTCTTTCTTCTTTCTTCTTCTTCTTTTTTCTTTCTTCTTCCTCCACCACTCCCATAGAGGTGAATGGAAGCTCCATCAGGTCCACCTGAAAAAGAAAGGGGTTTTCATGTTCGGGTTTGGCTTGAAGAAAAGTTGGCAACCCTACACTCGCTTAACATGCCAGTGTAGCCCTTCATGTCCTCCTTCATCCACCAGCACCAGTCCTCCTTATGGTCCACTGAACCTGGGCATTATTCATCCCACTTTTTGTGAGCATGGGCATTATGGACAGGCACTGAAAAGTAATGCTTACACTTTTCACATTACAGCTCTCAATATCTACCAGTACATTTCAAGGTTAAATAAGGCCTAGCATCATTCAGCCCTGTGGAAATGGGCCTTTATGGACACATGCTGCCAAGAATAGAATAGAGAAGAGAACCAGAAGAAGTCGAGGACACCAGGAAAATAGTAGGTATCCTGAACATTTTTAAAAATGACATATGTGGGGGACTAGAGTTAGGCTGTAAACATGGAATTAGATGAAATTCTCATACTTTCCAAATCTGGGATAGTTGCATTCTACATATTTGTATCATAACAGGATTTCACACCTCCCAACTTTTTGAGATGGGAATGAGGGACACCTATCAGCAAAAGTATGCAGGCATAGGAAAGGAGCCTTTCCATGTCCCCTTAAAGGAGAAATGTACAAAAAAAAAGTTGGTTAAGCCCACAAGTGCTATTTTTTACCACTACTATTCCTTTATATTGGCTTTTGAAATTTACAAATGCAGCAATTTAGAAATTGGATTGGTATGCTGACCCCTTAAGAGTTCCCTTCACTGGAAGGAAGGCAGGTTTAGGGCTGGAAAACACTTTTTGACAGATAAAAAGTGCATTTTTAAATTCAACTCTATAGATCAGACCAAAATGAGGGACAAATGAGGAGGAATGAGGGACAGAGGGACATTGCTTAAAATCAGAGACAGTCCCTCAAAATCAGGGACAGTTGGGAGCTGTGAGATTTTTCTTTCAGATGTTCATTCATCTATAATTCTATACTACTAATACTAGACGCAGACACTATGGCCCAGATTCTCGTAGATCGGCGTAAAACTGGGCAGGCGTAACGTATCTGATTTACGTTACGCCGCCGCAAATTTTTCAGGCAGGTGCTTTATTCACAAAGCACTTGCGTGTAAAGTTGCGGCGGCGTAACGTAAATCACCCGGCGGAATTCAAATTCGGCGGGTAGGGGGCGTGTAGCATTTAAATGAAGCGCGTTCCCGCGCCGAACGAACTGCGCATGCGCCATCCGTAAAATATCCCAGGGAGCATTGCTCCAAATGACGTCACAAAGGACGTCATTGGTTTCGACGTGTACGTAAATGGTGTCCATTTACGGACGACTTATGCAAACGACGTAACTTTTCAAATTTCGACGCGGGAACGACGGCCATACTTAACATTGGTTGCGCCTCATATACCCAGGGGCAACTTTACGCCGGGACAAGCCTAACGTAAACGTCGTAACTGTACTGCGTCGGCCGCGCGTACGTTCGGGAATTCGCGTATCTAGCTAATTTGCATACTCGACGGGGGAAAACGACGGAAGCGCCACCTAGCGGACAAAAAAAAAAAATTGCATTTAAGATCCGACGGCGTAAGAGACTTACGCCTGTCGGATCTAATGGATATCTATGCGTAACTGATTCTAAAAATCAGTCGCATAGATACGACGGCCCAGATTAGGACTTACGACAGCGTACATGTCGCTGCGCCGTCGTAAGCCCTTTGAGAATCTGGGCCTATATCAGTGCTGTATTGTGCTGACTATTCTACTTTGCAGACCTTCAGAGAGAGAGATTGATTTCATGAATCATGCTTCTCTTGCACTAATGATTTACATGCAAAATGAAAATAAAATCTATTTTATGAATCTCATGATGTGGAAGTGATGAAGTAAATGATTGGGATTGGCAATGAAAAATAATCCACTGTAGAGTTCAATCCATCAGTTTTGCAGTCCAGGAGCATTTCATGAATTAATTAATTCTTCTTAAAGCGGACCTTCAGTAATTCTTTTCATCTTTCCATCTATTAAATCTTCTGCCCTTGTTGTTTTAACTTTGGATAGTAAAACATTATTTTTTTCTGCCAGTAAATGCCTTATACAGCCCACTTCCTGTTTCTTGTCTGGTAAAAAGCCTAGGCTTATGACATCATGCACAACTCTCTCACTCTCCAGTTTGCCAAGAAGGGATGGGTTTGCGAAATAAGAGGGCCAATGAGAGCTGCAGGGCTGCAGAGCTGGAGGTTTGCCTCTGTGTGTCTGTGTAAATCCAGGAAGTGAACAGGCAGCAGCTTCAGCTGCCCACAGTAAAAATGGTTGCAGCCTGACCCATTAAAGGGAGATTTCTGCAGCATATTTGGCAAGTACAGAGTCACAGTATATGTAAAATAATTTGAAATGTGGTTGAAGGGAAGCTTCAGAATGGCAAAGATGTTTTTATTACAAATTATGCGAGCAGACTGTAGTTCCTCTTTAAATGTAGTGGAACAACGTGTGTTTAAAAACAAAAAAATAAAACAAAAAGGGAAATACATACACACCTCATAGCGCTTAACCACTTGCTGACCAGTCACTGTCATTATACTGTGGCAGATCGGCAAATTCCTGCAATTTGTCGTAGCTGTACATTGGCTCCTTTAAGAGCCATAACAGGCACGGCGGGGGACACGATGCGTGTTGGCGGCAACTGCGATGTCCGCTGACCATGCGCGATCATGGGCATGAGAGCCAGATTACTAAGACTACTACTTATGCTGCTAAGTAGGAACAGCAATCTGGCTCCTCCTCTAGTAAGTCACATCCCCATACAGTTAGAACCACTTAGTAGGGAACACAGTTAACCCAGTTAACCCCCTAGTGTTAACCCCTTCTCTACCAGTGCCATTTACACAGGGATCAGTGCATTTTTATAGCACTGATCGCTGTATAAATGTCAATCTAAAAATGTGTCAAAAGTGTCCGATCTGACCGCCGCAATGCTTTGTGCACTGGTGTGCAGTCATTTTGGAACAGGAAGGGGCTGTCCCCAAACCGTTCCCACAAAGTTGGGAGCATGAAATTGTCCAAAATACCTTGGTATGCTGACCCCTTAAGAGTTCACTGGAAGGAAGGCAACATCAACCTAGTTCTGGGATAATGCACTAGGTGTGCACGCCTTCCATTTCTGTTTTTCTTGTAGTTCCTTTGGGATGAATTAGAGCGAAGACTGCGAGCCAGGCCTTCTTGTCCAACATCAGTGCCTGACCTCACAAATAGACTTCTGGAAGAATGGTCAAACATTTCCATAGACACACTCCTAAACCTTGTGGACAGCCTTCCCAGAAGAGTTGAAGCTATTATAGCTGCAAAGGGTGGGCCAACTCAATATCAAACCCTATGAACTAGTGCCGCATACATACAATCAAAAATTCTGACAAGAAAAGTTCGATGTGAGCTTTTGGTCAGAAATTCCGACCGTGTGTAGGCCCCATCGGACATTTTCTGTCGGAATTTCCGACAGCAAAAATTTGAGAGCTGGTTCTCAAATTTTCCCGACGGCAAAAGTTCTGTATGCAATTCCGATGCACAAAACTCGTACGTATGCTCGGAATCATCAAACTTAATTTTTCTCGGCTCGTTGTAGTGTTGTACGTCACCGCGTTCTTGACGTTTGGAATTTCCGACAACATTTGTGGGACCGTGTTTATGCAACACAAATTTGAGCCAACATGCCGTCGGAAAAAAATCCACAGTTTTCCTGTCGGAATGGTGTGTACGCGGCATAAGACTGGGATTCCATTAAAGTTCATGTGCCTCTAAAGGCAGGCTTCCCAATACTTTAGGTAAAATAGTGTATTAATAATATAAAGCTGAAATTATTTGAGTCCTTTATATCTCTTGGTGTTCAGCTTTAACACAGGGGGCCTGATTTACCAAGCCTTTACTCCATGACTCATGGAGTAAAAGCAGGAGTAGCAGCCGTTTGGCCATTTACTAAAGAAATACGCTGCTAGTGCAGTGTATTTCCCTAGTTACTAATGTGCTCCGTGCGCCCAGGAGAGGGTGCATTGTGCACCAGTACAGACCTGGTGCACGGCACATTAAACTGTAAATTGCGGGGGTTTGGGCGGGAGTTTATTAGGGGGGGAGGTGGGGGGATGCAGGGGAAGTGAAGTGACATGTGTTTTAAAGTGTTTGGCGGGCCGAATTGAAAGGGAAAGTGTTTTTTGAAAACAGATCCCCGTACGCTTGCACAGTGCGCCTGAACCTCGGGAGGTTCATTTGCATACTGGGCATGCGCAGAGAGAAAAGTCAGGGATTCCCGTGCGCCTTGTCAGTACGCCGTGAAGATCTTGGTAAATACCAAGCGGCGTACCCGTGATTGCGCTGCGTGACGCGGCGCACGGGAATCTCCGAGCTGTTTTCAGCCCTGAAGGGGAACTCGGCGCCAAATTTCAAACTTGAAATCGGCGCGGGTCCCCCTTCAGGGCTACATTAGGCTCTTAGGCTTGGTCCGGAACGTGAGGGGTTAAACCCGCGCCGATTCGGCGCGGGGGTCCCCCCCAGATCCAAACCAAGCCCTCATCCCAAGCATGCAGTCTGGCCCGGACAGGAATGGGGGAGGGGACGAGCGAGCGGCCCCCCTCCCTCCTGAGCCGTACCAGACCGCATGCCCTCAACATGGGGGAGTGTGTGCTGTGGGGGAGGGGGGCACTGCCCCCCCACCCCACAGCACTCTTGCCCCCATGTCGATAGGGACAAGAGCCTCTTCCCGACAACCCTTGCCATTGGTTGTCGGGGTATGCGGGCGGGGCTAATCGGAATCTGCGAGCTCCCTTTAATAAGGGGGCCCCCAGATGCCGGCCCCCCACCCTATGTGAATGAGTATGGGGTACATCGTACCTCTACCCATTCACATGGGGGAAATGTAAAGTAAAATAAAACACCACATAGAATAAAATATTTTATTAATCTGCTCCGGAGCCCCCCCTTTCTTCTTTAGCTCTCTTAGAAGGGGGGGTTTCTTCTCTCCCGATCTTCCGCCGGGACCCTGGGCTTCGGTGATTTCTGCCGGGGGAGGGCGCCATCCCTCGGTCCTCTCCGGAGCCTTCCGCCGGATGCCCCCACCCCATTTAAGCTCTTTTTCATTAGGGAGGGGCATCCGGACTTCGGGGTCTTCTGCCGGGGGATGGCGCCTATCCCCCGGTCTTTCCGGTGCCTTCTGCCAGGGTTCCGGTCTTCCTGGTCTTCTGCCGGGGGTGCGCCAACTCCCAGGTCTTTTCTCTTCTGTCTTCTCTGCTCCCTCTTCTGCCTGGCTCCCCCGCGGAGCCAGGGCTTTCTTCCGTCTTCTTTCTTCTCTCTTCCTTCTTCTGCCTGTCTCCTCCGGGAGCCCAGGGCTTGTCTCCGCTGTCTTCTTGCTTCTCTTCCATTGGATGTTGACACGACGAGGTCCGGCGCTGGAATGCCGTCTGAGCAGTGGGCATGGACTTATATAGGGCAATGCCACCATGTGACCTCAACCCATGTGACATCACATTCCCATCATGCCCAGGGAATGTGATGTCACATGGGTTGAGGTCACATGGTGGCATTACCCTATATAAGTCCATGCCCGCCGCTGACACGGCATGTCAGCGCGGAACCTCGTCGTGTCAACATCGAATGGAAGAGAAGGAAGAAGACAGCGGAGACAAGCCCTGTGCTCCTGGAGGAGACAGGCAGAAGAAGGAAGAGAGAAGAAAGAAGACGGAAGAAAGCCCTGGCTCCGCGGGGGAGCCAGGCAGAAGAGACAGAAGAGAAAAGACCGGGGAGTTGGCGCACCCCCGGCAGAAGACCAGGAAGACCGGAACCCTGGCGGAAGGCACCGGAAAGACCGGGGGATAGGCGCCATCCCCCGGCAGAAGACCCCGAAGTCCGGATGCCCCTCCCTAATGAAAAAGAGCTTAAATGGGGTGGGGGCATCCGGCGGAAGGCTTTGGAGAGGACCGAGGGATGGCGCCCTCCCCCGGCAGAAATCACCGAAGCCCAGGGTCCCGGCGGAAGATCGGGAGAGAAGAAACCCCCCCTTCTAAGAGAGCTAAAGAAGAAAGGGGGGGCTCCGGAGCAGATTAATAAAATATTTTATTCTGTGTGGTGTGTTTTTGTTACTTTACATTTCCCCCATGTGAATGGGTAGAGGTACGATGTACCCCATACTCATTCACATAGGGTGGGGGGCCGGAATCTGGGGACCCCTTTATTAAAGGGGCCTCTCAGATTCTGATAAGCCCTCCGCCCGCATACCCCGACAACCAACGGCCAGGGTTGTCGGGAAGAGGCTCTTGTCCCTATCGACATGGGGGCAAGAGTGCTTTGGGGTGGGGGGGCAGTGCCCCCCTCCCCCACAGCACACACTCCCCCATGTTGAGGGCATGTGGTCTGGTATGGCTCAGGAGGGAGGGGGCGCTCGCTCGTCCCCACCCCCATTCCTGTCTGACCAGACTGCGTGCCTGGGATAAGTGCTTGGTTTGGATCTTGGGGGGGACCCCACGCTATTTTTTTTTGCACGTGTTTAACCCCTTATGTTCCAGACCAAGCCTAAGAGCCTGGTATGCACCTGGAGGGAACCCACCTTATTTTTTTTTGGGGGGGTCTGGAGTTCCCCTTCATGAACAGCGATCTGTCATTTACACATGTCAGTCCCCCCCCCCTACAGTTAGAACACACCCAGGGAACATATTTAACCCCTCCCTTGCACCTAGTGTTAACCCCTTCCCTGCCAGTGGCATTTTTTGAGTAAGCAATGCATTTTTTACAGCACTGATCGCTAGAAAAATGCCAATGGTTCCAAAAAAGTGTTCGATGTGTCCGCCATAATGTCGCAGTACCGATAAAAATCGCTGATCGCCCCAATAACTAGTTAAAACAACCAAAAAAAAAAATTTGTAGACGCTATAACTTTTGCAAAAACCAAACACTAAACGCTATTTGCGATTTTTTGGAACCAAAAAGATGTAGAATACGTATCGGCCTAAACTGAGGGGTTTTTTAGTTTTTTCAATATATATTTTTGGGGATATTTATTATAGCAAAAAGTAAAACTAATTTTTACATATGTGGGCGGGACTTACGCAAGTCCCGCCCACATATATAAACATCGTTCAAACCACACATGTGAGGTATTGACGCGTGCGTTAGAGCGAGAGCAATACTTTTACCACTAGACCTTCTTTGTAACTATAAACTGGTAACCTGGAAAAAAAAGAAAAAGGTCGCCTATGGGGATATTCACGGAATTCATTTTGGCCCCATTGCAGGAGTGTTTCCAATAGTAAAGCGTGACATGTAAGGTATCTATTTACTCGGTGTAACATCATCTTTCACATTATCCCCAAAAATTGGGCTCACTTTTGTGTTTTGTTAATTTTTAACCACTTGAGCCCGGACCATATTTCTGGTCAATGACCGGGCAAGTTTTTGTGATTCGGCACGGCGTCGCTTTAACTGACAATTGCGCAGTCGTGCGACGTGGCTCCCAAACAAAATTGGCAACCTTTTTTTTCACACAAATAGATTATTAAATGTGCGTGTTTACTTCTGTCTTTAACACCTCCCCTTCAGGCTGGAAAGCATCAGATCAGGGGAAACCAAAAAAAAAAAGCTCTCATTCCATTGCAGCTTGGTTCCTACATGTGTGATGAACTGAGCATGCTCAAACACTTAGAAAAAAAATATCCTTTCTTTTTAAAAGGTGAAAAACACTCATTGGATGCTCATAGAGCGTGGTTTGGATTAATTGCAGGTGTGCCCAATTACAAGCTCACCCAAACTAGAGACTGCAATTTGGTCATGTGATTTCAATTGCTTCATTACTAGCACTGTTATAAAAAGCTTGGATCGATCAGTCCTCAGCTGCCCTCAGAAGGGGCAGGCTGGCAGAAATGCTGTTGCTAAACACAAATGTGGTTTGTTGCATGGGTTTTGTTTTATTTTGCCAATGGTTTTGGTTTATTTTTAAATGATGTTCACTTTGATGTATTTGTCTATGTGGCCTTATTTTATGAAAAATGTGTAAAGCTATGGTTATTTAGAATTTTGAAATGTATTTTTGTTTGTTTGTCTTTTTTTGCTTTCCTTGTTTTGTTGACCAATAAAAATTACTTTAAAATTGTTAAGTTTGTCTTTTGTTACTTTTTCATGCTACATATGTTGACAGCTGCAGCTGAACTAGGTTTGGGCCTAACAAATTATGTGTGATTTTTGTCTAAGCTTCTTTCCTGGTGTGTAATCATGAAATGTTTGCCATGTTTATTCTCCCTGACTTTAAAGACAAAAACTGGTAAGTATTTTATTTATTCTGCAGTGGTCCTCAGCCCTCAAGTACCCCCGACAGGACATGTTTTGGGGTTTTCTCTTATCAAGAATTGCTGTCCAGACTGTATTTTAAAGCACATGTGCAAGATGAAGGAAAACCTGCAAACATGGCCTGTGGGGGGGGTTTGCTATTGGTGGACAGGCTTGACGTGCTGATTTACAGCACTGTGCTTAAATCTAGCGCAAGGCAATCCTATTCAAATTGTGGGTGTTTGAGGGAAGCCAAGTGAGTGTTAGAACCCCTGCTTTGTGTTTTTTTTATTTTTGTGTTGAGCTTTGTGTCCCTTTTCTTAAAATTGGCTTCACTTCCTGTCACACAGCTGAACAGGAAGTGAGGTTAAAACCCTACCAGTGTCATTTCTTGGGGACACAGGTCAATCTAACTAGTGTCCCCATTAAGCAAATTGCACTCCAGCACTGCTGTGTACACCCCAAATCATGGGTCTTCAAACTACGGCCCTCCAGTTGTTCAGGAACTACAATTCCCATCATGCCTAGTCATGTCTGTGAATGTCAGTGCATTACAAGGCCTCATGGGATGTGTAGTTCTAAAACAGCTGGAGGGCCGTAGTTTGAGGATCCCTGCCCCAAATGATTATTTAGTTTGGGGTTTAGTAAAGGCAAAGCCACTCTGCAGTACAAGCATAGTTGCTGAAAATCAGAGAGGAAGCACTGATGGTTTTAACATCCAATCCTGTAGAAGCAAAGTTGTTTTGTTTTCTTTCTTCCTTGCTTTGCACTTGTAGTGCAAAGTGGATTTGCCTTTAGTCAATGGACCCCAAAGTCCAAGATCCCTAATAATTTGGGGTGTACACAGCAAAATGCTAGAGTGCAATTTACATAATGGGAAACTATTTAGCTTGATCTCTGTGTCCCCAAGAAAAGATATTAGTAAGGTTTTACCCTCACTTCCTGTTTGGCTATGTGACAGGAAGTGAATGAATTAGAAAGGGTGAAGACACCTCACAAATGTTGTCACTATCAGGGGTGCAGACATCCCCAAAAAATGAGCAGATAATACTTATTTGCAAATTAATAACGCACACATTCCTACATATTAGCAACGCTCTATCCTGGCCTATTGGCATGGTTATATTTTTTGGGGCTCTCAATAAAACTCTATGAAATTTGTGCTTAAACTAGAACCAGGGGCGGACTGACAACTCATGTGGCCCCTGGGCAATAGAAGATTATGGGGCCCCTCTGGCTTACAGATGACCACCACGCCAGGAGGTAGTGCAGAGGCGGGCAGCTAAAATCTTGGGATATTCACATTAAAAGCATGTCATTTTCGGACATATCAGGGACAGATCAAAAAAAAACACAGATTTTTACATACTGTCCCTGGTTTTACTGAGCCTGGCAACCCGGATGGGGCCCCCTAGTGGCATGGGGCCCTTGGGCAGTGCCCGAGTGACTCAATGGTCAGTCCGCCCCTGACAAGAACTATAATCAACAAGTTTTATTTTCTTTAATTTTGGATAGAGTGAGGGAGTGTTATAGGCCCTGTCAGTTTATTTTGTATTATCTGTGTCCAATTGGGGAGATTTGCCTTCACTTCCTGCCCCATAGCCAAACAGGAAGTGAGAGAAAAACTATGCAAATTAACCACTTCCCGCCCAGCCTATGGCCGATTTACGTCCGGGAAGTGGTTACACAATCCTGACAGGACGTCCTGCAGGATTTCATGCCGCACGCGCCTGTGGGGGCACGCAGTGCGGCGATCGGTGATGCGGGGTGTCAGTCTGATCTCAGTAAAGAGTCTCTCACGGAGACGGAGACTCTTTACCATGTGATCAGCCGTGTCCAATCACGGCTGATCACGATGTAAACAGGAAGAGCCATCGATGGCTCTTCCTCACTCGCGTCTGACAGACGCGAGTATAGGAGAGCCGATCGGCGGCTCTCCTGACAGGGGGCGTTCGCGCTGATTGTTTATCAGCGCAGCCCCCCCTCGGATCACCACACTGGACCACCAGGGATGCCCACCCTGGACCACCAGGGTGTGCAAAAACAAAAAAAATATAGAACAAAAAAACAAAAAGCAATAAAAAATAAGAAAAAAGATGCCAATCAGTGCCCACAAATGGGCACTGACTGGGAAAATCAGTGCCACCCCACAGTGTCCATCAGTGCCACCCCACAGTGCCCATCCATGCACAGTGCCCACCTATCAGTGCCCACCTGTGCCACCCATAAGTATCCATCAGTGCCACCCATAAGTGCCGCCCATCTGTGCCGCCCATGAGTGCCCATCAGTGCCGCCTATGAGTGCCCATCAGTGCCGCATAGCAGCGCCGCCAATCAATGCCACCTCATCTGTGCCGTCAGTACTACCTCATCGATGTCCATCAGTGCCATCTCATCGGTGCCCATCAGTGCCGCCATATCAGTGCCCGTAATTGAAAGAGAAAAACTTATTTACAAAAAAATTAACCTAAAAAAATAAAAACTTTTTTTGTTTCAAAATTTGCAGTCTTTTTTTAGTTGTTGCGCAAAAAAAAAAAAACGCAGGGGTGATCAAATAACAACAAAAGAAAGCTCTATTTGTGGGGGAAAAAGGACGCCAATTTTGTTTGGGTACAGTGTTGTATGACCGCGCAATTGCCATTCAAAGTGCGACAGTGTTGAAAGCTGAAAATTGGCTTGGCGGGAAGGTGCGTAAGTGCCTGGTATGGAAGTGGTTAAGGGAATCCAGTGCCCCCCCAGAACTAGTGTGTGGGTCCCCTGAAAATTACTGGGCGGGGTTATACAAAAACAGGGTGTGACCTTGACAGGAAGGGGTGGGTCATTTTTCTATTAGGAGGTGCAGATATGTAGTCAGGCCTAGGGCAGAACCAAACCTAAATATACTACTGCATATTAGGGCTTATTTAGACCGGAACCGATTTACAGCGTGTTTTTATATTGTGGGAGGAAACCCACGCAGGTACAGGGAGAACATGCAAACTCCATGCAGATGCTGTCACGGGCGGGATTCGAACCAACGACTCTTTTGCTGCTAGGTCAAAGTGCTATACACTACACCACTGTGGTGAACGAACATGATTGCAGCTGAAAGCATGAGACCGTTTTTTTTTTTTTTCAATACCATGCTTTCCAGCCTTATTGACCCCGCCTCTCTCCATAAAGAGGACCTGTCACACACTAGTCCTATTACAAGGGATGTTTACATTCCTTGTAATAGGAAGAAAACTGATCATTTTTTTTTTATTTTTTTATTTCAGTGTAAAACATTATAAAACTAAATAAAAATAAATAAGAAAACCCCAAAAAAAAATTTTAAAGCGCCCCGTCCCGACGAGCTCGCGCACAGAAGCAAACGTATACGCGAGTAGCGCCCGCATATGAAAACGGTATTCAAACCACACAAGTGAGGTATCGCCGCGATCGTTAGAGTGAGAGCAATAATTCTAGCCCTAGACCTACTCTGCAACTCAAAAAATGCAACCTGTAGAATTTTTTAAACGTCGCCTATCGAGATTTTTAAAGGGTAAAAGTTTGATGCCATGCCACGAGCGGGCGCAATTTTTAAGCGTGACATGTTGGGTATCATTTTACTCGGCGTAACATTATCTTTCACAATATATAAAAAAATTGGGCAAAATGTATTGTTGTCTTATTTTTTAATTCAAAAAAGTGATTTTTATCCAAAAAAAGTGCGCTTGTAAGACCGCTGCGCAAATACGGTGTGACAAAAAGTATTGCAATGACTGCCATTTTATTCCCTAGGATGTCTGCTAAAAAAAAATATATAATGTTTGGGGGTTCTGATTAATTTTCTAGCCAAAAAATTGTGATTTTCACATGAAGGAGAGAAGTGCCAGAATTAACCCGGTGGGCAAGTGGTTAAAGTACTCATGGCTATAAAGAATAGTCATTGCTCATTAAAAAAAAAAAAAAAAAAGGGGGTCCCTCCAATTTAAATTACCAGGCCCTTCAGGTCTGGAATGGATATTAAGGGGAACCCCGCCGTAAAAACCCCCCCAAAAAATGGCGTGGGGTCCCCCCAAATATCCATACCAGACCCTTCAGGTCTGGTGTGGATTTTAAGGGGAACTCCACCCCAAATTGAAAAAAAAAATGGCGTGGAGTCCCCCTAAAAATCCACACCAGACCCTTATCCGAGCACGTTGACCTGGCCGGCCGCAGAAAAGAGGGGGGGACAGAGTGCGGCCCCCCCTCTCTCCTGAACCGCACCAGGCCACATGCCCTCAACATGGGGAGGATGTCCCCATGTTGATGGGGACAAGGGTCTCATCCCCACAACCCTTGCCCGGTGGTTGTTGGGGTATGCGGGCGGGGGGCTTATCAGAATCTGGAAGACCCCTTTAACAAAGGAGACCCCCAGATCCTGGCCCCCCCCCTATGTGAAATGGTAATGGGGTACATTGTACCTCTACCATTTCACCCCAAAAAAAATGTCAAAGTGTTAAAAATGACAGTAGCCGGTTTTTGACAAATCTTTTAATAAAATCTTCTTTTCTTCTTTCCTTCGGGTTTCTTCCGCTGCTTCTTTCTTCTCGTTCACATCTTGCCCGACGTGTTCTTCTATCTTCTCCGTCCGTCCTTCAGCCTTCTGGTCCCGCATCTTGCCCGTTGTCTTGTCCTGTCTTCTTCTCCGTCCGCCTCCTCGTCCGCATCTTGGGTCTTCTGCGGTGTTCTTCTAGTCCCCGGACCCAGCGTTTGAATTTGATTTGGCCGCCGTTTTCCCGCTCCTGGGACCCGCCCCCCTCTGACGCCACAAGTAAACTCCTTAGAAGGTCATGTGCGTCAGAGGGGGGCGGGGGTCACATGAGTGTGACACGGCGGGAACTTCTTCTCCGGGCGGCGCGATTGAAATTGAATTCCCCCGCTGTGTGACGCTCTGCGACCCCGCCCCCCTCTGACGCACATGACCTTCTAAGGAGTTTACTTGTGGCGTCAGAGGGGGGCGGGGTCACATGAGTGTGACACGGCGGGAACTTCTTCTCCGGGCGGCGCGATTGAAATTGAATTCCCCCGCTGTGTGACGCTCTGCGACCCCGCCCCCCTCTGACGCACATGACCTTCTAAGGAGTTTACTTGTGGCGTCAGAGGGGGGCGGGTCCCAGGAGCGGGAAAACGGCGGCCAAATCAAATTCAAACGCTGGGTCCGGGGACTAGAAGAACACCGCAGAAGACCCAAGATGCGGACGAGGAGGAGACAGGACAAGACAACGGGCAAGATGCGGGACCAGAAGGCTGAAGGACGGACGGAGAAGATAGAAGAACACGTCGGGCAAGATGTGAACGAGAAGAAAGAAGCAGCGGAAGAAACCCGAAGGAAAGAAGAAAAGAAGATTTTATTAAAAGATTTGTCAAAAACCGGCTACTGTCATTTTTAACACTTTGACATTTTTTTTTGGGTGAAATGGTAGAGGTACAATGTACCCCATTACCATTTCACACAGGGGGGGGGTCAGGATCTGGGGGTCCCCTTTGTTAAAGGGGTCTTCCAGATTCTGATAAACCTCCCGCCCGCATACCCCCACAACCACCGGGCAAGGGTTGTGGGGATGAGACCCTTGTCCCCATCAACATGGGGACATCCTCCCCATGTTGAGGGCATGTGGCCTGGTGCGGTTCAGGAGAGAGGGGGGGGCCGCACTCTGTCCCCCCCTCTTTTCTGCGGCCGGCCAGGTCAACGTGCTCGGATAAGGGTCTGGTGTGGATTTTTAGGGGGACTCCACGCCATTTTTTTTTTCAATTTGGGGTGGAGTTCCCCTTAAAATCCACACCAGACCTGAAGGGTCTGGAATGGATATTTGCCGGGAACCGCACGTCTTTTTTTTTTTTGGTTTTTACGGCGGGGTTCCCCTTAATATCCATTCCAGACCTGAAGGGCCTGGTAATTTAATTTGGGGGAACCCCTACACATTTTTTTGTTTGTTTTATGAATGAATCCCTTTAGAATTGTCAGAGCCGACAATTCATTATAGCCGCGTGTGAATTTTTAAATGACTTTTTTCCTTCTGAATGTCACTTTGTGCAGGGGGAGTTCTAAGTGCGGGAAAAATGCGCTATTTCACATGCTGACATTACACCCCCCCTAGGTACGAAATTTAAAGGAATATTTCACTTTTATTGTTTCACTTTAAGAATTATTAATTTCACTGCTCCCGAAAAAACGGCCGTTTTAAAAAATAAAAAAAGCATTGATACATGTTCCCTGGGACAGGACT
Source organism: Rana temporaria (assembly GCF_905171775.1). NCBI lineage: Eukaryota > Metazoa > Chordata > Amphibia > Anura > Ranidae > Rana > Rana temporaria. The sequence goes on from NC_053501.1 coordinate 31,210,344, forward strand.
GAGGTCCCCAAACACTTTTTAGGACAAAACTTGCAGATTAGCCTTTAAAATGAACACTTTTGATTTCTCCCATAGACTTCTATAGGGAGTTCGGCGCGGCTTTACATATTAGTTTCAATGCGCCGGCTGCTACGCTGGTTCATGCGCCCAATTAAGCCTCCACCCGGAGTACTAATTAACGCATGAACCAGCGCAGCGCACAGAGCATAGTAAATCAGGCCCTCTGTGTACTCTAATGCTTCGTACACACGGTCGGAGTTTTGTGCAAAAGTCAGCCGTGAGTCCGTCGGAAGTCCGACGGAAAGAAAGAGAACAAGTTCTCTATCGAAGGTCCGTCGAACTTCCGACAAAAAAAGTCCAATGAAGGCTCAGAGAAAAAAAGTCAGACGGGCTTTTTTTCCCTCGGAAAGTCCGGCTGTGTGTAGCTTCCATCGGACTTTTTTTGTCGGAAAGTCCGGCCATGTGTACGAGGCATTAGGCTGGATTCACACCTATGCATTTTAAGTGCTTTTTGCATTTTGTTGATTTGCACTACAGAATGTGTTCCATAGGAAACCATGTTAAAGCGGTAGTTCACCCTCACTGACATGATTTTTCCATCGAGACAGGCATTGTAGCGCGAGCTACAGTATGCCTGTCCCGATTTTTTTACCCCCGTACTCACTGTGTACTCGTACATTAAAGATTTCGGCTCCCGCGGGGAATGGGCGTGCCTATGGAGAGGGAGGATGATTGACGGCCGGCCCTGGCACGTCACTCTCCCCGAAGACAGCCGGAGTAGGTCTCGGCTCTTCACGACGCCTGCGCACAGGCTATGCGCAGGCGCCGTGAAGAGCCAAGCCTATTTCGGCTATTTCCGGAGAGCCGGCCGTCAATCATCCTCCGTCTCCATAGGCACGCCCATTCCCCGAGGGGAGTCGGTATCCTCGATGTACGAGTACACGGTGAGTACGGGGATAAAAAAATCGGGACAGGCATACTGTAGCTCGCGCTACAATGCCTGATTTTATGGTAGAAGAAAACAATTATTTTTTTTTTGCGTTTATAGGGTGAACCCCCGCTTTAAATGGAATGTAGAGAAAATCTGCAAAAAGCACTAAAAATGCATAGGTGTGAATCCAGCCTGAAAGATCACTTACCCAAAACTGGGTTATAGAGCAGAGTTTCCTAGCTTCACTTTCTAATTTGTCTTAGTTTCAAATTCTGTAATGTATGTATAGCTACTTCACTGCGTCAAAGTTCCCCCTATCTGGCCATTCCAAGGTTATGCAATTGGTGTCCATTTAATACTGACTGCGTGCTTGTAGCTTTACAAGCTTTGCTGAGCTACAGGTTGACAACCTGATCTATAGGAACTTTTTCTGTACACTTAATAACTCTTACTTTAAATAACAACTATGCAATCTATAATGTGATTTTTAATTTACTTTTCATATTCACAACAGTGGGCTGATGATTTAATATTGATATGATTTACCTGGTGGCAGCCCAACTCAATAACTAATGTATTAAATTTAGCAGCTGTCATCTCTATTTAAGAATTACCAGACATGACAGGTAATACTGTGGAGAAGGAACACGCAGTGTCACTTCCAATGAAGACTCTGTTTGATAATAATTTCATTTGCGGAACTGGGTATAGGACTCAACGACAGCTTTGTCTTAAACTGCACAAAAGCAACGGGTGTTATTAAAGCTCATAAAAAGGATCAGGCAATATTACAGGAAGGGAAAGTAGATGTGTCATCTATGCATTACTCCCAGACTGCTGCCAAAAATAAAGAAATAATAAATATATTACGGATGGTTTAAAAATTTAAGTTGTCCAAAATAAATTGGGTATTTGCTCCATGGTGTCAGGGAAAGGAAACCTGTATGGAAGTGAGCAGCTCAGTAAAATCAAGAACACTGGGAGTCATTATCTTTGGTTAATAATGAACTATAGGGAAAAACTGCACAGAAAACACAAATCTTGTCATTGCTAACCTCCATTTGAAAATGCTAACTACCTGACTAACTCTAGCTTCATTATTTTATGAGTCACTGACCTGGAGAAAACATGTAGCATGCAAAATCATAGTTCCTGATATGTACCCTTGTTCTGGTTTAGTGACTTATAGCCAGATTCAGAGAGCTTTACGCTGGCGTATCAGTAGATACGCCGTCGTAACTCTGAATCTGCGCCATCCTAAATTTAAGTGTATTCTCAAATTGAGATACACTTAAATCTAGCTAAGATACGACTGTGGGCGCCGTTGTATCTTAGCTGTCTATTTAGGCCGGCCGCTAGGGGCGTGTACGCTGATTTACGCCTAGAATGCGTAAATCAGCGAGATACGCCTATTCACGAACGTACGCTTGCCCGTCGCAGTAAAGATACGCCGTTTACGTAAGGCGTTTTCAGGCGTAAAGTTAGTCCCACAAAAAGCTGGCCTAGCCAATGTTAAGTATGGACGTCGGTCCCGCGTCGAATTTTGAAATTTTTACGTCCTTTGCGTAAGTCGTCCGTGAATGGGGCTGGGCGTAATTTACGTTCACGTCGAAACCAATAAGTCTTTGCGCCGTAATTTGGAGCATGCGCACTGGGATATGTCCACGGACGGCGCATGCCCCGTTCGTAAAAAAAAGGTCAATCATGTCGGGTCACGAATCATTTACATAAAACACGCCCACCCACTCACAATTTGAATTAGCCGCGCTTAGGCCGGCACATTTACGTTACGCCGCCGTAACTTAGAACGCAAGTGCTTTGTGAAGCACTTGTCTCTCTAACTTACGGCGGCGTATCGTAAATACGATATGCTACGCCTGCCTAACGTTAGGCACAGGTACGTGAATCCAGCTATTAGACTATTGCAGCAGTTTTATCAGCATGATAGCCAGGCAACTAGTTACAAAATAATAATTTCCAATATTGTGTATACTGGATGTTATGTTTATGGGCACTTTTAGATGAGGTGATGAAGCTGTATATATTCAGACTCTGTATTAGTACAACCAAAACTGAAAACTAGAATATTAGGTAAACTAACACCCATATCCACTAGTAGTTTGGTGCCAGGTATATAGACTCGGAGAGGGCAAACTGTAAGTACACTGCAAGGACAGTCAGGGCACAGTAGTGGGCCATAATCGTGCAGAAAATGTTTTCCATACTTGAAAATCAAAAGTCCCCTAAGAATTTAAAGGTTTAGCTGTTCATTTTTTCCATTCTACCTATTTATCTAGAGCAGTGGTTCTCAACCTTTTAGTGCCGTGACCCCTTGATAACATTTCCTGAGTTGTGGGGACCCCTAACGGTAAAATTATTTTCGTAGCGTGTGTTGTCAGCACCCAAGACAAGTAATTTGTGCCCCTAACCCACGGACATTTATCGCTCCCTGAGTCCCTTCCACTCGTAAAGTATTAAAACCTCATATGGTAAATTTTAGGATGTTCCACTCTTTCTTTTTTCTCCTTTCTCTTTTATCTCTCTATCCAAATTACTTGTCCCCCCCCCCCCCCCATCCCTCTCTAGCCGTCTTTCTTGTTTCTCTTATTCTTTCTCTCTTCCTCCCCTTTTTTTCCTCTCCCTTCCATGTATTCTCTATTTTTATTCCTTCTCTTACTCCTTGGTGGAGGGGGAATGGGATGAGTGGCAATGCTGGGGGGAGTTCTGATCGGCCAACTTAGGTTCTCTTGATGAAGGCCGTCTGCTGATCTGAGAACTGTAGTGGGGACTTTTAATAGCAAATATAATCACAGGTAGTGTTATTCACTGTGTCTCCAACTTTGTGGCGTCTCATAGCAGTGACACCTATCCTGAAAGATGGGAGGGATGGGGTCTCCTCCAGCCCCTCCCAACTCACAATCCTCACCAGTCAGCAGACCTCTAGTCTCTGCCCCCCAGCCATGCCGTGAACCGAATAGGCGGTTGTGAAGAGGCTGAGTGGGCGGCCGTGGGCTCCAGAGACAGCCTGCTGGGCAGCTGCAAGAAGGCTGGGAGAGTGGTGCGGGCTTCAGGAACAGCCCAAGATTTGGGGACCCCTGGCAAATCATCATTTGACCCCCGAGGGGGTCCCGACCCCCAGGTTGAGAACCACTGATCTAGAGGCTCAGTTTAAGCGGTATAGACTGTATAAACTGTAGTTCCTCTTTAAATGTAGTGGAACAACGTGTGTTTAAAAACAAAAAAACAAAACAAAAAGGGAAATACATACACACCTCATAGCGCTTAACCACCTGCTGACCAGCCACTGTCATTATACTGTGGCAGATCGGAAAATTCCTGCAATTCGCCGTAGCTGTACATTGGCTCCTTTAAGAGCCATAACAGGCATGGCGGGGGACACGATGCGCGTTGGCGGCGGCTGCGATGTGCGCTGACCATGCGCGATCATGGGCATGAGAGCCAGATTACTAAGCCTACTAAGACTACTACTTAGCCTGCTAAGTAGGAACAGCAATCTGGCTCCTCCACTAGTAAGTCACATCCCCATACAGTTAGAAACACATAGTAGGGAACACAGTTAACCCCTTGATCGCCCCCTAGTGTTAACCCCTTCCCTACCAGTGCCATTTACACAGGAATCAGTGCATTTTTATAGATATAAATGTCAATGGTCCCTAAAAATGTGTCAAAAGTATCCGATCTGACCGCCGCAATGCTTTGTGCACTGGTGTGCAGTAATGTTGGAACAGGAAGGGGCTGTCCCCAAACTGTTCCCACAAAGTTGGGAGCATGAAATTGTCCAAAATATCTTGGTATGCTGACCCCTTAAGAGTTCACTGGAAGGAAGGCAACATCCACCTAGTTCTGGGATAATGCACTAGGTGTGCACGCCTTCCATTTCTGTTTTTCTTGTAGTTCCTTTGGGATGAATTGACTGCGAGCCAGGCCTTCTTGTCCAACATCAGTGCCTGACCTCACAAATAGACTTCTGGAAGAATGGTCAAACATTTCCATAGACACACTCCTAAACCTTGTGGGCAGCCTTCCCAGAAGAGTTGAAGCCGTTATAGCTGCAAAGGGTGGGCCAACTCAATATCAAACCCTATGAACTAGTGCCGCATACACACAATCGGAAATTCTGACAAGAAAAGTTTGATGTGAGCTTTTGGTCGGAAATTCCGACAGCAAAAATTTGAGAGCTGGTTCTTAAAATTCCTTCCTGATCCCCTGAGAGGCAATTGGATTTTCCCTGGATCAACTTTACCTACAAATCTTAGTACTCAGTTATATTACGTACATTTAGGAAAGTATCCAGGCCTTTCTTAAAGCAATCTACTGAGCTGGCCAGAACCACCTCTGGAGGGAGTCTATTCCACATTTTCACAGCTCTTATTGTGAAGAAACCTTTCTGTATTTGGAGATAAAATCTTTTTCCTCTAGACTTAAAGAGTGCCCCCTTGTCTTTTGTATTGACCGTAAAGTAAATAACTCAACACCAAGTTCACTATATGGACCCGCTTATATATTTGTACTTAGTTACATAGTACATGAGGTTGAAAAAAGAGACAGGTCCGTCAAGTCCAACCTATTCCAAGGGCTCCACTATTGTGTCCACATTTGTATCTATCAGCACCAAGTCCATATTAGAGTTGCCATACCGCACTTCCCCCAACCCATCTGGGACCATACAACTCTCTATTTTAGAGCCACGGCAGCCCCATCCTAGGGACCCTTCCTACCAATGGACTGATGTCCTCTTAGACTCAGCAGTGGTATCGTTTTAATTATTTTACTCATTATTTATCAGCTACAATGACTATCTGGTTTTAATTGAAATGTAGCTACAGCATTATTTTTAGAATTTTTTCAGTGCAATATTGGTGTAGACCAAGCAGTCTGTTGCAAGCTTGCAGAAAACTGCTGAAGGGGCGCACATCGTTTTGGCTACTTGTCTAGAAACTATTCTGTCAAAGGTTGTAGATAAGCAGATTCCCTAATTCCACCCAACGTAGGATGCCTCCATAGTGATTCCTTGTTTGTCTAGTTGCCCATATTTCTGCTATCAAAAATCTTTTTTTTTTTTTTTCTACTTTTTTTTTTTAACCACTCAAGTTGAACTGAAGGGAGATGTAAATTACACAAAATAATTAAATATTGCAAATGTCTGAATATGAACTGGTATCAGCTTCTACAGGATATACAGCAACATTTAGACTGGAGGAGGAAAAAGTAGGACAATGAGTCAATCAGATGTGCTGCAGTGCAAGGTGCATGCGGACAGAAGAAGTCAGCAGAGTGGCAAAGCTGTGGAAATCTCAGGACTGAGTAGGCAGAAATACCTTTGGCATGCAAAACAGATCTCAAAAATATATTTTATCTGTGTAGTTAGTGGTTTACCCAAAGTTCAGCTTGAAAGAATCATATACAGTAATACTTTGTTACAGTGCCGGCCCAAGACATTGTGCTGCCTGGGACCAAGAATAAAATGCTGCCCCCCCCCCCCCCCAGAAAAAGAATCACGCCAACCAAAAGGCCCCCACATTCATTATTTTATATCATGATAACTAAAGGAGACCCGTCATGGCTCTATACATGTAAAAAAGGAGTATAAAGAGGACCTGTCATTGCTCTATACATGTATAGGAATATAAAGAGGACCTGTCATGGCTCTATACATGTATAAAGGAGTATAAAGAGGACCTGTCATGGCTCTATACATGTATATAGAGGACCTGTCATTACTCTTTACATGTAAAGGAATATCAAGAGGACCTGTCATGGCTCTATAAATGTATAAAGGACTATAAAGAGTACTTGACATGGCTCTATGCATGTATAAAGGAGTATAACGAGGGCCTGTCATGGCTCTATAGATGTATAAAGAGGACCTGTCATGGCTCTATACATGTATATAGAGGACCTGTCATTACTCTTTACATGTAAAGGAATATAAAGAGGACCTGTCATGGCTCTATAAATGTATATAGGACTATAAAGAGTACTTGACATGGCTCTATACATGTATAAAGGAGTATAACGAGGGCCTGTCATGGCTCTATACATGTATAAAGGAGTATAAAGAGGACCTGCCATGGCTCTATACATGTAAAAAGGAGTATAACGAGGGCCTGTCATGGCTCTATAGATGTATAAAGAGGGCCTGTCATGGCTCTATACATGCATAAAGGCGTATAAAAGGACCTGACATGGCTCTATACATGTATACAGGAGTATAAAGGTATCTGTGAATTGCCGGCAGCCACAATGTCTTTTGCGCAAACTTATCAATGTACGCTAATTGTGTTTTTTTTTTTTGTACCAAAAATATGTAGAAGAATACATATTGGCCTAAACTGAAGAAAATTGTTTATTTTTCTAAATTTTGGGGATATTTATTATAGCAAAAAGTTAAAAAATATATAGATTTATAGCACAAGAAATAAAAACCGCAGAGGTGATCAAATATCACCAAAAGAAAGCTCTATTTGTGGGAAAAAAAGGACATCAATTTTATTTGGGTAGCGGAACGGGCTGGTGGGCATCAGTATGCTGCCCCCCTAAAAGTGCTGCCTGGTACCCATCGTACCACCCAGTCCCATCATAGGGCCGGCCCTGCTTTGTTACATGCTTCAGAGGCTGTAGGTAAAATGTTCCAAATTGCAGGTAAACGTAAAAATAGCAGTAAACTAGAAATAACTGTGGCTTTAATATGGCTAAAAGAGAAAAAAAATGGCAGTAAAACTCAGAGAGAGATACATTTTGGTTCCACTCTATAAAAGTATCTGATTTTATACAGCCATATTTATACCGTCTAAAAGCCAGTAACACCTCTGGGCTTAGCATGGTAATAGCCCATTAGTTAGAACTTGAGGTTATATTCCAAGAGAGATGTGTATAGTATTGGAAACTTCTCTTTGAAGTGTATTATATCACTGTGAAAGCACTGATTAAAATGTCCTCAGTGTCATTCAGAACGGGTAACAATTACTATTATTTGTTCTTTTTCAAGCTCAAATTATTCCTGACTTGGGACACTACCGCAGAAAAAAAAAAATCATTGTTATCTTTCTAGTAGCATTTCAAACTGAATACATTTATAAGCGATAAGAAAGAAAATATCAGTTCCCCCACTTTGGAGACCTGAATGCTATAAACTCATTGTAGTTTAAAGGCGCTATTCAGACAGCAAGGGGATAATTGATGATTTTACATTAAAATAATATATTCTCTGCTGCCAGAGACTTATTAAATTGCACATAATAACTGTAATAATTTTACTTAGACTGATATCGTTAACATATATAATTGGGCAGTTTCTTTTACAATATAAAAAGGACATGAATCTCCATTAACTGGGCTTCAAATTCAGAAACAAAATACAAAAACATATTCGTTTTTACAATAGAACTTGTATAGTAATAAAAAACACCTTAAAAGCTGAACTCCAGTAAAGAAAGTTTTTTTTTTGGGGGGGGGGGGTTACACAGCATTAGTCAGAGAAGCATACCCCCAGGGGCGGACTGACCATTGGCACTCTCGGGCACTGCCCAAGGGCCCCATGCCACTAGGGAGCCCCATAAAGGTTGCCAGACTCAATAAAACCAGGGACAGTATGTAAAAATCTGTGTTTTTTTTTTACATCTATCCTTAAAATGTCCGAAACCGACATGCTTTTGATGTAAAAATACTGAGATTTTAGCTGGCTCACCTCTGTACTGCCTCCTGGCGTGGTGGCCATTTGTAAGCCCAGGGGCCCCATAATCTTCTATTGCCCGGGGGCCCCATGAGTTGTCAGTACACCCCTGCATACCCCATATTCTGCTGCCTACTGTAAAAAAAAACTCTCTCTAGTGATGCTGCATACTCCCCACAGCGGTGGTGTTTCTCTACTGCAATGGTCAAGAGCACCCTCCCTTGCTGTCCCCTCAGTCATTCACAAAACTCAGAAATACGTATTTTATGGATGGTAGACCTGGTGAGAGGTGGATTTCCCAGCTTTAGGAAAGATAGGATAAACAGATTTGGATAGACCCCTATCCCTTAGGACAGGGTATGCAACCTCAGCCCTCCAGCTGTTTTGAAACTACAAGTCCCACGAGACATTACAAGACCCTGACAATCACAGGCATGACTGTTAGAGGCAGAGGCATGATGGGATTTGTAGTTTAGCCACAGCTGGAGGGCTGAGGTTGCCTACCCCTGCCTTAGGACCTGGAATGCAATAGCCATGCCATTAAAGCCAGTAACCACGAAACAGAGAGGTAAACCAATTCTTGGAACTGTTGATCCAGAAAGCATGGGATAGCCTACAGAGAGTCTGCAGGAGTCTGATTAGAGAAGATAAGAGATGAATTTCAAAGGAGGAAAGGAGTATATCAGATTAAACTGATTCCACCAGTGACCAAAGCATCTACTCCTATGGCCAGAGGACCCCTGTATGTGGAGGCAACCTTGATAAAAAGGAAAACAAAATGTTTAGCGGAAAGACATCCATTCCCCTTGGACTTATAATACAAAAGGGTTCCACACCCACTTGCTATCACAGGCTGACGTATTGTTGAGCTTTCAAACAAAACACAGGCAGACACCTTGAAACTTCAGATTAATAAGTGTGGACTGGTGCTTAATTGCTTCCAAATGGCACAGCATATGAGGACGCCTGGCTGCTTCAGGGCGATATAACTCAAAAGGAAAGAGATATGGTGCAATACAGATGGATCTGACGAAACAGCTGACGCTGTGAAATGCGTTATCCGATTGGCTGGCCTGGACTTCCACGTCACTTCCGGTGCGACGACGGCACGCCGCCCCCCACAGTGGAACACACGCCGCATCTCTCCGTCTCTTCTGGTTTCCTGATCCCTGTGTGTGAAACATCTTCAGCGTGTAGCTGCCCTGGATATGGATCCCCATAGATGACGATACCATAGTGACTCCAGGCTTGCATCTCATTCATTGCCCGTGTTATTCCTCCTTTTGTGAGTAGCCATCTTATTGTCTTTTATTTATTTATTTAATAAATTATGGCTTACTGCACTTAGATTGGCGCATCTTGTCTTTTGTTTCTATGGTGCAATACTGTAGATCACAGATTAAAGCGGGGGTTCACCCTAAAATACAACTTTCTACCATGCCATTCAGCATAGTAGCGTGAGCTACAGTATGCCTTTATTTATTTTTTTGGGCTGTACTCACAGTTTAATCCGTTAGTTTTGTTTCAGACTCCCTGCGGGGAGTAGGCGTTCCTATGAAGAGGGGAACATGATTGACGGCCGGCTATGGCGCGTCACGCCTCCCGAAAATAGCCGGAGTAGGACTTGGCTCTTCACGGCGCTATACGGCGCCTGTGCACAGACTAGGAGCTGACTGCGCAGGCGCCGTGAAGAGCCAAGTCCTATTTCGGCTATTTTCGGGAAGCGTGACGTGCCATAGCCGGCCGTCAATCATGTTCCCCTCTTCATAGGAATGCCTACTCCCCGCGGGGAGTCTGAAATTTAACTAACGGATTAAATTGTGAGTACAGCTAAAAAATAAAAAAATAAAGGCATACTGTAGCTCACGCTAGTATGCTGGATGGCATGGTAGACAAAACATTTTTTTTCTTTTAGGGTGAACCCCCGCTTTAAGCATGGACAACAACAAAATAGCAGATGCACTCACAAATCCCCTCTTCGGATACAGCCTTTGAACATAGCCTTACAAGCCGCTCAGTAAAGCGATCTCCTCACACGGATGAACGTCCGTTGATCGCATCACTAGGCTCTTCCCCAACGCGTTACATCACTCAGCACGTGACTTAATCATGATTTGGGGATTTTAGAACTTCTCTAGGGGACAATGATCATTTCTGGTACCAGAAGCCGTGGTTATCAAAACCAGAGTTTCCAAATTTCCAACCTATACATCCTTCAAGCTCAAAAAAGACAAGAAGAAATGAAAGTGCATGCTTACATCCAGTGCGCAAGTCACATCAGTACCACAGGTTGGACGCAGGCATCACTACAATTCTTGGGCAGATATCTGTCCATCTCTGACCACCTGTCCTCAATGGGCCCCACAAGCTAAACAGTACAAATAAAAAGGCAAGCACAGTGTAGACTAAATTTGCATTCTAACAACATCAACAAATATTTTATCTCAATTATGTGCCGTCATTTAGTTTATATTTCCTGTAATTAGTTGACTAACTGCTGATCGCCATTTGCATTCCATAACTACTTACATTGTTTGGAAGCAATTCTATCAGCAGAGAAAACATTAGCATATAATAATTCCCTATTATTCTAACTGCGGGATTTTTATAGTAAAAATGCACCAGTCATATCTTTTTTTTCTTCTCTCATTAGCTTTGAAGAACCTCATTGTTTCTTAGGTGAAATGTCAAAGTAATTAACGCAGGAGAAGCGGTGTGGCAGAATTTAAACGTGAACAAAGGAATCCATCTTCGATATAACATGTATATATAGTCTGGGAATATTCCAGGCACCAATTCTTTATAAAATGGAGCAGTTTAATTATCCATGCACCTGCCTGCTGCCAATTGCCGAAGGGCTGAAAGAGATAGGATCAGAGAGAGTCTCTCATTCAACTTTGTATTTTGGGCTTCACAATCCAATACAGCAACAAATCAAACCTTGCTTTTATTTTGCCTCTTTTCAAGGGTTCTCTATCAGGGACGTGGGCTATAATAATGGAATTAGAAAGGTGACTGTTGGCTGGCATAAAATGGCACAGACACATTAATTGTTGGGTGTTAAGGGCTTTTTTTGTCTATTTACGGGGGGGATGGGGGGTAAACTCTGCCAAATATTCATTGGCAATGGTCAGGCTCTATTTATGAGAAAGTACTGTATATAGTTTGTGTTAAAAATATAATAGTGCTGCGGTGGCTCAACGCGATTGGTACTGCGCTGTTAAGCCATTCACCTCTGCAGCTAGGAGTTCGGATCCCGGTCTCGGCTACATGTGAATTGAGTTTGGTGGTCTCAGCCCGGCTCCTGGTGGGTGTGCTTTGCGAGGTAAGCCTGCGCTTAGTACGCCCACCCCCCTCCCACAAAAACCACCACACTTACACGCACTCGAAATTGGGTTAACATGCACGCACTTTGACCACGCGGTCTCTAAAAAAGAGAGGCGAAGGACTAACGGGGCTGGTTGAGCGGGCAAATCCTCTCACTCCCTTATAGGGAGTCCCTCTGCCCCGTTGGGCTTCAAAGCGGAGCAGGTAGGGCGGGCTGTGTGGGAGGACCCCCTCACACACCCGCCAGTGCCACCCGGGGCATGGAGAAAGGTGGCAGATTGCCTCTGGGGGAGGCCTGCCTACTCCCAACTCCTGCAGTCCGGCTCCTCTCTCGAGTACACGCACAAAATACACAAAAAAAAAATATATATATATATATATATATATATATAATAGTAGTAATTCACTAAGATCTAACATTTGTTTTATGTATCCTAGATTTTTTTTCTCATGTTTATTATTAACGTGTAGAATTCACAGATCTTGTAAGGGCCAAAAAAACATTATGGGGCAGATCCACAGAGAGAGTACGCCGGCGTACTCTCAAATTTCCCACGTCGTATCTTTAGTTTGAATCCTCAAACCAAGATACGACGGCATCTGGGTTAGATCCGACAGGCCTTCGGATCTTAGATGCAATACTTCGGCGTCCGCTGGGTGGAGTTTGCGTCGTTTTCCGCGTCGGGTATGCAAATTAGCTATTTCCGACGATCCACGAACGTACGCGCGGCCGTCGCATTCTTTTACGTCGTCTCTAGTCAGCTTTTTCCGGCGTATAGTTAAAGCTGGTGTTTTGCGGCGTATAGTTAGACTTGCCATGTTAAGTATGGCCGTCGTTCCCGCGTTTAATTCGAATTTTTTTTTTTTTTTGCGTAAGTCGTCCGTGAATCAGGATGGACGTAATTCACTTCTATGTTAAAAAAAAAAGACGTCCTAGCGACGTCATTTAGCGCAATGCACGGCGGGAAATTTAGGGACGGCGCATGTGCAGTTCATTCGACGCGGGGACGCGCTTCATTTAAATGAAACATGCTCCCTAATCGCCGATTTGAATTCCGCCGCCAGAGATAGACTACGCCGCCGTAACTTACAGTGCAAAATCTTTAAGGATTCGAAGATAACACAAGTAAGTTACGGCGGCGTAGCGTATCTCTGATGCGCTGCACCGGGGCAGATCTTTGTGGATCTGCCCCAATTTGTCTATTTCAAATAGACATTTAGCTATTGAGAGCTTTCACCGTCATGTATGTGAATGACCTTTTTCATACAAAATTTCACCTGTGGCTTAATAAGCTCTTAAAGTATCAGCTCTACCCGAAGAGATTGTTCACATCTGCGGCCAACAAGGAACTATACAATTGATGGTGTGTACTACAGATGAGCAAAAACAAGCCAACTGAAGGGAGGACAACACAGTAAGGCTGCTTTCATACTGCCCGCAATTTATAAACGCTGATATATGTTTGCCATGATTTGTTGTACTTTTTTTCTGGAGCTGCCATTTTACTATTAGGCAGTGGCGGCCGCTCCATTAGGATCGCAGGGGCATCGCCCCCCTAATCCATGCGCTTAGCCCCTAATCTACTTTTTGAAGCACATGAAGACTCTAATTGGCTTCAAAAAGGGTGGGCTCACCCAGTTGTGTAACAATAGCAAATTAACCCCTTCCTTACCAGGCCATAATAAAATTACGCCGGCAGGAACCCTCTCTCCGGGTGGACGTCATATGATGTCTTTTCTTCCCGACAAACTAGGGCGCACACGCCCGCGGCTCCGCTCGTGACCCAGGGCGCGTGCCCGGCGGCCACGATATCTGCCGGCACCCGCGATTGCCGGTGATCACGGCAGGAGTGTGGATCTGTGTGTGTAAACACACAGATCCACCTCCTGTCAGAGGTGAGGAGACCGATGTGTGTTCCCAGTACAGAGGAACACACATCGGTCTCCTCCCCTTGTGAGTCCCCCTCCCTCCTACAGTAAGAATTACTCCCAGGGAAAATATTAACCCCTTCAGCGCCCCCTAGTGTTAACCCCTTCCCTGCCAGTCACATTTACACAGTAATCAGTGCAGTTTTAGAGCACTATAAATGTGAATGGCCCCAAAAACGTGTCAAAAGTGTCCGATATGTCCGCCGCAATGTCACGGTCACAATGCTTGGCCAATCACAGCGCCGTCAGTACAGAGAGCCGTAATTGGCCAAAGCCAGGGTGGCTTTGGCCAATTATGGCTCAGGGGGTTTAGTACACACTATAAAATGCCGCCTGCAGGTTGGCCTTGTGTAGTGTGTTCCGGCGCTGTTTAGAGAATAGATCAGTCAGAGAGAGAGAGTGTAATTTTTTCTAGGTAGATTTAGCAGGCAGGCAGGTTAGTCAGTTAATTTCACAGTGTGTAGAGGATATATATACATCCCAGATGTTGTACATATATTTATACACTGTATAGCTTAGCTAGATCAGTTCTTCCTAATTTACTGGCAGGTAGTTGATTGTGCTAGCTGCAGTATTCTCACATGGTGTATTGCCTGTGTCCTCTGCAGTGTGCACCATAAAGCTACACAGGCATACTATAGACACCCAGCAGGTACAATATGTAAAGGAATTTTTTTTATTTTTTATTTAAGCATCATTAAAAATCACTGCTTCAGGAGCAGTGATTTTAATGATGCTTAAATTAAAAAAAAAAAATGAAAAATGTCTTTAAATATTGTACCTGCTGGGTGTCTATACTCTATAGTATGCATGTGAAAACGTCTTTGAGAACCCGGGTCTTGCCCCAGGGAACATGTATCAATGGATTTTTTTTTTTAAAGTGGTCGTTTTTTCTGGAGCAGTGTTTTTAATGATGCTGCATCATTAAAATCACTGCTCCAGAAAAAACGACCGTTTTTAAAACTTTTTTCCATTGATACATGTTCCCTGTGGCCAGACCCGGGTTCTCAAAGACATTTTCCGACAATAACTTGCATATGGGGCTTTAAAATGAGCACTTTTGAATTCGAACGTTCAAGTCCCATTGAGGTCAATGGGGTTCTAAATGTTTGCGCGAACGTTCGGTCCGTTCGAAGGTTCTGGTGCGAACCGAACGCGGGGGTGTTCGGCTCATCCCTAGCCAGGAGCAGAAGTAGGAAGGAAGCCGCAGAAAAGGAGATGCAGGGGGAAGCTGCTAGCAGCCTGGATGGGGTAAGTGTGGGGCCGGTGGGCGAACAGGCGAGCGACGAGGGGGTTTGTTCGTCAAGCGACGGGGATGATGGATTTGACCGACCAAATGGGGATGTTTGTTTGCCGCTCCCCCCCCAAAAAAAGTGGATCATCAGCTGCCAATGCTATTAGGCAACACCTATGAAAGAAAAATAGACCAAATTGAACTGATACAACACACATAATATTTATTCCAAATGCTTTTTTGCCTCTTAGGCTGCTATAAGCCCACAGTTACTTTCCATTGCGGGAATGAATGTGTTTTTGTCTAAATGTGATTACTTGCACTCCTTTTGTTACACATACAAATCATCCTGTTCCATAATTCCAGTAACAATTTCAGGTACAGAAATGGACACGCTGAGTCTCTAAATTAAATAGCTTCTGAATAATGTGCATTCATTGTCTATTCTTTGCCCAGCATTTCCTGGGTCAGCAAAGACATAATTCCTCCAAAATACAAAACTGGGTCCCATAGGATTCTGCTAAACAGAATTAGAGACAGCACAACTTAATATAATTTACTGGAAAAGCTTACAAGAAGAGAAATGTAGATAGGGAAAATGTTCAAACACAAATTTCAAATAAAAAGGACATAATGGGCAATTGCCCCGAGTCACGCTACACAAGGCATACTTTAGGAGACTTGTAAGTAATACAGAGTAAATTGTGGGACTTAAAAGCCATCATGGCTCCAAAACAGTGTTTTTCAACCAGGTGCAGAGAAGAGTCCCCAGGAGTGCTGGGGCAAAATTACATAACAGTATCTCAACACGTAACAGCCTGATCAGAAAACAGTCCTGTGGTAATTGCCTGTCTACAGACAGGGGGAGAGAGCACAGCCACCACCTCCTCCCAGCGCTATCCTCCTCCCTGATGTTACCTGTACTCCTGGTCGCAACCCAGTGCGGGCCACCCACCCATGTCCTACCAACTGATGACATCATTGACTACTAAGAACAGGATGGGCGGCCGCACAACTTCCTGGGTTGCCAACAGGAGTGCAAATAGCAGCAGAGAGGAGGAGGTGGCTGTGCTCTCTCTCTCTCATGGCTGTATACAGGATTTACAACCTACAGACCACCTAACTCTGTGTCACGGAAGCATGAATCAGATGTTCAACAACGGATAAATGAAATAGGAAGGCTTTATTAAAAACCAAACAGCAAGGTTAAAGTCCAAACGGATGATCAAACAGTCAGCAGAGTCTTCCACCGGAGCCAGGGTCGATAGCCAGGAATGGAAGTCAGCCAAGCCGGAGTCTGTAGTCAGAGAGAGGTAGTGAAACGAAGCCAGGGATCAGGAGCCAGGAGGATAGTCCGAACGAAGCCGGGATCAGGAACCAGAAGGATAGTCCGAATGAAGCCGGGGATCAGGAGCCAGAAGGATAGTCCGTGGAAGCCGGGTTGGTAACCAAGATCAAGCAGCACAATCACAGGAGGGTGTAGACGAGGAGGACCAAGCAAGGGAATGCAGCAGCAGCCCTCATATATATATGCTGAGCATTCAGCTCCTCCCAGTGGGAAGGAGGAGCCACAGGGTGTGGTAAGTTATAAGAACCCCAAGAAGCAAGATGGCTGCCAGCACATGTCAGTGAAGAAGCCTGCAAGGAGGTAAGACCATGACACTCTGCCCTACAAAATACATTTTAGGGTGTGCACATCTAGCAAATATGCATACTTTAGCACCAACTAAAATACATGGTAACACAGAACCATGTGTTTTGGTGGGATGCGATTTAAAAAAATCATTCTAGCCCTTTTTTTGTGAGAGTCACAAGCATAGAGCAGCCGATTAAAACATTTGACAAGCAGGAGCACGCAAAAAAGCAGGCTCACTCGAAAGCAGCTTGTGGGGTGAATGAGTCCTCAGACTGATGAAGCCCTGGATTGTGCGAAATTCTAAAGCCTTGACTGAAAAAAAGCTGAAAAACACTGCTCTAAAAGACAAGATTGCCAGATTCAGGGTTGTCATCCTTATGCCTCGATTATTACGTGTGAGGTGTTGCCTTGGAACTTGGTCATATGAGGTATCCCAATGCTCACTAGGTGCATACTTGTTTAGATGAATGACCATCTTATCTGCTTAGATCAATGACTACCTTTTGTCATAAATGTAGTAATACATTTCCTTAAGCCTCGTAGCCATTTATTTCTATTTTTAATCTCAGGTACTATTGCCTTTGACAGTTAATCTCAGATACTTGGAATGAGATTAAGTGGTTTTACTGTTTCGCCTCTACCAAGATGGCCACCTCCACACAAAAGACACATCACAGACCAAGGCATGGTAGGTAGTATATATTAAAATAAAACTGCTAAAAACTTGCCCAATAAAATAGAATACTCCAGTCCAAAGAAATTTCCAGACCACAGGCTCTTTCCAGCTCACAGCGGGCTCACCCAGCGTGATGACCTCACAGGCTCCTCCTACTGACACCAGACTTTATCTAAGCCAGACTCAACGGCAGTGGAACGCTTGCCAAAATACCTGGTGTTAATTTTGGTATGGTTCTGAAGAGTTATACTGTAGTAAATTCAGATAAAGAATCTTTGACTCCAGGAAGTGAACAGGCAGCAGGTTCAGCTGCTCACAGTTAAAATGGTTGCGGCCAGACTCAGTCAAGGAGATTTCTGCAGCATATTTCGCAAGTACAGAATCACAGAATATAAAAAATAATATGCAAAGTGGTTGGAGGGAAGCTTCAGAATGACAAAGAAGTTTTTATTACAAATTATGGGCCAGATCCACATAGAAATAGATCGGCACAGCGTATGTGAGATACGCTACGCCGCTGTAACTTACCTTTGGCTGCTTTGAATCCTCAAAGAATTTGCGCCGTAAGTTACGGCGGCGTAGTGTATCTCTGGCGGCGGAATTCAAATTCGGCGATTAGGGGGCAGGTTTCATTTAAATGAAGCGCGTCCCCGCGCCGAATGAACTGCGCATGCACCGTCCCGAAATTTCCCGGCGTGCATTGCGCTAAATGACGTCGCTAGGACGTCATTTTTTTAACTTAGACGGGACTTACGTACATTCCGATTCACGGACGACTTACGCAGAAAAAAAAAATCTAATTTCGACGCGGGAACGACGGCCATACTTAACATGGCAAGTCTAACTATACGCCGCAAAACACCAGCTTTAACTATACGCCGGAAAAAGCCGACTAGAGACGACGTAAAGGAATGCGCCGGCCGCTCGTACGCTCGTGGATCGTCGGAAATAGCTAATTTGCATACCCGACGCGGAAAACGACGTGAACGCCACCCAGCGGACGCCGAAGTATTGCATCTTAGATCCGAAGGCGTACGAAGCCGTACGCCTGTCGGATCTAACCCAGATGCCGTCGTATCTTGGTTTGAGGATTCAAACTAAAGATACGACGCGGGTAATTTGAAAGTACGCCAGCGTATCAGTAGATACGCCGGCGTACTCGCTCTGAGGATCTGGCCCTATGTGAGCAGACTGCAGTTCCTCTTTAAGTAATAGCAGCTTTTAGCACTGGTTTAGAACCTCAGTGGTGTGAATAAGACATCTATTATCCCTCTTGTAATTCACACATATTGACCTCAGTAGATGTTTTTATTCTCTTCCGACTACAACCTTTTTTTTTAAAATAAGGTACTCACTGTCTCCTTCTCTCCAGTCCTACTTTATTGAAAATCTTGTATGTAGCACAAGCAAGCCAGCTAAGTACTACTCTTGCCATCAAGACCCTTTCATCCCCAAAAATACATCCTTAACTTAATGTATTATCTTCCATTCATGCATGTACGCATCATGTTGCACTCATTAGCATAGCCCCAAGTCCCTAAAATGCATTGTCGGCTCCGTCTATTCTGTAAGGACCATGTAGACATCCAGCAATTAAGCGACTACATTATCCCTTGAAGAGGTCTACGAGGGCAAGCCACCAGCTCATCCATTATTATAATAACATCACGGGAACATAAGATGCATTTTACATCCAAGCCTCTCACCCGACAAGGTACCAGAACTACAAGAATAATGATATGTGTCATTTGGTGAAATTTCATGAACTGTATCAAAAACATGAAAAACCCCAGGACACGACAAGCGTACAAGTCTGAAATGCTTTCTTTTTTCCAGTGTGATATTCTCCCGTTTTGAACTGCTCTTTCAATTATTTTTGCTCTCCGCAAACAAAATTGGCAGGGAAGTTGCCTTCAGGATAGAGAAGAAGTATTTTTATCAGTATGTGCCTAGATTAAAAATCCTTTATTAGAAATTCAGTGGAGGACTGGCCTAATTAAAATCCAATCTTCGCTTTTGCTCCCAGGCTGGATTGAAATTTCTAAAGAGCTGCTATTTCTTCCACTGTGCGTTTAAGTACCTTATGCCAAGAGAAGTAACAGAGGAAGACTTATCTTCTACCTTTGAGGGGTCCTACTAAGTAATTGCTCAAATGTATACAATGCACTGAGGTATATTTTATTAGTTATGGCCAACGGGCTGTAAAAGATGTAATATATGTACATCTATCTAAATAGAATGGTATGACAGAAGAGACTGAGGACACCGGGGAGGAGGAGGGTGAGCAGCCGACTTTAGCAGCTATCCTCAGGGCTGTCAACAAGTGCACAGCCTCAGTTACCGACCTGCAAGCCAGCTTTGGGGGTTTAAAGGAGGAGGTCAGCTTGGTCAGACAAGACCTGCAAAGGATAAGGGAACGAACGACTGCCGCTGAGAGCAGAATCAGTGACATGGAAGACAAGCTACCTGTTTTGCTCAGAGAATCTCAAGCCACTACCCATTTGGCTAAAGCCACTGACCTGTGAGCCGAGGATTTCGAAAATCGTTTGAGGCGCAATAACGTGCGGATTGTAGGTCTGTCTGAGAAGGTGGAGGGCCGAGATCCCACCCAATTTGTGGAGCAGTGGCTATTAGATGTTTTTGGCAAGGAGGACTTTACATATTTATATGCAGTGGAAAGGGCCCACAGAGTCAGATAAAGCCTAAACTGGAAACTTGCGGCGGTGTATCGTAAATGCGTCCGGCGCAAGGCAGGCCAAATCGAATGGGCGGCTAACATTTAAATTAGGCGCGCGCCCGCGCCGGACCTAATGGGCATGCTCCGTTTCCTAACTCCCGCCGTGCTTTGCGCAAAGTGACGTAATTTTTTCAAACGGCGACGCGCGTAGCGTACTTCCGTATTCCCTGAGGGCTTATGCAAACGACGTTAAATTTTGAATTTTAAAGCGGGAACGACGGCCATACTTTAGACAGCAATACGCTTGCTGACTAAAGTTAGGGCACCAAAAAAAACGACTAACTTTGCGACGGGAAACTAGACTAGCGGCGACGTAGCGAACGCGAAAATCCGTTGTGGATCCGCCGTAACTCCTAATTTGCATACCCGATGCTGGTTTACAACGCAATTTCCCCCCAGCGGCGGCCGCGGTACTGCATCCTAAGATCCGACAGTGTAAAACAATTACACCTGTCGGATCTTAGGGATATCTATGCGTAACTGATTCTATGAATCAGTCGCATAGGTAGAAAGAGATATACGACGGCGTATCAGGAGATACGCCGTTGTATCTCTTTTGTGAATCTGGCCCTAACTACCTAACTAATCCAATGAATCTACCTCCTTTTTTCTTTTTTTTCTTTGCATTAGTCGCATCACCAGAAGGACCTGTCACTGACACGGATGACTTGCAGATGAATAACGAAAAAAATCTTGCCATTACAATAAAGGAAGAGTATGTATATGTGTGTGTTGTATGTGTGTGAATGCAGATAATGCTAATCTACTGAACCACACATATAAAATGTATATTTATATTTTTTTTCACTCTGCAAATTTGGAGAAAACAGTTATTAATATAGCCTTAATATATGTTAGGGAGAGTGTGAGGGTCTTTAGTGAAATTTTAAATAAATCTGTGGCCGAGACTGTGCACGTTCAAGTGTTTACAAGCAGTAATGAGCTTTAAAAAGAGCCTATTGGCATACAAAAAAATTGAGAATACTCATAAAAGAAGATATTTTTATTCACCATTCCAGAAGGTGGACAGAATTTTTGCTCTCTTGTGGAGCTCTGGATCTGATTTCGAGTTGACGTTTACCAATGTTAAAAAATTTGAGGCGTAACTGCGGAAAAATAATATCTGATCTTTGGGCTTAATTGTTTTTATAACCCTAAAATACTTTTTCAAGGCACTGTGCTTACCTATTTTCATCCCACTTCAGTCTGGTCACGTAATCCTGCATGTCAGCCAGTAGCAGCTGCAGGGGAAAGTGCTCAACAACGGCTGGGAATTCTGAAAGCGGTGACGTCACCCATAGACTCCCATGTCCTAGCCATTGTTGGTGTTCCCTCCTCTTTCCTGCAGCCACCACTGGCTGACACAGGGGTGCAGGATCACGCCACTGATCCAAAGGGGCCTGAAAAAAGGGAAGGATATAGACATATTTTTTAAAGAGGTTAGCCAGTGTAGGTTTTAAGAGGGGAAAGTGAATATTAATCTTGTCCCACTGAAACTGAGAAAGAGCATCAGCCAAGGAATTAGTGCAACTCGGGACATGAACAGCATATACAAAAGCATTGCAACGTAAACAAGCCAACACCAAATGCCGCAACAAACGCAACACCGGTGACAATGAAGCTGACACACTATTAACTGCCATATTATCGCAATTAAAATGGATCTTCTTGTTATTGAACTGAGAAACCCAATGCTCCACTGCAAGCAGAATCGGAAACAGTTCCAAGAATGCCAAGTTCCTGGTCGACAATGAATAAGCACTTTTTGTGAAACGCGTTTGCTGAACAGTTTGGATTCCTTGTGTGTCATGTTTTTTAAATCTTTCACTTTACAATAAATCAACAAATGTTTCTTCATCTCTGGATGTGACAGTTTTTCTCTTTGTTGCATGGACTTTCCATGTTGCGGACCTCAGCAGGCACCCAGTCTTGTTGCCACAGCAGTATCAAGAGATCTTTAATTTGCAGACAGCCTTGGAGCGGTGTACATTCTACTTCCCAAGTTCCTGGTAAACCCAGCCTCCCACCATTCCAACGGCCACAGGCCAGCACTTCACTGACCCCAAAATATTCCCCATAGTCTGTCGATCCCGCGGCATTTGTGAATAGCTACAAATCAAAACTGGACATAGTTCAAGACATCCACACAGACCCGCCATTATAAGAATCCAAAAAGGATTCCCAAACTAGCAGGTCCGCCCTGTGTTCTCAGGTCAGGCACATTTTGCTAATTTTGCAGACACCACCTCTGGGCGAGCCAACGCTGACCTCAAATTGTCCGCAGGTTGGGGGGAGGGACTACACGGAATACAAAAACCCTCTGTGAATCCAGACACCAGCAGGTCCCTGCCTCACAGTTTGGATACCTACCTAAAAACGGATGCATCCTTGCTTTGCTCAATGGAGTCCTCCCTTTTTCCTGCAAGCTCCCCAGTTCTGCCTTTGCCTTTTTGTGTACATCTATTAAAAGAGTGTGAGCCCCCTCAGCCAGAGTACTCGTGTTTAAATTTCATTAAACGACCAGCAACACTACTTTCTTTTGTTGGCCGACTGTCCAGAGGAAGAAGATCTGCCGGCCTCTGACTGAAAAAACAAAGTCCCAGCCCACGCCAAGGTCATGAGCTGCATCCAAAGACGAATGTCCTTGTGGTCCCAGCATAACGCCTTGTGCTGACGGACGTGCTCGTCATACCGGAACCATGCCAGTCCCCTGTAGACTCGATAAGCTTCCCCTATCACATCCACATAACAAAATAGAGCGGAGCAGTTCTCCGGACCCTATTTCTCTATAACACTGGGTAAAATTGCAAAAGCCTGAAGCCAATTGGTAAATTACTGGGGAATGAGCCTATATCGCCTCTTTTCTTCTTCCTCCTTCTTGCTGTCATCCAACTTACCTCTATCCAGATTACATTTTTCCAGTGGAAGAAGGGGAAAAAATTAGATGTACTCACCCCTCCAAATTGTTTCTCGTACTTCTGGCTTAAGGCCCCTAGCGACCCATCAAAACAAACGTACACCTCACATTTGGCAGAATCTGCCAAACGAACCTGGTCCACCTCCTTATCAAGGCGCCTAACTTTATCCACTGTTCGCCACACTATCGTCCCCCTCTGCAGGCATCTGTCCAGCTAGACCTCCACCAGCCACCACCGTGCTCTCCACCGCTGCAGGCTCTGCATCTGGCTCATCGTCACTCTCCTCTTCCAGCTTCCCCTCCAACAGGTGAGCATCCTCACGATCCGCTGTGCTGCCCATTGCTCCTGGCGAGCGCTGAGCGCCATCCCGGCCTCCCATGACATCATCAGCCAACATCTTCTGCGAGTCACTGGCAAGCCAGGCACTCTCCCTGTCCGATCGGGACAAAGCCACTCTCCCTGCTCCTCTCACCATTCAAAACTGCTTCCCGCCAGCCTGCCACTCTGTCATCAGATCTCTGTCCCTTCGCCGGCACTGTAGGAACAGAGACACCGGCCACTCCAGGTAACATGCCGGTTCCCAAGGAATGTACACTCCCCCGCCGAGCCACCCAGGTGGCCACGGAACCACTCCAGAGCGCCACAATAGGCACCTGATCAGCAGCAGAGGGATGGGCTGCACCGGAGTCCCATCCCGCCGATAAAAAGGATTCCTCCTGTGGGACCGTTGCTTTGGTACAGGGGCCAGAGGGTCCCTAGGAACAGACTCTGTGGGGCTCCTAAGGCAGCGCTGGACCCTGGTAGACACCTCAGAGGCCTGGACCTCCGAGCACGTGGCAAAGCAGGGGGTGCAGGAACAGAACCCCCATGCCCGTCTCTCACAAGTTGACCACCGACCTGAGAATGCAGCCAGTCTATGCTGTGCACAGCAGCTGCAGCCCCTAGCTGGGAAATTAGGGTCTCCAAATTCCCCATAGTTGAATAAGGAAAGCGACCAGAGATGCAGAACGGAGCCCTAACGTGTGGGAAGTTGTTCCCCACTCTTCTTCCTTCCAACTGGAGACCACCCCATTTTCCGTCCCCTAATCACTTCCCCCAAAGCTCTACCCAGCCCCCATATCATACTTTGAACAGCCCTATATAATGCACCTGAAAATTCCCAATGGCTTTTATCTCCCTGTACCCCAAGCCCCTTTAACCCCCGTCATGCTGGCCCTACATTTATTGCCTTGGGGTTCTACTCCGGGTCTCTCTTTATGTAAAATGTTGCAAATGCCATACAATGACTTTAAAACCCAATGAAAAGATAACATTAGCACCATGCTCCACATTTAGTGGAGAAATGGGAGGTGGGGCAGTGAGTTGAATGATCTTACCCACCATTAAACCTGGAAGATGTAGGACATTTTATGGTAGAAAATACATATTGGGGGTTGCAGCTCCAGATAAAAGGGGAGAATTACCGCAAAATTTGCTTTTTATTCTATCTTTCAATAGCCTATTCATTTTTTTTTTTTAACTATAGTTTAACGATGTACAGTATTTATGCAAAAATTGTAAGGTTTCTACTAGAAACTAGAAAGCAATTCTGCTTTGTGATGGAATTTGCTGATGTGCTTTTTAATAAGCAAGCTAAAGCACGAATGCGGCTTGTTCATTTTAGGTGCATTTTTTATTTGCCCAGGTATTAACAGCTCCTGACATCCCCTTTCATCATACATAAAGCTGTACAAGCAGTAAAATAAAATAAAATCAGCAACTAATTTAGCTGCTCCTTATGCTACCATGACCAGAATCTAAAAGTAGTACTTATACCTCCAAGCTTTCTTAGATGGGATTGAGGGACACCTATTAGCAAAAATATGTAGACATAGGACACATCCTTACCATGCCCCTCTTAAAGGAGAATTATACAAAACAAAAAACGATTACCGTAATTAAACCCACAAGTGTTTTTTTTTTTTTTTTGCCACTACTATTCCTTTATATTGGACTTTGGAATTGACAAATGCAGCAGTTTAGCAATGATAAAAAACATTTTTTGATAGATAAATAGTGCATTTTATATACAACAATGTAGATCAGACCAAAATAAGGAACTTTGGGCCAGATCCACAAAAGGGATACGCCGTCGTATCCCTGTTTCTATCTTTGGAACTGATCCACAGAATCAGTTTCCAATAGATAGACAGAAGATCCGACATGTGTAAGGGGCTTACACTTCCGGATCTTAGGACCTCGGCCGCCGCTGGGGGCATTTCTCGTCGAAATGCCGCTTCGGGTATGCAAATTAGCACTTACGGAGATCCACGAAACTTTTACGCTTCGTTTTTTCTCCGTAAGTATTAGTTTGCAAACGCAAAATTAGGGCTGCTTTTACAAGGCCTAAACTGTTTAGGCCTTGTAAAAGTAGACCCTTCTATCCCGCGTCGCCGTCTTTTTCTTTGTAAAAAAATGTTTTTTCCCGCCGCAACTCGTATTTTTTTTTTACGCCCGTCACGATTCTCGAAACCCGGCGCAACGTAAAACCGCGCAAAGCACATCGGGAAAATGACGTCGTGAGAATGCGCAGTACGTCCGGCGCGGGAGCGCGCCTAATTTAAATGGGACTCGCCCCATTTATATAGGAACGCCTTGCGCCGGCCGAATTTAAGTTACACAGCCGAAAATTTCTAGGTAAGTGCTTTGTGGATCGGGCACTTAGGTAGAAATTTTGCGGCAGGGTAACTTAAATGGGAATATTTAAGTTACGGCGGCTGGCTGTGGATCTGGCCCTTTGGGCCTAATCCACAGCCAGCCGGTGTAACTTAAATATTCGGATGTCACCCATGTCACCCTAGCAGCCATCTTGGGTCAGCCAGAGCATATTTAATGCCCTGTCTCCCAGGCCTGACACCCATTTCAAGTGGGTAGGGTAGAGACAGTTACTCCGCCTGCTAGGGACAGAAATAGCGGCAGAGAAAGGTTGCTGATGAGAAGGTAAATCATAGGAGTTGCAACTTCTCTGGAAATCTTTTCGACTTGGGCATGAGATGGCCAGTTTACATTCTGCCCCTCTTAACAGGCACTGTCAGTTCAGCAGAAACATGCTCTCTACACGCTGTTGGAATCCGTGAGTGTTCCCAGTTGGGCTGTCTTCCTTCTTGGTTTGTTATGAACTGACTTTTGCATTACTTCAATAGAAGTTTTTTTATATCGCACTTGGACTGTGTGTTTTTTTTTGCTGCCACACCACACTGCACCCCACCTACACTTAGCGGCAGTCGGTGGGATATGTCCCTTGCAGTGGGTGCAGAAGGAGGATCGGCCTTTGCCAAAATACCAACGTTTAATAGCTCTAACATTTGCCTGGTAGAGTGGGAGGAGACAATGGAGAGTGCTGTGTGCCTATACCAGGTTCCTGGCAGGCTGGTGGTGGAGCTGGCTATTAACGCCTTAGAGGATGACGCCCGTGATGGCAATGGTGATGCATTTCTAGAGGATGAGATACTCTGGAACAGATTGTGTCACACTTGAAGAGCCTGCTTGGGGGAGAAGATACTTCCGTAGATGCGGCAAAAGTTCTTCTTAAGGAAACAGGACGAGAACCTTAACCTTTATTATGTGGTAGTCATAAAAGAGGGATGTGCGTGGCTGCGATCAGTTTATAGCTGGCCTGAAGACTTTCCCAGTCCAGAGAGCCTTCTATAATGCAGTGGTGGATCTGGTTGCATGAGAACAGGAGGAGACAGAAACCCCTCCAGTACGTCATTAAACTATTGACTCCCGAGGCAGAGGGATGACCCTTGGGGCAGGCAACCCAGATTCCCAGTAAGTTAGAGGTCATAGTTGCACCAAGCCCTGTGGTAGCTGCCCTAGTCAATGGGCAAGAAGGCTTAATTGACACAGGGTCAGAAGTCATAGTCATAGAGTATGATTTCTATGTGCAGAGATTTAAAGCACAAGAACAATAAGACCCTTGCTGGTTATGCCTCAGAGCGGCCAATAATCAACCCATCCTGGTCGAAGGCATCAGTTGGGTGAGGATTCAAATAGAAGACAAGGTGGTGGAGCAGGTAGGGGTAGTATTGACACACTGCCTAGTAAACCCAGCAGTGCCTATTGTGCTGGGCATGAATGTCTTGAAAGACCTGAACTTACCCTGGTGGTTGGCCAAATATGAACATTTGGGATGGCTGGCATGTGGCTGCGACCTGCAAGCAGTGTGGCTTTGAGGGCTCCAGGCCTGCCAGGCCCAACAGAGGGCAACTGAGATGCAACCGGAGCAAGTAGGAGTGGTCTGTACACCCCCAAGCAAAAGTTACTTTTGGCACCCTTGCAAGAGGTGGCCTGGTAAATCAGCTAGATATGCCTATTCACGAACGTACGCCCGGCCGTCACAGTAAAGCTACGCCGTTTACGTAAGGTGTTTTCAGGCGTAAAGATAAACCACCAAAAAGATGGCGCAGCCAATGTTAAGTATGGACGTCGGAACCGCGTCAAATTTTTTGCGTTTTACTTCGTTTGCGTAAGTCGTCCGTGAATGGGGCTGGGCGTAAGTTACGATCACGTCGAAACCAATGAGTCTTTGCGCCGTAATTTGGAGCATGCGCACTGGGATACGTCCACGGATGGCGCATGCGCAGTTCGTTAGAAACGTCAAATACGTGGGGTCACAAGTATTTAGCATAGAACACGCCCCCAACCAGCCTATTTTGAATTAGGCGGGCTTACGCTGGCCCAGTTACACTATGCCGCCGTAAGTTAGAGCGCAACTTCTTTGTGAATACAGGACCTGCCGCTCTAACTCACGGCGGCGTAGTGTATCTGAGATACGCTACGCCCGCCTATAGATAGGCACATCTCTGTGAATCTAGCCCTATGTCTCTATACCCTGTAAACAGTCATTTCAGCAAAAAAAAATGTTTCCTTTACAACTCCTTTAATGATAGAGGCAAATCTGTTTGTTCTGGTAGTTCATAGACTTAATACCAGCATGCAGTGCCAATCTGGAGCTTCTAGAGAAGGAGTTTTCAAACTACTGCCCAGCTGTTGTTCAGAGTACTGCAACTCTGATATGATGGGGGTTTCCTATGTGAAAGGGAGACTTTCTAATCTCAAAGAGTGTGCTTGGATAAAAGGGGAACTTCACTTTGTTATGGTAATATCCACAGCTATGTATAAATGAGTGTTTGTAATACAGTGTTACATGTCTTTGAAAAATAAAAATGATTGGCAAAAATAGGGAAAGTTTCTGATATTAAAGGGTAACCCCAATGTGATGGGGGAGCAAGGGGGGATGTCTGATGCAAAAGAAGGGGCTGTTTTTTGGGTCCGCAAATAAACAAACATAGAAGCCCTTATACTAATAATGGGGCAACTGAGGATCTTTTTTTTATGTATAGAGCGATAAAGAATTGGGAGAAGGATTAAAAAAAGGTATTTGGACATTTGTCTTCAGTTCAGCTTTAAAGACACCCTCTACCTTCTCAGTGCTTTGCAGGTTTGGCAGCATCAGGGTCTCATTTATTCTTTTTATCACTCTGCATCATTATGGGTGCAGGGAGCTGTGGTGATGTCCCCCAGTGGGTGAGCCCATGACACCCTGCAACAACAACTGGGTTAGGTGTTACTGGGCTTCATTCAACAAAAGAGGACAAGCACAGGACTGCATGTCAAGGGGTGACCCTCTGGGGGACAGTGCCCAAGTGAATGTCAGTATTGCAGTCTGAGCTGAATTTTTATTTAAAGCTGCTGGGGGACTATTTAACCGCTTCCGGACCGCGGCATGTACATTTACGTCGGCAGAATGGCACGGACAGGCACATTGGCGTACCTGTACGTCCCTGCCTAGACGTGGGTCGGGGGTCCGATCGGGACCCCCCCCCCCGGTACATGCGGCGGTTCCCGTGGCTGTAGGAGCGATCCGGGATGAGGGGGCGGCTGTTCGTTTTTGTCCGCCCCCTCCGGATCGCTCTCAGCCAATCCGCGCGCTACCCCTGCGTGTCACTTCCTCCTCCTGTGTAAACACAGGAGGAGGAAGTGATGTGATCTCTCCTCTCGGTGGTATTTTCAACCGCCGCTGAGGAGAGATCACATCACACAGCGAGTCTGCACAACACTACACTGACACACACTACACATAGGCACATTAACCCCTCGCGATCACCCCCCCCCCGTCACAGTGTCACTGAATGCAGTGATCATATATGTACTGATCACTGCATTTAGTGTCAGTGTGACAGGCAGTTAGTGTTAGGTCCAGGGTAGCCCCCGTACCCCCCCCCTAATAAAGTTTTAACCCCTTGATCACCGCCCTAGTTAACCCTTTCACTCCCTATTGCCAGTGTCACTAAGCGATCATTTTCCTGATTGCTGTATTAGTGTCGCTGTTCCCGCTAGGTAGCTATTTTTTTTTATTGTGATTTTTTTTTACTAAAGACATGTGGCTGAATACATTTTGGCCTAAATGTTTGACTAAAATTTAGTTTATTTGATTTTTCCTATAAAAAAAAGTAAAAAATATTGTTTTTTTTTCAAAAATGTCGCTCTATTTTTGTATATAGCGCAAAAAATAAAAATCGCAGAGGCGATCAAATACCACCAAAAGAAAGCTCTATTTGTGGGAAGAAAGTGACGCAAATTTTGTTTAGGAGCCACGTCGCACGGCCGCACAATTGTCTGTTAAAACGACTCAGTGCCGAATTGTAAAAACCCCTTGGGTCATTTAGCAGCATATTGGTCCGGTCCTTAAGTGGTTAAACATTTTTTTATATATATATTAGATTTGGGCTTTATCTAAATTGTGACGTGACCTGAAGACCTGGACTTTTTGCACCCAATTTTCAAACATCCCTGGTTAACCATTGGGAATATGATTATGACTAAGTGAAGTCCAATTCGTGAAATGCGATACTCTGCCAGGTCTGCCATGATGTCATGATGTCTATGATGTTGTCTGATGATTTTTATCTTCAATTAAGCCTTCACTTTTGCTTCAAACCTGTGAGTGCGGTCAAACCTTTTCCTGTTCCAGTAACCACTGGGAATAGCATGATCATACATAGTTATATGCCTTTAATTGGAAGTCCTTTCAATGTGACAGTTCCCAAGTATCCATTTCAAATTCCAGACATGCAAAAAAAAAAAATTAGAAGGAGAAATACATTTCCAATGTAATTCTCTCACAGCTGAAAGACCTTGAAGTAACTTTTACCAAAGTGAACAAGTGTAACTCTTATAACACCTCATCCCTTTTATGTCTAATCATAGCACTTGCATTACTTATTCTGCTAATACACAATTGGCTAAACAAGGCATCGGAAGCAAGACTGCAGCATTTAATCAGCGCACATGGCTGCACATTACAGAAATGTGATGTCTGTGCACATGAATATTTCATAACTTCAGTGTATAAAGATTTCACAGCTGCCATGCATTTACCGTACACGACATTCCTTTGTTTTTCACAAGAAGCAGCTGTATTAGAAATCGCCATAAACTCACATACCATAGTTTCTGTAAAAATGATGTTTGATCAAAATTTCAGAGCTCAACAGACAATCAATATTTCTCCGAAACTCAATTCATTAAATTCTAAGTGAGTGCAGGGCTCCTGGGGACATGGAGCTGTCTACCACAGGGTAACATGCAACACTAGCCGCATAAAATTCTAAAAGAATAATGTAGTGAAGCAATAACCATGCAGCTGTAAAAATAATTACAGTGTAGAAAGCAAAGAAATAAAATGGAGGCATTCATAAAGAGACCCCAATAGTTATTTTGAGATTCCACTTAAAATTGTAAGCAGTTCTAGGTTAGGGTGACCAGACATCCCCGGTTTCAGGGGACAGTCCCCTAATTGAGGACACTGTCCCCGGACCAAGTCTGTCCCCAGTTTTGTCCCCAGATTGGATTTGAACAGGGGCTGGGGCAATTTCAAAGACAGTCAATGCAAAAAAAAAAATCTGAATGACTCCCCCCCACTACGCCGCTAACTTAGGGAGGTGTATTTTTTCCATTATCTGTGCCCCCTTCTATTGATCATGTGCTGGTCGGAGCGGAGGGAATTTTTCTTCAGTTTCGGGTGCATGCCCATTCAGCTCCGCTCGCATGTTTTTCTGCCTTGGCTCAAGTTCCGGCCAACCGCCTGCCTCCTTGGCTTTCCTTTGTGATCTTCTTCCGCTCCCCTCCCAGTAGTAGCCGGGTCCCGGAGAGTAAGACTTGACAGGCTGTGAGATGGTGCAGCAGTGGCGACGGGGATTGAGTCGCTTATTGACGCCATTACTAGTAAAAAAAAAATGTGTCCCCGGTTTTCATTTTAAAAATCTGGTCACCTTATTCTAGGTCACATGCTCTCAAGGTGTTAAATTTGTATGTGTTCTTTTTGGAGCCTACTGGACTTTCCACCTTGTTGTAATGTTAGGGGCAGGCCTAGGTCAGGAAGCCTAATAAATGAAGGCCCTTGCTGCCCTGTCCCCCCCTTCCAAAATAGTAACCTAGCTAAAGTTTTAGGTAGGACAGGCAGTGGAGTGAGCTCTCCATGCTGTGTTTTGCCACAGGACAAAAGGATGTAAGGACAATATCCCCAGAGAGATATACAAAAGAGACAACCTTGGGAGGAAGGAGGGTCTGAGTCTCAGGACCACCTTGTTCTTATGTAAGACAAGCTGCTCCTTGCCACAAATAGTTTTTGTCAATGGGATATCCAGAATTGTACTAAAGTACGAGATCCATGTCCCAGGTAGAGACCGTAAGCTCTAACAAGCAGGGCCCTCTGATTCCTCCTGTATTGAGTTGTATTGCAACGGTACTGTCTGCCCTCATGTTGTAAACTGTTGGCATTATAGAAATCATGTATAATAATAATAATAATAGTCAGGAAATTAAGCCAAAATCTGTGCCTTTACTAAGAGCCAGTTGCTGGTCCAAACAGACATGAGAAAAGCCACCATGCAAGGAATATTCCCAGGGTCTGAGGTGCTACTTATGCACCTATCAAAGTGGGCTTTACAGAAGCGTGGTAGAACCTGTGGGGCCTCGTACACACGGACGGACTGTGCGCTGAAAAAGGTCCGCCGGACCGTTTTCAGCGGACATGTCCGCCCGGAGATTTCTGTCTGATGGTTGTACACACCATCAGACAGAAATCCGCGCGTACACGATACGCGGTGACGTGGCCGCGCCGTTCATTTTAACTCAAAACTCAAATTTATATATATATATATATATATATATATATATATTTATTTTTTTTCAAACGCTTCCAGACGCAAACGCAGCTAAACACGGCATTTAAAAAAACGGCTAAACATCAGTTTTTAGACGCCAGTTTCTAGCTGTCAAGTTAAATCGTTCAGGAGAGGTTGAACAACATCCCATATACATAAAGCCTAAGGAGCAGGGGGGGACAGAGGGCCCTGTTACATGAGGTCTAGCCTGTTTGTCAGAGATCTAGGCTCATCTGGCTAGGCATATGTTTAGAAAGTTCTTTCTAGGGCAATTTAAAGCCATGAGGATAACCTGAATCCTTTCTTCCACTATCTTGCAGAGCAGCCGAGGGAGAATCTTAATGTCAAAATGTATACTGTGCTACTCAACAGATTAGGAAAAGCTGTAAACACTGCAATCAGACAAATTGAGTGGATAATGGGAATATTAAGTGCAGTGCTAATCCATATTATGTGTATATATTAGAAAATCGTGAAAGTTCGCAAACAATAGTTATAACACATAGACTGTGCAAAATAAAATAAAGTGCTAGGTGCAAACAGCAATGAATGACTATGAATACAATTCAAAAATTAAAGTCATCCATATCCATAAAAAAGCCATATACATTATGTGAAATGGCATTGTGAATAAATAACCCATGAGAGAAGAAAACAGTCCAAACAGGTGAAATGAAATCACAAGTGTTTAGGTAGAAAACAATGTTGAAATTAAAGATATATTCGATCTCTGAAGGATAGGCCACCATCCAGTAAGAAATCACCATAGATTGTGAATCCTCCAACGACTAAAAAAATTGGATACTCTTACCAGGCTTAGTGAACTCAATGCCAGCGGCACAGTCAAGCAGGCATGTAACTGGGAACGTGGTCACTCTCAGGAAACAACATGTGAGGTCAGCTTCCGTTCAACCTTGTCACCGGACCCAATCATGGACTCCACCAATCATAAAATGAAAAGGCCGCCACATAGTGAAAAAACAATAAACTATGGGTTTTATTGTAAAAGATAGAACACTTACATCAATGATGATATAAACAGGCAAGATAAGGTATGTGATCACAGATACATCCAAGAAGTGCAGTACGTGGAGCTAGTTCAGTCTACCCGCCTGTTTCATTCAATAGAACATCATCTGAAGGAATGATCTTGCATTAATTCTATGTATTAAGATAAAAAGCCTTCTGTATGCAGCAGTCCCCTTCAACCCCCCTAACACTTACCTGAGGTCCCTCTCTGTCCAGCGATGTCCAGGAGTACAATCAAGCCATCTGAGATTCTCCCTCCTGATTGGCTGAGACACAGCAGTGGCGCCATTGGCTGCCACTGCTGTCAATCATAGGCAGCTACCCAATTAGAAGAGAGAGGCAGGAATGTCTGAATGGACACAGGGGGCTGTGACTCGGCTTGGGTGCCCCCATAGCAAGCTGCTGGCTGTGGGGGCACTCGACAGGAGGGCCAGGAGCACAGAAGAGGCACCTAAGAAAAGGGAGATCTGGGCTGCCCGCTGAAAAACTACTGCAACAGAGTAGGTAAGTATAACATGTTTGTTATTTTTATAGGGGGGAAAAAAAGCCTTTACAATCAATTAAAATATTTTTTTAGAAATGGCAAAAGACACTCAAGCCCTAAAGCATATGTAATGCTTGTTTATTCATCTTTAAATTGTCCATATGCACATTTTCCCCATCTCTGCGGATATATACACTTTGTGGGCCAGATCCACAAAGAAATTACGCCAAAACAAGATACGACGGAATGAGGGTTCGATCCGACAGGCGTACATCTTAGTATGCCGTCGGATCGTAGGTGTATATTTACGCTGGCCGCTAGGTGGCGTTTCCGTCGAATTCCACGTGCACTGGGATACCCCCACGGACAGCGCATGCAGCGTTAAAAAAAAAACGTTGTTTACGTCAGGTCACGATCACATCGATTTGATTTGCACGCCCTTACGCCGCCAAAGATACACTACGCCGCCGTATCTTACGGCGCGCATTCTTTGAGGATTAAAAAAAAAAGTAAGTTACGGCGGCGTAGTGTATCTTAGAAAATACGGCGATTCACGAACGTACGTGCGCCCGACGCAGGCTACGTGATGTGCGCGTAAGTTGTACATCTGGCGTAAAGTTAAGCCCCATAAAGGAGGTGCAACACAGCAGCAGACATGCACCAAGGAATACAAGCCGGCGTATTTTACGTAGTTTACGTTGGACGTGTGTCTGGCTGGGCGTAGGTTAAGTTCACGCCGTAGGCAGTGATCCGGCGTAGTTTAGGCAGTTGTTCCCACGTGGTTGTGAGCATGCGCAGAGGGATGCGTCCACGTCCCGACGCATGCGCAGTTCATGATACGTATCTGTCTGGCGCTCTGCCCATCATTTGCATTGGGTCACGCCTCATTTGCATGGCTCACGCCCACCTCCACCTACGCCGGCGTACGCCTTCGAAACGCAGCGCAGTTTTGGGAGCACTGGCTTTGTGAATTCCATGCTTGCCTCTCTGCGCTGCGTTGGCATAGCGTACATTATTTGCGCTACGGCGGCGTAATGTGTGCCCGCTCTCTGTGAATCTGGGCCATTGTCCCATCAGTGGTGTCCGTGGGAGGATATGTGTCCCATTATTGGAGTCATTGGGCCCCATTGTTGGTGTCATTGGAAGAAATTGTGTTCCACCATTGGTGTCATTGGGAGAAATTGTGCCTCACCATAGGTGCCATTGGGAGGAATATTGTCCCATCATTGGGTGGAATAGTGCCCCATCATTGGTGTAGTTGGACCCCATTGTTGGTGTCGTTGGGAGAATTGCGTCCCATCATTGGAGTCATTGGGCCCCATTGTTAGTGTCATTGGGAGATATCGTGCACCATCATAGGTGTCATTGGGAGGCATTGTGCCCCTTCGTTGGTGTCATTGGGAGATAGTGTGCCCCTTTATTGATGTCAGTAAGGGTAATTATGCCCTATTGTTGGTATCAGTGCATGAAATAGTGCCCCAAGGGCCACATAAAGGCAAGCAAAGGGCCGCATCTGGCCCCCGGGCCGCAGTTTGGAGACCACTGCTTTAGGGCTTGAGCATCTTTTGTCACTTCTAAATTAATATGTAATGGCACTATTGCATCTTTATTTAATTTATTTTTTATTTTTATTTTTTTCTCATGAAGATTGTATGCCCTAAGATTACACTAGTGGTACCTTTTCATCGTATAGTAATAGTATATGATATATCTTTATTACATGCACAGTAGCACTTTTACATTTTAAAGGGACACTGCACCCACCTTCATAGAAATAGCTCTATTACATCTGGTATGTACATTTTGTAGCGGATGCAGCAGTCCATATTAATATTTTATTTGCTAGCACAAGGAATTTGTTTGGTTTGTCTTTACTAGGTTAAAAAGTGAAAAAAGATGCTGGGCCAAATTCATGAACAATTACGGCGGCATAACGTATCCCGTTTACGTTACACCGCCGCAAGTTTTCAGCGTAAGTGCTTGATTCACAAAGCACTTGCCTGTAAACTTGCGGCGGCGTAGCGTAAAGCCGTCTGGCGCAAGCCCGCCTAATTCAAATGGGGCGGGGACCATTTAAATTAGGCGCGTTCCCGCGCCGAACGTACTGCGCATGCTCCGTTTTGAAATTTCCCGCCGTGCTTTGCGCGAAAGGACGTCGCCCCGACGTAATGTTTTGAACGGCGACGTGCGTTACGTCCTTTTGGTTTCAATGGTGTTTATTAAAGAATTTTTACGTTTACAAGATTATACGTTACATTCACAAAATTTGTTTAACAATATGACAGTAACCCCGCAGGAGCAGCATACTGCGTCCCAAGTGGCAAAAACGGACATTATAAGGCACAACCTCAGGGGCATGCCCAGCAATAAACAAACTTGGCAAGTTCGAATTTGTGTCCTCTGGGGTCAGATAGCACCAGGGACAAGCACCACCCCCGCAGGGGCCCCACTGACACTAGGGCCCCCCTCCCACCCGGATGAGTAGGGGAGAGGAGCCAATCCCCCAGGCCGAGCAGGCCCGGAGCCCGTCGGTCAAAGCTAACAGCAAACCATTCTAATAGTACTTACTAGTTTATTAGGTAAGAAAAGGAGTAGATGGACAAGCAAGAAACAAGAAACAAAGGAAAGTCCGTTACGTCCTTTCGTATTCCCGGACGACTTACGCAAAAAATAAATAAATGTGAAATTCGACGTGGGAACGACGGCCATACTTTAACATGGGCTGTCTATTTTTACACCACCTAAATAGCAGCCGTAACTTTGCGACGGGAAAAGCCGACTAGCGACGACGTAAGAGAATGCGACGAACGCGCGTACCTTCGTGGATCGCCGTAAACAGCTAATTAGCATACCCGACGCGGAAAATGCCGCAATCTCCACCCAGTGGGCGCCAAAGTATTGCATCCTAAGATCCGAAGGCGTACGAAGCCGTACGCCTGTCGGATCTTAGCCAAATGCCGTCGGATCTTTGTTTGTGAATTCAAAATAAAGATACGACGCGGCAAATTTGAAAGTACGCCGGAGTATCGGCAGATACTCCGGCGTACTTATTCTGTGAATCTGGCCCGCTATGCTTTACATTTAAAGCGGGAGTTCACCCAATTCGTTTTTTTTTTCTCTTTTCCCCTTAGCTTCATGCTCGTTTTGTCTAGGGCAGTGGTTCTCAACCTGGGGGTCGGGACCCCCTTGGGGGTCGAATGATGATTTGCCAGGGGTCACCAAATTATGGGCTGTTCCTGAAGCCCACACCACTCCCCCAGCCTTTTTGCAGCCGACCAGCAGGGATGTCCCTGGAGCCTGCGGCCACCCACTCAGCCTCTTCGCAGCCGCCCATTTAGTTCACGGCATGGCTGGGGGACAGAGACTAGAGGTCAGCTGACTGGTGAGGAATGTGAAGTGGGAGGGGCTGGAGGAGACCCTATCTCCAGATTTTGGCATAGGTGTCACTGCTACGAGACACCACAAAGTTGGAGACACAGTGAGTAACACTACCTGTGATTATAGTTGCCACAAAAAGTCCCCACTACAGGTCTCAGATCAGCAGATGACCTTGATCAAGAGCACCTATGTTGGCCGATCAGAACTCCCCCCAGCACTGCCACTCATCCCAACTCCCCACCAGCACTGTACTGTACGAGTGGAAGGGACTCAGGGGGCGCTAAATGTCCATAGGTTAGGGGCACAAATTACCTGTCTTGTCTTGGGTGCTGACAACCCACGCTACGAAAATAATTTTACTGTTAGGGTCTCCACAACTTGGGAAAATTTATCAAGGGGTCACGGCACTAGAAGGTTGAGAACCACTGGTCTAGGGGAATCGGCTATTTGTTTTAAAATATGAGCCGTACTTACCGTTTTCGAGATGCATCTTCTCCGTCGGCTTCCGGGTATGGGTCTTCGGGAGCGGGCGTTCCTTCTTGATTGACAGTCTTCCGAGAGGCTTCCGACGGTCGCATCCATCGCGTCACTCGTAGCCGAAAGAAGCCGAACGTCGGTGCGGCTCTATACTGCGCCTGCGCACCGACGTTCGGCTTCTTTCGGAAAATCGTGACGCGATGGATGCGACCGTCGGAAGCCTCTCGGAAGACTGTCAATCAAGAAGGAACGCCCAGTCCCGCAGCCCATACCCGGAAGCGACGGAGAGGATGCATCTCGTAAACGGTAAGTACAGGTCATATTTTAAAACAACTAGCCGATTCCCCTAGACAAAACGAGCATCCATCTAAGGGGAAAATGTGTTCTCTATGGGTGAACCTCCGCTTTAAGTAAATAGGCCTGCAACCCAACTAATGATTTAATGTTTGGATTGGAGACTGTACTATTTATTAATAGATTGTACGTCCTATCTGCGTTTGATGCTATTCTAGAATCTCATTAAAAACAAACAACTGAACTAGTTTTTCTGATTTCCATAAGTGTTATGCTGACTTGACTCCTCATCAGTGAATTAATTAGCACCCTGTGTGGTATACAGGAAACAAAGGGGCTGCTTTGGTCTGGGGCGATCGGATGCCTCGTTGAGTAACATGAGAAATGGCTCACAAAGGAAAAAGTGACGCGGGCGCTGCCTCAGAGTTCCTGGGAATTTGCCATCAATGTTTTATCACTGATATCGTAAAGGTTTACAAGAGGGCATGGATGAATAATTGAAAAAGCAAGGCTAATTTAAAGCATTCAAGCAAAAAAATGTTAACAGCTCCTATGCGCACAGTAGATAGAGGTTTGAGCATTAAATAGAACTTTTTCATTACAAATAGTTTAGAAGAATGGAGAATAAGCTAACATATATTTAAATAAAGGGTGTCTAAATGTATCAGGCTCTTTATACAGTATAATGTAGCTGAACTACATAGAAATAAGTGTTTTGGAATGCAAAACGTTACTTTATTAATGTGAATGTGTCATATTGGAAGCAAGGTCACGGAATTCAAGAACAGAAATGAATGTGGAAATCAGTTTTTCTTATTAAATTCAAACGGATGCTGTCGGGTATTCAGCTTTGAAAAAAATCACTGGTTTATGTAACTTCTACTTCAAATGAAACTGACCTCTTTTTAGAATAGTCATTGTTATGTTTTTAGATTTTTAAGTGATTAGATGGATGTAAAAATGTTATCAGTATGTACTAATGTTTGTAAAGTCATGTTTTTATGATTTTTTTTCTTTATTATAGATTTACATTAGGGCAGACACAGTTCACTGCAGTTTCTGCTTTCTGCATTGTGAAAAATAAAAAAAATTTCAGTTAAAAATATTACAATGAATTATTTGGTAATATAGGGCCAGATTCACAGCGGAGATACGACGGAGTATCTCTCAGAGTATCTATGCGACTGATTCATAGAATCAGTTACGCATAGATATCCATAAGATCCGACAGGTATAATTGTTTTACACTGTCGGATCTTAGGATGCAATGCCGCGGCCGCCGCTGGGAGGAGTTTGCTTCGTATTCCAGCGTCGGGTATGCAAATTAGCAGTTACGGCGATCCACGACGGATTTTCACGTTCGGTATGTCGTCGCTAGTATAGTTTCCCGTCGCAATTTTAGTCGTCGTTTGACCTGCCCTAACTTTAGTCAGCACACGTATGTGCTGTTTAAAGTATGGCCGTCGTTCCGGCGTCTAAATTTTTTTTGTCTTGCGTAAAACGTCCGGGAATACGAAAGTACGATACGCACATCGCCGCCGTTTGAAAAAATGACGTCACTTCGCGCAAAGCACGGCGGAAATTTCAAAACGGAGCATGCGCAGTAGGTCCGGCGTGGAAGCGCGCCTAATTTAAATGGCACACGCCCCTTTGAATTACGCGGGCTTACGCCGGAGGCTGCCAGCGTAAGTTTTCACACAAGTGCCTGATGAATCAGGCACTTGCTATGAAAACTTGCGGCGGTGTAACGTATCTACGATACGTTACGCCGCCGCTATTCTGCGTGAATCTGGCCCATTGTGTGCCCTATTGGTTTGCATGAAACAGGGGTCTCCAAACTATTATTACATTATTATTATTTTTTTATTTTTTTGATGTGTGAATGAAAGAGAATGGATAACAGTGAGTATATGTAGGTATATGGTGTAGGATATCTTGTTTTAAAAGGTAATGTGATTAATGGATATCGGACTAGATTCGGTATATTGAACAGGAATAGAGATATAGGCCCAGATTCTCAAAGGAGATACGACGGCGTATCTCCAGATACGCCGTCGTATCTCTGAGTCTGAGCCGTCGTATCTATGCGCCTGATTCATATAATCAGTTACGCATAGATTTGTATTAGATCCGACCTGCGTAAGTCTCTTACGCCGTCGGATCTTAACTGCATATTTACGCTGGCCGCTAGGGGCGTGTACGCTGATTTACGCCTAGAAATATGTAAATCAGCTAGATACGCAAATTCACAAACGTACGCCCGGCCGGCGCAGTACAGATACGCCGTTTACGTTAGGCTTTTCCCGGCATAAAGTTACCCCTGCTATATGAGGCGTACATGCGGCGTACCAATGTTAAGTATGGGCGTCGAATTTTGAATATTTTACGTCGTTTGCGTAAGTCGTCCGTGAATGGGGCTGGACGTAATTTACGTTCACGTCGAAACCAATACGTCCTTGCGGCGTACTTTGAAGCAATGCACACTGGGATATGTCCACGGACGGCGGGTGCCTTCAAGTGTCTTCAGGGGTGTTTTGACAAAACAACTAGACAATGCCCAAAAACTGTATACAAGTCAGCAGGTGGATGAAGCCTGCCTATTAGTTACACAAAGCCACAGGTTTTCATTGTGTACCATTACAACCTTCTAACTGCCAGTGTCCTAATAAACAATGATGTCATCAGTTGATAAGGAAGATGTCGGGCACCTGCACAGCGTCCTTTTTTGCCCCTTCCCTGCTCCTCTCCTTCAGCTTTTGGGTCATATTAGTTAAGTGAGGGAGAGAAACCAAGTGAGAAGAGAAACATTGGAATACTAATCATTGTGCAAAGGTGTATTTGCTTTGGAAGAATAAATCCCTGCTAATGTTTGGTGTCCTAATAGTTACGTTTTAGAATGGGGTGCATCAAGATTGTGTGGGATTTTAAAGGGGGCCTTGACTGAAAAAAGTTTGAAAAACACTGCTCTAGTGTTAGAGGGAACTTTTATGGGGGCCCTGACATGGGGGGGGGGGGGGGGGCTTTTTGCCAGCTCTTATGTAAAGGTGGACTCAGCTGTAAGTAGGCTCTGATGGCATTGGGGACTATGTTGGGCTCATTTTATTAGGAATTCCATTGTTTTATTTTACTTGACTAGTGTAGTCCAGATGTAACCCAATAACCTTGACCGTTGAGCCCCCGGATACTCCACCCCTTAATTATCCCCCCACTTAACTATAGAGTAAAGAGACCACACCTTCGCTTTGGAGTAAATTGGCCACAACAGCCTATTTTATTAAAACATAATCGTATAAAAACTCCAACTTAAATGAAACATAAATATCCAACATATCAATAACATCCAATAACCCCACTCTGTTGGTCTTTTCTGGCAGCCCCCCAGTCTCCACCATTTATACACCATATAACCAGTATGAACAATGCACTGCGAGCAAACATTAACCTTAGGCCTCCAGTCCGTGTAGTACGCTCGGAGACAACCCCCGCCCGCAGTGCAAACATTACCGTATTCCAACTAACCTTTCGCTGGAATACACCTAAGGGGCCCATAATACTGATGAGCCCCCCACCCCCGTTTTCACACGTTTTCTACTGCCACCATAAAAGACCAGATAAGCAAAGTGGAATTTATAATATGCCAAAAACCAGCACGTATCTTTTCTTGGGAGCACTATCCATAAGGGAACAGAAAAATTATCTACAGAAAAATTACCTACATAGAATTTGAAGGCTTTATATGTGCTACCAGGCAAACATGGAAAATCATCATATACTCAAGAGATATTAAAGTAGAACTATAGGCAAAACTTTTTTTTTTCATTTTGGATAGAGTAAGGGAGGGTTATAACCCCTGTCAGATTTTTTCCACTATTGCACCATTTCCACCATTACAGAGATTTCCCTTCACTTCCTGTTCCATAACCAAACAGGAAGCACATGAATATCTTTGCAAATTAAGGGAGTTCCTTGGGGACCATTGGTCATCAGAACTAATGTCCCCATTCCCCACTATTACTTTTCTGGAGCAGTCCAAAATTTGGTATTTTCTTTACTTTCACTTTTATTGATAATGGTAAACTGGACTAACGGAGAGAGTGAATCTCCCTAATGGGGCAACAGACAGCAATACAAACTGAGAGGTGTTCTAATCCCTCTCCACTCCAAAACCCCAACAGTTTCCCCTTTAGTTATACTTTTTTTTCTCTCAAAAAAGGATGTTTATTGAAAAATATGACAGACATACAGAGTGCAGACAATATATCCGTTACATGACATATCCACTTTTTGTACATCCAACTAAGTCAGCTAAATGATGTAATAACACACAAAAACAAAAAGAAAACAAAAAAAAAAAAAAAAAAAAACACAAAAGAACGAAACCACACAACATTTCTGGTATGCTGCCTCCTCCTCCCACTAAACCATCACAGTTTGCATTTTTATGACTTGCGAAAATCAATGCACACTCACACTCTGGGATTCACTCCATTGTACCCTTAGGAACTATCTCCTAACCCCCACCTCCTCCCTTTTTCATAGCGTGCCCCTGAATCAGTCTTAAGTTCTCACCACCAGTCATTTATATGAGCAGCCGATCTAGCACCAGTTCAAGTGGGGCTAATCCAGGTGTATTTAACCACGGGGCCCATAGCAACTCAAACCTACCCCCCCGTTTCCTGTGCTGATAGATGTATTTCTCAGCTCGAAGAGTGAATCCCATCTGGGCTATCCACTCCCCCAGCCTTGGGGGTTCTGTGTCCTTCCAGTGTCTAAGGATGAGTTTACGGGCCTGGAAAAGGGCCCTACCAACAGCCTTTTTAGGGTTATCCTCCAGTGGAAGGTCTTCTACAAGCCCCAAGATACATACCTTGGGGTTTTGTGGTATCTGAGTCATAAATACGTCATTCAGTGTTTTGAGAACCCCCGTCCAATATAGATGTAGCTTGGGACACCGCCACATCAAATGGATGAGGTCTCCATGGTCCCTGGCACATCTAGGACAGCTGTCATCCTCGACCAGACCCATTCTGTGGAGTCTGGCCGGGGTAAAATGTACTCGTAAAACAATGAATAGTTGTGACAGACGGTGTGCTACATTGAGCGAAGCCCCCTGTACGGCTAGTAGCGTCTCCTCCCACTGCTCTTCCTCAAATTCACCCACATCCCTTTCCCAGGAGTCCACCACCCTAGAAGGAAGGGCCGGCAAAAATGCCGTCAGTAAC
This sequence comes from Rana temporaria, assembly GCF_905171775.1. Lineage (NCBI taxonomy): Eukaryota > Metazoa > Chordata > Amphibia > Anura > Ranidae > Rana > Rana temporaria. Next base: position 31,253,518 of record NC_053501.1, read on the forward strand.
ATGGCATACGAGCTTGAGATAAAGCCTCTGAAGCTGGTTATCCCAGTCATGAAGTGGAAGATCGGGGCAGGAGACAACGTCCAAGGGTTGTCTCCAGCCTGGGCTCTGATGGCATGCCTCAGCTGCAGGTAGTGGAAATACATTGTCTGAGGGAGGTCATATCTCTCCCGGAGCTCCGCAAACGAAAGCAGACGGCCCCCGGAGAAGATATGCACCAAGTGTGTAACCCCGTATCTCCTCCAACGCTCCCCACACGACAGAGTCATCAACTCCTCGTAGTATCGGTTGTTCCAGATTGGGCTGTGACCCGTGAACCCCTCTATGTTCTGCAGCTGGCGGGCTTTATTCCAGATTTTCTGCATTAATGCATATGTGGGGAAAAGTTTATTAGACTTAGCACATTGCAGCGATTCAAGACCTGTCACTATGTTGTCCACGTCGGTCATGCGGTTTACTATGTCGACCACTGGGTCCCCCCGTCCCTTACTCATAGCTCGGGTTATATGTTGTAGCTGTGCTGCCAGGTAGTACACCCAAGGATTTGGGAGAGCCAGCCCTCCCGCCTCCTTTGGTTTTTGTAGCTGTTCTAACTTAATCCGGGGGGGCTTATTAAGCCAGAGAAATGTTCGGAATAGTGAGTTAATAATTCGAAAGACCCTAAGGGGGACAACCATGGGGGTGTTGTGTAAAATATACAGCAACTGAGGCATAAACACCATTTTTGTAAGGTTAACTCTACCTACTAAGGACATTTTCAATTTTGACCATATTTTGATTTTATCTCTAATCCTGCTCACTAGGGGGGTGAGATTTAAAGTGATATAATCTAGCGGTTGAGGGGTAACCCAGACTCCCAAATATTTAAATTTAGTCGCCACCGGGATGTCTAGTAACGAATGATCCTGTGGGCCGGATGAGTCCAGAAGCATAAGTGCAGACTTAGTCCAATTTATCAATAGACCAGAAAAAGACCCAAATGTTTGAATCACCGACATTGCTTCTCTGAGAGAGCCCGACGTATCTCCCAGTAACAACATTGTATCATCCGCGTAAAGCATAATTTTTTCATGCGTCGAACCGTGCCGGAATCCCGTAATCAGGGGGTTAGATCTCACCAGAGCCGCCAACGGTTCTATGGCAACCGCGAACAGCAAGGGCGAAAGGGGGCACCCCTGCCTGGTCCCCCTATGAAGCGGGAAGGGAGAAGATACTCTGCCCTCCTCCCTAATAACCGCCAGGGGGGAGTCGTACAGGAGCCGCACCCATGACTGAAACACCGGCCCAAACCCAAATCTGGATAACGTTGCCCACAGATACTGCCATTCAATACTGTCGAATGCTTTGTGGGCATCCAGGGACAGCAGCGCTCTATCCCCCCCATTATCCGCCGTAGATTGCATATTTATAAACAGCCTCCTGAGGTTGATGGCTGTAGAACGTTCCGGAATAAACCCTGATTGATCAGTGTGGATGATCGACGTGATTACCTTGTTCAATCTTATGGCTAAAATTTTTGCTAGGATTTTAATGTCAGTTTGTAAAAGCGAAATTGGTCTGTAGGAGCCTGGGTCTAGTGGGTCCTTTCCTGGTTTAAGTAGTAAAACTATGCTTGCCTGTCTCATTGATTCCGGAAGACGCCGTGCCTCCCTGGCCGCATTCAGGGTATGAAGCAGCTTCGGGAGCACGACATTCCCATATTGCTTATACACCTCAATCGGTATACCGTCATCCCCTGGGGCCTTAGAGTTGGGAAAAGAATTGGCAGCCTCCGTCATTTCCTCAATGGTGATGGGGGTCTCAAGGGATTCTGCCTGGGACTAAACTTAAACACGGTAGCTCTATCCCCTGCAGAAAGTCCCGAGTCTCCTCTTCAGTATGTGTTTGCTTTGATTCATAAAGACTGGCATAAAATGTGACAAGTTCCCTCATTACCAGGTCGGGGGTGTTTACCAGGTTACCTCCCTCCGTCCTAAGGGCTCCGATAGTCGGGGACGTCTGTTGGGACTGTACTATCTTTGCTAATAGTTTGCCCGTCTGCTCCCCCTCCTCATAGAAAGCCATTTTGGAGAAGAAGCGCTTCCTGTCTGCCTTTGATGTGTCAAGTCTGGTCAGTGCATCTTGAGCCGCTATCCATGCCTCCCGAGAGCCCTCCCCAGAATTGGCTATGTACTCTGCCTCCAGTCGCCTTACCATCTGTGCTACCTGTTCCCTCTGTTCAGTGGTGTTACGTTTAATGGCGTTCACTTCTGCAATAAAAATACCCCTCAGAAAGGCCTTAAAGGCGTCCCAAGCAGTGTCTGTTCCAGGATAGTCTGCGTGCCTCCGCCAGTAGGCCACAATATCCTTCTCTATTTTTTCATGAGAGGGGAAAAGGTTGAGCCAAAATGCATTAAGCTTCCACGGTGCTCTATGAAGGGTCGTAGAAGGTCTGACCCTCAGTGAGAGTAGGATAGGGGAATGATCCGAGACACTCCGGGGAAGATACTGTATGTTCTCAACAAACTGAGTCGCAGAGGCCGAGCACAGACACAGGTCAATCCTGGACAGAGACATATGCGTCTTGGAGAAGCAAGAAAATTGCTTCTCCAGGGGATTTTTCCTTCTCCAAGGGTCTACCCATCCTACCTCCTCTGTGAACTTAGCCAATGCTGGCCTCGTCATCCCCGGGGGTCCCCCCGGAGCGGGGTGTCTATCCATGTACGGGTTCATAATCCCATTCCCTTTAGTTATACTTTAATTTAAAAAAAATAGTTTTAAATTTGTATGTAACATAAAAATCCATAAAATATATGCATTGCATAAATGCTACAAAAATGGATTAGCACCCATTGTTGAGTCGCTCCGTTTTGCAGACCCGCCACTTCCTCAGGACTGGAACATGTGTTAATTTTCTAATCCACAAAAGATATTAATCTGTCTGTAAGAGAAACAATATCCTCGAAGGACAAACACAATTATGTAAGTAGGTAGCAAGCAAGTAGGTGTTACTGATACCGCATGTCTGTCCTATACAGTTTTGGTGCAGCTGGTGAAGGTTATCCTCCCCAATATCCCAATAGAAGGAAGTAGTGCCCAGAAAAACCTAAAGGATACCAACAAAGGTTGTAGGCTTACACCCAAAAGTACCACCAAATCCTCTAATTTATAACACTAAATGTTATCGGCCTGCAAATATTTGTGAAATACAGGTGGTCCCCTACTTACAAACATCCAACTTACAAACGACCCCTACTTACAAACGGAGGCAGACAACAGGAAGTCACAGGAAAACTACCCCTAGGAAGGGAAATTCTCTCCTGTAAGTGTTCTTATGGGAAAAAGGTGTCTGCTCTCCACTGATGTTTTATCACCAATCCTTGTTTCCCTAATAACCCAACATTTTCAAAATCCAATGGTCATTGGGACAGTAAGTGAGGTGAAATCTTCTGAACAGGGGCACAGACAGCAAAACAAATGTTACAGGGATGATAACCCTTCCCTATGTTATCCAAAAAGCTTAAAAATAATTTTTTTTGTCTGGAGCTAAAAATTTACCTGTTCCAACTTACAAACAGATTTAACTTAAGAACAAACCTACAGTCCCTATCTTGTTTGTAACCCGGGAACTACCTGTATAGTAAAATACTAATAAAGGATGTGGCTATAAGTCCCGGGACACTCGTCACTTGGCTCCCTACCCTGACGTGACCAGTGATGCAACGCGTCGGTGAGTGAATGCATACTTTGATAAATGGTTTTGAATAAACATATTGCGCTATGAGCGAATCTTGCTTCTATATTTGAGCGTATCAGTATAATAACAGGGACAAACACAGTTTGGAGTTGATAATATGAATCGCATGGTGGATGAACAAAGCCAGCTTGTTTAACCTGAGTTTTGTACCTTCGTGGTCAAACCTCAAGGTGAGCAAGCATTGCACCTGGAGGTGATTGGTGGTTGGAGGCACGATTTACACTTATTGAGAACATTGTTCACTGGATGAATTGTGCAGGGAAAGTGTTTTCAAGGCATATATAACACAGATCTGTATTGTTATATGATTTATTTAGCACATTACAGTTTATTTACTATGAGTACACTTTTTTTAATAAAAATATCACTTTATCTAGAACTAAGAAAAAAAAGGTTTTGGCTGGACATACACTTTATTACAAGACACTCATATCATGTCAGTTGAGGAACTTGATATGTGAATTCCATTTAATGATATATATTATTATTATTTTACGTGTCGAGTTCAGCTTTAAAGTATAACTCCACCCAAAACGTATGTTTTCTAATTTTAGATAAAGTAGGTTGGATCCTCTGGCCCAGATTCTTGTACATCGGCGTATCTCTGCGGCGGCGTAACGTATCCGATTTACGTTACGCCACCGCAACTTACACGGGCAAGTGCTGTATTCTCAAAGCACTTTCTCCGTAAGTTGCGGCGGCGTAGCGTAAATCGGCCGGCGTAAGCCCGCCTAATTCAAATATGGAAGGGGGGCGTGTTTTATGTTAAACTACCGTGACCCGACGTGATTGACGTTTTTGCGGCACGGCGCATGCGCCGTCCGTTGAATTTCCCAGTGTGCATTGCTGCAAAGTACGCCGCAAGGACGTCATTGGTTTCGACGTGAACGTAAATGACGTCCAGCCCCATTCACGGAACGACTTAAGCAAACGACGTAACTTTTTCAAATTTCGACGTGGGAACGACGGCCATACTTAACATTGGCTGCGCCTCATATAGCAGGGGCAACTATACGCCGGGAAAAGCCTAACGTAAACGTCGTAACTTTACTGCGTCGGCCGCGCGTACGTTCGGGAATTCGCGTATCTAGCTAATTTGCATACTCGACGCAGAATTCGACGGAAGTGCCACCTAGCGGTAAAAAAAAATGCAGTTAAGATCCGACGGCGTAAGAGACTTACGCCTGACGGATCTAATGGATATCTATGCGTAACTGATTCTAAGAATCAGACGCATAGATACGACGGGTCGGATTAGGACTTACGACGGCGTACATGGCGCTGCGCCGTCGTAAATCCTTTAAGAATCTGGGCCTATGTTTTTTTGCTCTCTGTATTCCCATCAGAGAGATCTTCATGCAGTACCTTTTTCACAAATGAAGTGGCAATTACCCTGAAATAAAGCAACAACTGTCACTGAAAAGAACCCCTGTTTCAGTGACAATTGTCAAACTTTGGACTCCCTCTCACTTTTTCTCCCCATGACAATGGTTTCCAGGACAGTGAGGATAAATCTTTGCAGCTGGAATACAAGACGGCAAGAAAAATCAGATAGAGATTCTAATCCTTCCCCACTAGAAAAAAAAAAATTCTGGTATAACTTAAATATATTATAGATTTTTGTTTTTTTTCCCTAAATGATTGTATTCATTATTTTCCAGTGTGCCAAGATTGCCATGTAGATTATGTAATTGCCACCTCCAATAAAAATGCAATTATTAAACCCACTGATTAATGTAAATAACCTCTAAATGGGCTAATATTGTTCCGGTAGTAAATCATATTAGGGACATGATTAATCTGTGCCTATGCTCGCCAAGCCCCATCGTACCTCTCTGGGGAGGAGAGAGAGTACAGCCTGATTATCTTCCACTAAATTGCTGTTCGTGTGCAATAATTACAATGTGTTTTCACACCAAAAATGAATTACCCAAAACCAAATTACAGAGGCTAATTAACTTATTACCTATACGCCGTTCGATTGGAACAGACATTACAGAAATTCAATTCTCCCTTTCTGTAATCTATATTAAAACACATGCAAATTACGCAAGTACACATGACCTTCAGAGTTTGAGAAAGTGCATTTTTGAAGGTTAATTTAAGATTTTCAATTTCCTGGAAGAATGGAGAATAGAAATGGGCTTCTTGTTCAGCGCACAGGCCCTACAACAGGCGTGATGACTAATATCGGGATTACAGGGTGACTACCATTTCCAAGGATCCTCTCAGGTTATTAAGTTACTTATTACCAATTCTACTCAAAAACTTTTCTTTGGTAACAATGTCTATTCTTTACAAGTTACAGAAAGTGTACCAAAAAACTTTTTTATAAAGAAAATGTACAGTGGATTTCTTTTTTTTAAAGGTAAATTTTTATTTTGAAATTTTTGTACATACAAAACAGACAATACAACAAACACACATCCTAGGCGAACATCGCCCGTACATCATTTTACAAAACTTTGGTAGCTGGGTACAGTGGATTTCGACATTAATTATTATTTTCAATATTTTTTTCAGGTAAATATAAAGTATTGTTCATACATATTTTGTATTCTTCTACAAAGTAAGTAGCTGAGGCTTTAGGCTGCATTTAATTATCCCTTTACAGCCTGTTGAAAGAAAAAAAGCTTATTCTTTACAGAACTCAACAATTTAACCACTACAAGGATTTACCCCCTTAATGACCAGGCCATTTTTGCAATACGGCACCGCGTTGCTTTAACTGACAATTGTGTGGTCGTGCGACGCTGTACCCAAACAAGATTTATACCCTTTTTTCTCACAAATAGAGCTTTCTTTTGGTGGTATTTGATCACCTCAGCGGTTTTTATTTTTTGCACTATAAACAAAAAAAGAGCAACAATTAAAAAAAAAAAAAAGCAATATTGTTTACTTTTTGCTATAATAAATATCCTAATCTTTAAAAAAAAAAAAAAATTCTTCCTCAGTTTAGGCCAATATGTATACTTCTACATATTTTTTTTTTTTTTTTTTGCAATAAGCGTATATTGATTGGTTTGCGCAAAAGTTATACCATCTACAAAATATGGGATAGATTCATGTCATTTTTATTATTATTATTATTTTTTTTTTACTGGTAACGGGGGTGATCAGCGATTTTTAGCAGGATTGTGACATTACGGCGGACAGATCGCACACTTTTGACAATTTATTGGGACCAGTGACATTTATACAGCGTTCAGTGCTATAAAAATGCACTGATTACTGTATAAATGACACTGGCAGGGAAGGGGTTAACACTAGTGGTGATCAAGGGGTTATGTGGTGTTTATAACTGTAGGGGGTGTGTACTGAGTGGAGTAGGAGAGAGATTGCTGTTCCTAATCACTAGGAACAGACGATCTCTCTCCACTCCCCTGTCAGAAAGGTGATCTGTTTTTTTACATTAAGGCCCCGTACACACGACCGAGGAACTCGACGTGCCAAACACATCGAGTTCCTCGTCGAGTTTAGTGTGGAAGCCGCCGAGGAGCTCGCCGGGCCGACTTTCCTCATTGAACAACGAGGAAATAGAGAACATGTTCTCTTTTCGGCCCGACGAGTTCCTCGACGGGTTCCTCGCTGAAAACTGTACACACGACCGAGTTTCTCGCCAGAATCCAGCTCCGACCGAGTTTCTGGCTGAATTCTGCCGAGAAACTCGGTCGTGTGTACGGGGCCTGACAGATCCCCGTTCTGGTTCTCTGTGGAGCAATCGTGGGTGGCCGGCCGACATCGTGACTGCCAGTCACGCACATCGCTTAATAACCAAGCCATTTAGTTATGACTTTTGCCTTATGACCAGGCAATTTTTTGCTATACGGCACTTCGTTACCTTAACTGACATGTGCTTTTCTGCCTTTTTATGCTATAGGCCCCCTAAGCCCTACCGTTCCCCTTACCTGAAGGTCACGTCATCTCCTGTTGTTTTATACAGACTTTCGCATGTTAATGACTTGCTTTTTATAATTATACTAAATAAATAAATATGAACTCATTGTTATACTGTATTCTACATGTACCAATAAAATATTTGAACTAAAAAGTGTATGTGCCCTTTCCCCACAAATAGAGCTTTCTTTTGGTGGTATTTGATTATTTAACAAAAACAACCAACAATTTTGAAAAAATATATATATATTTTACTTTCTGCTCTAAAACACATCTAATAAAAAAAAAATTGAATTTGTTCATCAATTTAGGCTAATATTTATTCTGCTACATATTTTTGGTAAAAAAAAAATCCAATAAGCGTATATTGATTGGTTTTCACTAGGGATGCACCAAAATTTCGGCCGCCGAAACATATCGGCCGAAAATGGTGTTTTTCCTACTTTGCTGAAACAGAAAATGTTGTCGAAAATGGTGCCGAAAAAAAGGGGCGGGGTCATCCCGCTTGGTGCCGCACGTGTATTATCCCGGCGCGCCCCTCAGAGTGAGAGCGTTCTGTACGCTGAACTCTGAACTCTTGTTACACGGAATGTTTCCGGAGGGAAGCTTTAGCTAGCGTACAGGAAGCGGCTAGTGACATTCTCATGCTTGTGCAGAGGACAAGGCTGAGTGCTGTCACTGGAGGGTTGTGCTGTACCTGTGTATCGGGTGATCATGGCGGCAGTGCTGGGTCGGAGGTTGGTGTTGATTATTTTTTTTGAATTCACGAACGTACGCGGACCCGACGCAGTGTTGTTACGACGTTTCCGTATCGGTTTTCCCGGCGTATACTTACCCCTGCTTCTATGAGGCGCAGCCAATGTTAAGTATAGCCGTTGTTCCCGCGTCGAGTTTGAATTTTTTTACGCCGTTTGCGTACGCCGATTCAGAAACCCGCGCGTCGCAAGTTACGCTCACGTCGAAATCACTGACGTCCTAGTGACGTCAGTGGGAGCAATGCACGCTGGGAAATTTCGCGGACGGCGCATGCTCATTTAAATCGTCGCGGGAACGCGCCTGATTTAAATAGTACACTCCCCCTAGCCGTGGAATTTCAATTCCGCCGGGGGTTTTACGATCCGCCGCCGCAAGTTTGGAGGTAAGTGGTTTGTGAATTACCCACTTGCCTCTCAAACTTGCGGCAGCGTATCTTAAATCAGATAGATCGAGCGGATCTAAAGATCCGCTGATCTACGTGAATCTAGCCTTGTATGTCCATACAATTTTACTGGTCCTTATGGTGTTGATTATAATATATATTCTTCAAAAGTGCTAAAATAAATAAATAAGAAAATAGTGCTTTTCTGTAACTGTAACCCGAAATCGGCAAAAGTAGTGCAGGAACTATTTTCTCAAATCGGTGTGCCGCCGCAAAGTCGGTGTCGCACCAATTTGAACAGTGCGATTGTCGGCAATAGGCTGCGACTTGTCATCAGGGTGGATTTGATTTAGATCACTGGTAAAAAGCCTTGATACATTTTATTTAAAATAAATACTGTCATTTTTGGTATCGGTCATTTTCGGTTTCGGGTTTCGGCCTGACATTTTTTTTTATTTCGGTTTCGTTTCGGTTCTGAAATTTCCATTTCGGTGCACCTCTAGTTTTCACAAAATTTATAGGGCCAGATTCTCGTAGATCGGCGTAAAACTATGCGGCCGTAACGTATCTTGTTTGCGTTACGCGGCCGCAAGTTTTACGGGCAAGTGCTTGATTCACAAAGCACTTGCCTGTAAAGTTGCGGCGGCGTAGCGTAAATTCTCCGGCGCGAACGCCCGCCTAATTCAAATGATCCAGGTAGGGGGCGTGGATCATTTAAATTAGGCGCGTTCCCGCGCCGATCGTACTGCGCATGCGCGTCCCTAAAATTTCCCGACGTGCATTGCGCTAAATGACGTCGCATGGACGTCATTGGTTTCGACGTTAACGAAAATGGCGTCCAGAGCCATTCACGGACGACTTACGCAAACGACGTACTTTTTTAAATTTCGACGCGGGAACGACAGCCATACTTAACGTTGGTTGCCCCTCATATAGCAGGGGCAACTTTACGCGTCGCAAAAGCTACGGAAACGTTGTAAATTCTCTGCGTCGACCGTGCGTACGTTCGGGAATCTCGCGTAAATACCTAATTTGCATAGACGACGGGGAAAACGACGTCTGCGACACCTAGCGGCTGGGGAAAAATGCATCTAAGATCTGACAGCGTAAGAGCCTTAAGCCTGTCATATCTAAGGGATATCAATGCGTAACTGATTCTAAGAATCAGTCGCATAGATACGCCGGGCCAGATTAGGATTAGGACAACGGCGCAAATGGCGTTGCGCCGTCGTAAGCCTTTTAAGAATCTGGCCCATAGTGTCTACAAACTATGGGATACGTACAGTAATGTAAAACAGTAAAAATATATATAGTAGGTCGCAGTAGATAAAATCTTAACAATTCATAAATATATAGTCCAACATGATACACATTGTAATGGACCTTAGGTATGCAGACCCAAAGATGATATTTCGGCCTTTAATGCATTACACGTTTAGAACACACAATTTGACGAGCTTATTAGAAGATCATCAGCTGGTAAATAAAATATGTCAACATTCAGCATGTTGACATTGAGGTAAAATACCACCCATGCTCATCAGACAACCTTTTAGGATACCAGCATAACAAATGACACAAAACAGCAGCAACAAAAACAATCTGACAGAAGATTTGTGCATCTCTTCTAATGACTGAGTGAACTTCAAAGTTTACATAAATCAAGCGTGCAACATGAAAGATACTTATCTTTACTGCTCCTTTCAAGTTAAACATGGCAATGTCAAAAAAATAAATAAAACATTTGTTGGAACAGGAAAATTGTGAATCAAATCAGCTTGGACAAAAGCCAATAAATACATATAGAAGAGCGGACAGATCGGCAGCAGGTTTAAAGTCAGAACATGGGTTTGCTGTCAGACATCAAAAGAAGACAAACAGGCTTTATCCGAGGTGCTTTCTGCACACCTGGGGCCAGTTCTCACAATAGCTGGGAAGAGTACTGATGGCATAGCCCACACCTTCTGGAACATCGGATGCACTGATGAAGATAGTCAGAGACAGATTTCCATTACTTGAACCTGTACATATAGGGCCAGATCCACAAAGAAGTTACGTTGGTGTATCTATTTATACGCCGCGTAACTGCTAGGTTGCTCCGGCGTATCTTTGTTTTGTATCCACAAAAAAAGATACGCCTGAAGCTGGGCTAGATCCGACTGGCGTACGTCTTAGTACGCTGTCGGATCTAAGGTGCATATTTACGCTGGCCGCTAGGTGGCGCTTCTATCGATTTCCACGTCGAGAATGCAAATTAGCTAGATACGCAAATCCACAAACGTACGTCCAGCCGGCGCATTTTTTTATGTAGTTTCCATAAGGCTTTTTTCGGCGTAAAGTTACCCCTGCTATATGAGGCGTACTCAATGTTAAGTATGGACGTCGTTCCCGCGTCGAATTTTGAAAATTTTACGTCGTTTGCGTAAGTCGTTCGCGAATAGGGCTTAGCGTAGAATTACGTCACCGTCGTAAGCATTGGCTTGTTCCGGTTTAATTTCGAGCATGCGCACTGGGATACCCCCACGGACGGCGCATGCGCAGTTAAAAAAAACGTCATTTACGTCGGGTCACGACGTATTTACATAAAACACGCCCCCATCAAAACGATTTGAATTGCGCGCCCTTACGCCGCCAAAGATACTTTACGCCGCCATAACTTACGGCGCGGATTCTTTGAGGATTCGAAAAAAAAAGTAAGTTACGGCAGCGTAGTGTATCTTAGATACTCTACGCCCTGCGGAATAATGCGCCGCTGACTGTGGATCTGGCCCATAATCTTTGGCATCCAAAGCTCCAGTCTAAGCTCACCTAAATTACACAAAACATTTCCTTGTTGAAAGGGATTGTCCAGCTTTTGAAAAAAATAAATGATGTAATAATGCACGCAATGCATGTTACGAAAATAAAAATAAAAAAAGCATTGCAACCACTATACTGGGCACTTTCGCCCCCTTCCTTCCCAGACCAATTTTCAGCTTTCAGCGCTTTCGCACTTCCAAGGACAGTTGCGCGGTCATGCTACAGTACACTGTACCCAAATGAAATTTTTATCATATTGTTTACACAAATAGAGCTTTCTTTTGGTGGTATTTATTCAAGACTCCGTTTTTAATTTTTTGCGATATAAGCGAAAAAAGAGTGGAAATTTGGAAAAAAAATCATATTTTTGTCTTTCTATTAAAAAAAATGAATTTTGTCATAAATTTAAGCCAAAATTTATTCTACTACATGTTTTTGGTAAAAAAAAAAAAAAAATCCGTTAAGTGTATAATAATCGTCCTTAACAACTGATGACTCATTTAGCTGTCAGCTGAAGTTTTAACAAAGTCCCTGCAAACTGTCAAAAAAAGCAACAGGGCAATGTTTACCAACATTATTGCTCAGCCACTAAAACACAAAGGTGAAAAGAAACATTGTTTCTTCTTGTATGTTTCTGTTTCTTCATCTACAGATCAAAGGGATGATCTTCGATCTGCAGATGGAGTCAATTTAAAACAACCTATCAAGTAAAAACATTTTTTATTTATTTTTTAATTAAATGTTCCTCTGTTTTGACCGCTTATTAGCCCTTAATTTACTCTAATCAGCCTTAGTTAACACCTTATTCTCCTTCTCCATGTAATTATTATTTTCCTGCAGATTTTTTTATGTTCACTTCTATTTTATAAACTATTAATAATTAAAACCTTTTTTGTTTGCTTTGTTCGTTAATATTTTTACACCTTTCCACATTTCACATAAAAAAAAATGCAAAAATGTACTTCATTGCTTTGTACCATTGCTGACAGCTGAAGTGTAAACAAAACAGTTGCAGTACGTATTGGTAATTGGTATCGGTGAGTAATAAAAAAAAAGGATCGGTAGTCATAAAACAAAGTTCCTGATTACAAAGGTGCCCCATAAAGGGCTCCTCAAAACAAACAGACAGTACTTGCACCATATTGTTTTCTGACAGCAGTCAGCCTTTTCACCCAGCAGCAGTCTCCCACAACAGTGAGAACCTTGAGCATCAGTGCACTTATGAAGGAGATCTGGGAGATATATCCTACTGTACTTTGCAGGAACTGACTGAGAGATTCTACTAAGGATCTGGTCTGGAGATCTCACGGGAGAAATGTCTGGCTGATATTGGAAGGAGGCATTCATTATCCAGGGACATTTGTGAGTACAGACCTGTGTGAAGGATCCTAGTGACTATGTGCTGCTACTAGCCTGTCTTGTGTCAGTGTCAGCTCCTGCTCAAAATGTGGACATTTCATATGGTATCCCAGTATTAGAGTCCTTGTCTTACTGTTTTTTGTGTCACTGGAGTATCCCACAGCTTCTCTACACCCTGCCCAAGTTCAGCTTTAATAAAGCATCAAGAAGGGATACCCCTAGACCAGTAATGGCAAACCTTGGCACCCCAGATGTTTTGAATCTACATTTCCCATGATGCTCATGCACTCTGCAGTCAAGTTGAGCATCATGGGAAATGTAGTTCTAAAACATCTGGGGTGCCAAGATTCACCATCACTGCCCTAGAGCTGCTAATACAGTAATTTGGGAAAATAACCTTGGGACTGCTGAGAGGGCACCTTGGGGGTGATTGCTACATGAGCTAAGATTACAATGCCCAACACTAACTGGCCGAGCCAAAGATTAGTGTATAAGGCACAAGGTAGCATGAGTTCAAAGGTTATGACCAGGCTCTGGGACTTTATATCAGGCCTGTGTTTTGACACTTGGTGGTTTCTTGTGTTTCTCAAGGTCCCTATATTTTACTTAAGTTAACAGTTTGAACTATGATGAGAATATACAAACTACACAGTGTCCCCACCCCCAACACCTTAGTACTGCAGTACTACAGTTCTAACCTACTATACAACACTACAGAAAAGCCCAACAATTGCCATATTTGGAAGACCAAGCACTGTATAGGTTTGCAAGCTATGTGTAGAAATTAGCATGCAAACAGAATTGCTTGCTAGATAACATTATAATTAAATGTGTTAATTATATTAAAACAGTTATTTATTCACATTATAATTATGTTAGTATTAACATAAAATATTAATTCCATTAACAGTCTTATTGCAAATTTGGACATGTTATATTCCACAGCTCTCTCTTTTCATTCTCGCTGTCTTATCAGGAGAACACCAGAGAAAATCATACACAACTTTCTTAGCATAACTCTCACATTCTGCGATAATGAACTTGCTTTAAAGCGGGGGTTCACCCTATAAAAAAAAAAAAAAATTTCCTCTAGCATAAAATTAGGCATAGTAGCGCGAGCTACAGTATGCCTGTATTTATTTTTTTAGCCCGGTACTCACTGTGCAATCGTATATTGAAGATTCCGACTCCCCGCGGGGAATGGGCGTTCCTATCCAGAGGGAAGGTGATTGACGGCCGGCTCTGGCACGTCACGCTTCTCCGGAAATAGCCGAAATAGGACTTGACTTCACGGCGCCTGCGCATAGTCTGTGCGCAGGTGCCGTATAGCGCCGTGAAGAGCCGAGACCTACTCCGGCTGTCTTCGGGGAGCGTGACGTGCCAGAGCCGGCCGTCAATCACCTTCCCTCTGGATAGGAACGCCCATTCCCCGCGGGGAGTCGGAATCTTCAATATACGATTGCACAGTGAGTACCGGGCTAAAAAAATAAATACAGGCATACTGTAGCTCGCGCTACTATGCCTAATTTTATGCTAAAATCTTGTTATGGAGGGTGAACCACCGCTTTAAGAGACCCTACTGCCAGACCTTTGTTTTAAAACAATCTTCCTAAAGGATTATACTGGCATTTAACATATTTTATGTTATCTCATTTACCTGTAATAAACACCTTTGTGTAGACCACTGCTGGGCACTGTAAGGGCTATTTGACCAAGAAGGAGAGTGATGGGGTGCTGCGCCAGGTGACTACCTCTTGAAGCTCATCAAGAGAATACCAAGAGTGTGCAAAGCAGTAATCAAAGCAAAAGGTGGCTACTTTCAAGAACCTAGAATATGAAATATATTTTCAGTTGTTTCACACTTTTTTGTTATGTATAATTCCACATGTGTTAATTCATAGTTTTGATGCCTTCAGTGTGAATCTACAATTTTCATAGTCATGAAAATAAAGAAAACTCTTTGAATGAGAAGGTGTGTCCAAACTTTTGGTCTGTACTGTATATACTCCATAAAAACATTTTGTCACAACTTTGGACATAAGAAGAGAACGTCTGTACATCAATAAGCAGCAAGGAGTTTACACGTTTCTTCCTTATTGAGGGCTTCCTCAAGATCCACTCAGTTTTTCAGTTTTTGTGCTTGTATAGCTAATGTAGCACTACCCCCGAAGGAGCTGCTGGTTTAAATTTGGGTCTGTCATTACCATACTGTTCCTTGCACTCGTTTCAGGGGTTCTCCTTGTAGAGGTGGTTAAAGAAAGAAATGTCTACGCCAAACACCCAGTCTCTTTTTCTCCCTCCTACAGATGGGGTTTTTTATTAAAGCAAACTTCAGAAAAGAGGGATGGAGGCTTAAGGGAGATTCAGGCATCTTACTTGCGAATCACGGATATTCTTCTAGGTCTAGAGGAACAACTGTCTCTACGCTGGACTCAGAGACCACCGGATAGGCCCACTCTCACTGGCCTAGCAGCCGGTGCGAAGCTCGATCAAAAGATAGTCTCTGCCACAGACTTGGTGAAAATAGAATTGGTTCAACAGTCTCTGCCACAGACTTGTGTAACCACGCACTGGGTTAACTTCTGAAGAAAAGAGCACAACTCACAGTGCCAGGATCTTTCAGCCTTTCCGGCAGCACTGTGAGGTAGACTTTGATCTGGATCCATCCTCCAATTGAGTCCTCAACTGCTCGGTCCCTTCCAGCAGGCAAGGCAACACAGGACCATCCCTGGATCAGTAGGTCCCAGCAGCTCCTGGGCCTACATCTCAGTTACGGAGCCTCAGGCCAACGTGGCCCTGAGGCGAGAAACCACGATACATCCCTGAGGCCAGGAGGGCTCTCAGGTCCGGATCAGGAAAACCCGACCCCACTAAATGGTGTCTGTCCCTTAAGTACCCTCTCCCAGAATGCACAGCGGGTTGACCACACCCCCTGAGCCACTTCTGAAAAAGGAATACCCAATACATTCAACTTGTTGCATTTCCAACCTTGACCAGTGGTGACAGTGACACATACTGTTAAGTGGAAAAACGTGCAACCCAGCTGAACTAAAACAGAACCACAATTTGAATACAATCTTTCTGAGCCAAACTATTGCTCAGACAACTATAATTTTAACATATAGCACCCACTCATTGGGAGCAGGGTTCTACACTAATAAGGCAGACAATGTATTAGTTCTACAGTAAGGTACAGATGTATAGACACATATAGTAACAGCAAATGTTGTCATATCATACATAAACGGAAGATTATCATATGCTTGAATCTTAATAATCTAAAATAACGATGAGGCTTCCAGAGAGGCATCATTTTTTTTTTTTAATCAACCCCATATACCTGATGATAATAAAAGGTCGGCATACTGGGGGTAAATATGGCAACAACAAAAAAGAGGAAACAACAAGCCCAGTGATGAAACGATTACATTTGTATAATAAAAATATATGTTTTACCTATATGGTTAATTTTGTTACTTGGTGTATTTTCTTATCTGGGCACTCCAAAATCCCCATAGTTTCCCATTTGAAAAGACATGGGGACTACGTTACAATTCTTCAAAACAAACTCTCCCACCCAACAGTCATTGTGTCAAGCCTCGTACACACGATCGGATATCTGATGGAATCTAATCCGATGGATTTTTTCGTCGGATATCCGATGAAGATAACTTTCATCAGGGCTGGACTGGGACAAAAATGTTGTCTTCATCCAGACTGGCCCACATTGACAGGTCTCTCCCATGGCGACCGGACAACTCCCACACCCCCCCCCCTCCCCGGGCCACTCAAGCCCACTCTCCCCCTTCACTAGCCACTAGCCGTTCTACTTTATTAGAGTACAACGGCTGGTACTGGTACTTTTATAGGCAGTACCAGTGGGGAAGCTAGACATTATTTCACCCGGGGCAAAGAATCATTTGGGACAAGATTAGGCAGAAGTGAAAAACTTCCAGGTCATAGCTGTTGAGTCAGCTGTCTGTCCCCTCCCCCATGCTCCTCTGTCGTCGTCCCTGCTCCTCTGGTCCTCCCCCTGCTTCTCTGTTTCCCCCAGGTGATCGCTGCGGGGAGGGAGAGGAGGTGAGCGCTGCAGGAACGGAGAGACAGAGGAGTGGGGCGGCGGTCTGCTGTCACTGAAGCCGGCCCACTGAGCCATCGGCCCACCGGGAAACTCCCTGTAGTTCCAATGGCCAGTCCATCCCTGACTTTCATCAGTCTAGCCTACACACCATCAGTCAAAAATCCGACCGTGCCAAAACGCGGTGACGTAAAACACTGCGACGTGCTGAAAAAAATGAAGTTCAATGCTTTCGAGCATGCGTCGACTTGATTCTGACCACGCGTGGATTTTTGACCGATGGACTCCCACACAGACGATCGTTTTTTTCTATCGTTTTTTTATCCATAGGAAAAATGTAAAACATGTTCTATTTTTTTTTTTTCACCGATGGAAAACAAACCGATGAGGCCCACACACGATCGGTTTGTCCAATGAAAACAGTCCATCGGTCTTTGTGTACAGGGCTTTAGGCTCTTGTGTTCTCATAGCTTTCAATACTGTAGTATGGATCGTAGACAACGGCAGAAATATGAACCACATATCGTTGTAATGAACAAAGCAAAGAAGCATAAATGGTGATCAATTGAAGTGACTTTTTATATACAGTATTTAAAAAAAGGCAGATCAGAAGACATGACAGTGTTTGATTTATTTGGAGCCTCCACCAAAGATTGAAGTCCAGATTTCCAGAATATTTAAACTCATCAGAAAACTAAACAGGATCTCTCGGTTGGGTTCTGTTTACAAAGAAGCCACTATTTTATTTACCTTTTTAAACCTCCTAGTAAATGTGGCAAACACCTGGTCCCTACTATAAAATGATAAATATTGTATTTCTAAAGTGAACATTAAAGCTGAACGAGACCACATTACTTTATAGTAACTTAAAAGCGATGAAAACCTTGAAGATTTAATATGGCTTAAATGAAATTCTCTGGGGTCTTAATTAATTTAGCATTCTGCAACAGGAGGACTGTCAGGGATGTAAATTATTCATAAGATTTTATAGACTTCCTGATTCTGAAATTCAGACAAGATTAAAACACTGTTTTAGAAGCTGTAAGCGAGCGTTAACCATTTCAGGGGAGAGGTCTAAATGATCAGCTGACTTCTCTAATAATGGAGTAAGCTGGTTTCTTAAAAAAAATCTAGTAGGCTGTGATTGCATTTAACCACTTAAAGTGGAAGTAAACCCTTCAATTTGATAGTTACAAAAACAGTTAACATTCCCGGCATGCCGGAAATGCTAGCTGTCAAATTTGTTTGTGCTCTCAACCAAACTGCCAAACCATCCAATGGCTGGTTTCTTAACAGGTCACATGTACAGCATCATGGCAGTTGCAAATTAAACAGAGGTCAAGATGGCCGCTTCCTTGGCTGAAAACGATAGGAGGGTTTACTTCCACTTTAAGGACCCAAAGGATTTGCCCCCTTAATGATCAGGCCATTTTTTGCGATATGGTACTGCATCGCTTTAACTGATAATTGAACAGTTAAGCGACACTGCACCCAAAAAAAATTGATGCTCTTTTTCCCCCCCACAAATAGAGCTTTCTTTTGGTGTTATTTTATCACCTCTGTAGTTTTTATTGTTTGCGCTATAAACAAAAAAAGAGCAACAATTTTGAAAAAAAATATTTTTTTTTTACTTTTGCTATAATACAAATCCAATTATTTTTTTTTTTAACAATTGTTTTCATCAGTTTAGGCCAATATGTATTCTTCTACATATTTTTGGCAAAAAAAAGAAAAAATTACAATACTTGTATATTAATTGGTTTGCGCAAAAGTTATGGCATCTACAAAATAGGAGATAGATTTATGGCATTTTTATTATTTATTTTTTTACTAGTAATGGCAGCGATCAGCGATTTTTAGCAGGACTGCGACATTGTGGCTGACAAATCGGACACTTTTTTGGGACCATTGACACGTATACAGCAATCAGAGCTAAAAATAGCTACTGATTACTGTATACAGTAAATGTCACTGGCAGGGAAGGTGTGAACACTAGGGGGAGATCAAACGGTTAAATGTGTTACCTAGGGAGTGCCTGGAGGAGGAGACCAATTGCTGTTTCTAATCAGTAGGAACAGCAGATCTGTCTTTCCTCCCCTGACAGAACGGAGATCTGCCTATTTACATTGACAGATCTCTGTTCTGTCTCTGTCAGAAGTGATCGCGGGTGGCTAGCGGGCATTGTGCATCAGCTCCAGCTCGCCCCCTAGAGCTCCTAAAGCAGCCGACGTGCAGTTATGGCGATTCTCCCAGGGGCCAGGGGAGCTTTGCGGCAGCTGGTCCTTAAGTGGTTAAAGGGGAAGATAAGGATAACTATAACTATTCTTAAGCCTAGGTTCACACTGTTGCGAATTCAAAATCGCGGTAAAATGTGCGATTTTACCGCAATTTCACGGCCGCGATTTTGCCGCGATTTCGACCGCAATTTAATGTAAATTTAATGTAAATCGCGGCCCGAAATCGCAAAAAGTAGTACAGGAACTACTTTTTGAAATCGCAGATGCGGCGTCGCACTGATTAGGACAGTGCCATTGCCGACAATTGCCGCCGATTTGAGATGCGATTTGACATGTCAAATCGCATCTCAAATCGTTCCAAATCGTACCCAGTGTGAACCAGGGCTAAAGGAGAATTACAGCCAAAGCTCATTCGGCTGGACTTCTCCTATGGGTCACAGGAGTCTGTGACCCGTTTTCAGCAGAGAGTGGCCTGAAGTCCATTCTCTGCTGACGTCATGGATATCAATACAGCACCGCACCATCGCAATAATAAATTCTGGATCCGCCAGACTTTGCATTTTCTCAATGAATGCAGCAGGGCACCTGAAGCTAGTGGAGATCACTGGAGTAGTGGCTTCTACTACAGTGATTTCCAGCTATGGGGTCCCACAAGTATGGTGTATGCATGGTTACATTGGTCCAAGATGATCAAATGTATCTATGTAAAAAAAGGCCATACCTGGAATTCTTCTTTAACTTCTTATCTACTAAATAATTTTTACTTTTGCAGCTGCTTATCCTACTTTCAACCAGAATTCCCAAGACGTTTTCCAGGTCTGTAGTCTTCAGCTGTAATCTACCTAATTTAAATAGGACAATGCCATCAGAAAGGCCTACGTGCATAAGCTTATGTAAATCAACACCTAATTACATCTACCATTTAACTACCCATATCGCCATTTTGTCAAAATCCTTCTGTAATATGTCACTATCCTGCTGAGTTTGAATTCATCTACATAATTTTGTGTCATCAGCAAAATTGCTTATTATGCTACCTATCAGGTCATGAATAAAAGTGTTAAAATAACGTAACATATACCTCTGGTAGTTTTGCATTTTAAACTACCATGTGTTTTCTGACCTTAATCAATTCCTTTTAGATATACAGAAGTCCTTGCACCCTCAACCCTCATAGCAGGCTCTTAACCCTTGCCTGCACAAAATCCAAATATTTCACATCAATAGCAATTCAAATTGTATTCAGATTTGAGATGAACTCCTGACAAACATGGATCGTATTAGACACAACCTTTCATAAACCCAAACTGATTCTGGGTTATGTATCTCTGTGTATTATCCCTTAGAATATCTTCAAATAATGTGAAAGCAACAGATACAATTTTTTTTCCCAGTTCTAGCTTTTTATCCTTTTTAAATAAATTGTATAACACTAGAGGCATACTGGTGTTGTAGAACTGACCCAGTTAAAGAAGACAAAAAAAACTGTCAGTTGTAGGAAAGTTATAGAGTCCACAAACTGGTGTGGTGGTGATAAGGGACACTGACTGGTGACAGTATGTAAGAACAACATTTTTTTTTTTTATTACATTTTTTGGTGGAGGTCGTAAGAATAAACAAGCAGCCGACAGCCATATTAAAACAGAAGCCGCTGTCTGAGAGCCCTCAGGGACCATCCAAGTAAGTGACCACTGTCACTGTGCCTTCTCTCTCTCCCTGCCCCCCTTTTTCTCTATTCTTGCCCTCCCCTCTCTCTCCCCCTGACCCCTCTCTCTCTGCCCCCTCTCTCCCCTGCCCCCTCTCTCCCTGGCCCCCCTCTCTCTCTCCCTGCCCCCTTTTTCTCTCCCTGCCCCCTCTCTCTCTCTCTCTCTCTCTCTCTCTCTTCCTCCCCCCTCTCTCCCTCCCCCCTCTCTCCCTACTCCCTCTCTCTCCCTGAGACCTCTCTTCCCCCTCTCTCCCTGTCCCCCCTCTCTCTCTCCTTGTCCCCCCTCTCTCTTTCTCCCTACCCCCTCTCTCTCTCCCTGTCCCCTCTCTCTCTCCCTGTCCCCCCTCTCTCTCCCTGTCCCCCCTCTCTCTCTCCCTGTCCCCCCTCTCTCTCCCCATGTCCCCTCTCTCTCTCTTCCTGTCCCCCTCTCTCTCTTTCTCCCTGTCCACCCTCTCTCTTTCTCCCTACCCCTCTCTCTCCCTGCCCCTCTCTCTCCCTACATTTCTCCCTCCCCCTGCCCCTCCTCTCTCTCCGCCCCCACCTCTCTCTCCCAGACCCCCTCTATCTCTCTCTCTCTCTCTGCCCCCACCTCTCTCTCCCAGACCCCCTCTCTCTATAAAGTTGTGGAGAAGTGTAAAGCATGGTAAGGTAATAAGAAAACATCCCAAGCTTTGAACCAGTGGCGGCTGGTGCTCAAATTTTTTTGGGGGGGCGCAAACAAACGAAAAAACAAACAAAAAAAACAATTGCAGCCTCACTGTGCCCATCAAATGCAGCCACTGTGCCCATCAAATGCAGCCACTATGCCCATCAATTGTTGCCACTGTGCCAATTGTCGCCACTGTTCCCTTTGTCGCCGCTGTGCCCTTTAATTGTCGCCACTGTGCCAATTGATGCCACTGTGCCCTTTAATTGTCGCCGCTGTGCCCTTTAATTGTCACCACTGTGCCCTGTAAAATGCTGCCCCCCGCCCGGCATTTACCTTTCTGGGGTAGGCCATCCTCCTTCCACGATCCCTCGATGTCTTCTCCCGCCCTCGATGATGCTTCAGCCAATCAGGTTACCGGTAACCAGAACAGGTGAACCTGGTTAGCTGAGACGCCTGTCAGTCTTATCCAAGGAATGCACCCCCCGTGCGTCCCTTGGATAAGTATTTGGAAGCCGATTACAGCCTGAGGGCTGTACTCGGAAAGCTTATCAGAGCCGCTGGCTCTGATAGGCACTTCTACAGCCAACAAGCTGCCGTTATTCAGTTGCCCGCGCTCACCAGGGGGCCGGCCATCTGAATAGTCGGCGGCAGCAGCAATACATAGATTCATGTAATATTTTTTCTTTTATATTTTAGGTTGTCAGTAAAAACATGTGCTGTCAGTCGTGGGACCTCCAGAAAGCCTGTGTTTCAATGCTCCAGGTACCTTTACAGTAAACTTGGGGACTGTGAAAGATGAGGTAAGTAAGTTTCAGCAATTTGTTGAACCATTATTACATCTGTGATCTGTATCTTCTGTGCTCTGTCTGTAATCCTTCATTTCAGCTTCAGCAGCTCAACTGTGAACTTTCAACATATCAATACAATTGATTTTTCTTTTCTTTTTTTTTTAATCTGCAAGTATTATTAGAAAGTACAATAAATCCACATATTACCATTTACTGGGCAGATTTCTTTTTGTCTTCTATTATCTGCAAAAAGTTCTTATTATATTTTATATAAGGCATCGATTGGTTTGTGGAATTAAGTTATTAATATATCTTATACACTTTACAAAATGGTGATCATTGTCATCAATGGTTTTTAAAAATGTTAATTTTGAGGCTGATTTTGCAACTGAATAATTCTGTATAGTTGTCACAGCTATATATATGTGCCAAATCCATCGGTTAAAAATCAACGCATGCTCAGAATCAAGTCGCCGCATGCTCGGAAGCATTGAACTTCATTTTTCTCAGCACGTCGTTGTGTTTTACGTCACCGCGTTCTGACACAATCGCTTTTTTAACTGATGGTGTGTAGGCAAAACTAATGAAAGTCAGCTTCATTGGATATCTGATGAAAAAATCCATCAGACCGTTTTCATCGGATAAACCAATCGTGTGTACAGGGCATTACTTTTGCTGGACAGCTTGACCTGCATTTAAGGGGGAGAAAAATATTAATAAAGATGTGAAATAGAAAAGGAATTCATACACTGAATACCATTATTATTGTGGGCCTATAAGCGTCATTTGTGCAACTGTTTATCAAACATATT
Source organism: Rana temporaria (assembly GCF_905171775.1). NCBI lineage: Eukaryota > Metazoa > Chordata > Amphibia > Anura > Ranidae > Rana > Rana temporaria. Next base: position 31,276,713 of record NC_053501.1, read on the forward strand.
TTCTGGGGAAAAAAAATACACTTTGTGCACAAATACTCAATATAATATCCAATATTTTGGTAAAACATAAAAGAAAGGGTTGTGTCAAGTAAATAGAAACCAAACATGACAAACCTTAAAATTGTGAGCCCAATATTCTCCACAGGCGACACTTTGAAAGACTTTACTTTTTATTTGGAGCTAACCAGGAATTATGGCCCTAGAATTACTGCTCCCAATCGTATTTTCCCAACAATACCTCACGTGTGGCAAAACGTACAGTACATTTACATACATTTGCTTGCATTTGAGTGTATACTGGGTTAGAGGGAGCTTTTATTATTTTTTTATTTGTTTTATTATAATTACTTTTTTATTTTATTTAACTTTATTGCTGTTACAAGAGGGCTAACAAGTTATCTATATGTTTGAAGATTTTTTGTGGTCTGGCTATGGGTGGACACTTTATCTGACGCACCTCATCCCAAATTTTTTAGATAAGGAACAGCAAGAAGGAGACAGGACTAAAGCGGTGCCATTTAGATTGAATGTCAAACACAGTGGAAGACTCATATATTTTCTAGTAAAAAATATATACACATTTTTTTAATGTTTGTATTAATTATACAAAAAGTTAATAAAAGTAAGAGCATTATCACTGAATAAATTTGCAGCGGGGTGATTTCAAAATGGTGGTTGCATTCAGATGAAGGCTGAGGAAGTCATATGAGGTCCCAACCTGTTTCGCCCTTAGGGCTTCGTCAGGGGAAGTATGTCTCAACCGTCTCTACAAAAACCAACTAATAAATATAGAAAAGAAAAAGAATTACTACTTAAAAATGACAACTATAATAATTTTTTTAGGATTGGAGGTCCACCCGTTAACGGGTCCACAAATGAAAGAAAAGAGTAACTTACCACCAGGAGGTCTAATGTCCCTAGATGGAAAATGAGAGAAGAGGGGGGAGGAGACCCACAAAAATGGGGTGGGGGTTACCACCCTGACGGCAGCAGAAATCAAACCCAGAGCAACCAATCAACCACAGTAAATGCTCAGAAGACCTAGCCAAACAGAAGAAAAATACCAGAACTCCCATCAAGATAACGCAACTAACAAGATAAACATGTTGGGACCTCATATGACTTCCCCAGCATTCATCTGAATGCAACCACCATTTTGGAATCACCCTGCTGCAAATTTATTCAGTGATAAGGTTTCTTACTTTTATTAACTTTTTGTATAATTAATTAATTAAAAAAAAATGTGTATATATTTTTTACTAAAATATATATGAGTCTTCCACTGTGTTTGACATTCAATCTAAATGGCACCACTATAGTCACGTCTCCTCCTTGCTGTAAGTTATCTATATGATAGCATTGGCTGATCCATACATTTGTGTTCTCCAGACTTGACTACTTCAATGCACTACTCACTGGTGTATCTGAATCCACCATTATTCTACTACAATATGTACAAAATTCTGCAGCCAGAATCCTGACTAGGTCTGGTACAAGTTATCATATTACCCCTATAATGGAGTCTTGGAATGACTACCTGTCAGGTTTACCATAAGATCCTCCCATAGGCGTGCGCACAGGGTGTGCCGGGTGTGCCTGGGCACACCCTAATCACCCCATGTGCATTAGCATTATCCAGGGGTGGCACCAGGTGGGTGGTTGGGGATGCCGGTGGCCAGTGTAAATGCCCCCATTATATTAAAGGCTAGGTTCAACTGTAGGAACACATTAAACCTATACTTAGGATGTAAAGTAATATTCTCCCAATCAACTGTCTCCTACTATCAGAGTCTCCTCCCTGTGACAGCGGGTGGCGTTCATATGTGTTTGAGCTTTGGGGTGCACACCCTAATGCAATAGGCTGCGCACACCTTTGGATCCTCCTGCTCACCTATAAGGCTCTTCATGGCTTGGCACCCCATTTTCTGTCTGACCTTTTATCAACTTATTCCCCTTTCCTCGTAACCTCAGCTCCTCAAATTCTGGTCTTCTGTGTGTCCCCTCTATTCACCTACACTCAATTTATTATTATTATCATTATTATCATTATTATTATTATTATTTAGAGATCAGGAAAGCTCCTACTGCTCTGAATGTCATGGTAGTTTAGCATGGTCCCAAGAGAGCCCAAGAACCACCGTGAGTGCCAGCAAAGAGAGGGCAGCACCTTTGTAGCTTTGTAAAAGTGATTGGACAGCGCTAGTGCCGCCTAGATCATGCTTACCTAAAAAACAAAAGTTGGCTGTAAAAATCAATACCTACTGCAGCTTGTTTTAAGCCATTAAAAAGCAAGGTGTTTATAAAAGCTTGTTGTAGACAAGGCATTAATCTGCAATTAGTACCTATGAAGAATGGATTTAGGGTCAAAGTGTTACTAAACCCACAACAGTAAAGTCAGTCTGTATTAGACATGTGCAGAACGAAAAAAATGTGTGTTGTTTCATTTCGATTTGTTATATACATAAATTTGTTTAGTTAAATTAATTTAATTTGTTTTCGAATCAATTTCGAATAGTTTTTGAACTTGAAAAGTTTTCGAATCAATTTCAAATAGTTTTTGAATTTGAAAAGTTTTCGAATTTGAAATGTTTTCCAATTTCCAAAAATAATCAAATAGAAAATAAAGGAATAGAATAGAGAAAAAGTATGTATTTTTTATATTCTATTTCTTTATTTTCTATTTTATTTTATTTTCTTTGGGAATTGGAAAACTATTAGAATTCGAAAAGTATTAGAAAACTCCTACAAGCTTTAACAGACACTGATAGAATTTACAAGACTGCTATATACTGCTGATGAGAAAAGGTATTTAGCAGTTTATATTTACTAAAATAATTGCATTTCCATGTTCTTTGTACTGTGGGAGACCAGATATAGCGAATGCAGGCTCCTGGGTTAAGTAACACTTTAAAGGAGAGATTCATCCAAAAGGGGAAGCTCTGCTTGTTCACACACCAAACCCCCCCCCCCCCCCCCCCCCCCCCCCCACTGCCACATTTGGCACTTTTTGTACGGTAGGGTGGAGCGGGTACCAGGTTTGACAGGTACCCGCTCTTACATCCAGGAAAGAATGCCACGGCGATCAACGAACGTTCCAGCCCCTCCTCCTTCCCCCCGCTGCCTTTTGGGACACACACAGGTCCCAGCAGATGGCAGGACCATTCAGACAGCGTAGTGCGACTTACGCATGCACCGTAGGAAAACAGTTGTGAAGCCTGAGGCCTGAGCTTTATCACCTACAACAAAATCCACAATGGAAATGGTGAAGGTGACACCCACCATTGGCAATTCTTTGTTGTATGTGGAATATTCATATACAGTTGTATCACCTACCATGGTACTCCAATCGCAGCTACACCTTGTAATGCCGCGTACACACAGTCCGAATTTCCCACGGACTAAGACAAAGAGCAGGTTTTCTATTTTTCAGATGGAAAAAAATCCAGTTCGGAAAATCTATTCGTTCGTATACAATTTAGACGCACCAAAAACCACGCATGCTCGGAATCAAGTCGACGCATGCTCGGAAGCATTGAACTTCATTTTTCTCGGCTCGTCGTAGTGTTGTACGTCACCGCGTTCTTGACCATCGGAATTTGGTGTGACCTTGTGTATGCAAGCCAAGCTTGAGCGGAATTCCATCTGAAAAAACATCCGTTTTTTTTTCCAACGGAAAATACATTCCTGTGTATGCGGCATAAGTGTATTTAATATCCTCCATATTGAGCAGCAGGTACCTACAGTATTCACCAGTGCAGTGCAATATCAATGGGCTAGATTCAGTAAGAGTTACTCCGGCGTATCAGTCGATACGCCGTCGTAACTTTGAATTTACGCCATCGTAAATTTAAGCGATACGCTTAAATTAGGCTAAGATACGAGCGGCGTAAGTCTCTTACGCCGTCGTATCTTAGGGTGAATATTTACGCTGGCCGCTAGGTGGCGCTTCCGTAATTTTCGGCGTAGAATATGCAAATGACCTAGATATGCCGATTCACAAACGTACATGCGCCCGGCGGTATTTTTTTACGTCGTTTGCGTAAGGCTTTTTCGGTGTAACGTTGCTCCTGCTTCTATGAGGCGCACGCAATGTTAAGTATGGACATCGTTCCCGCTTAGATTTTTGAATTTTTTACGTCGTTTGCGTAAGTCGTTCGCGAATAGGGCTGGACGTAATTTACGTTCACGTCGAAACCAATACGTCGTTGCGGCGTACTTGGGAGCAATGCACACGGACGGCGCATGCGCCATTCGTAAAAAACGTCAATCACGCCAGGTCATCATACATTAACATAAAACACGCCCCCCCTTCCACATTTGAATTAGGCGGGCTTACGCCGGCCCATTTACGCTACGCCGCCACAACTTACGGAGCAAGTGCTTTGTGAATAATGCACTTGCACGTCTAAGTTGCAGAGGCGTAGCATAAATAACATACGCTACGCTCTCACAAAGATACGCTGCCCTTACTGAATCTAGCCCAATATGTACAAAATGACCTTTGCCTCACAGGAATTCTCTGGTTAAAAAAAGTTCTGCCAGGACTGTGTTGTATTATAATTTCGGATTTTCCCTGGTTCCGGGGGTTGGCATGGGCACCGCATACAGCATGTCCTGAGAGAAAAAATACTTAGTTACGGCTTTTGTGACAATTTGATCTTCACAGCTGTGGCTTCCTGATAATATAATCTCATAAGCATAATTCAGTATGACTTGTGGAGCCGTATTGGGAAGGAAAATAAATAGCAGCAGAATAACTCATTATTTACCCACAGCATATTCGGTTAGCTGCTCATTCCCATCTGGAAGTCTGTCATTCTTGTCAAAAGTTGTTTCAGAGAATAAAAAGCGAAGAGGAAACGATTTGGGAAACATTTTCAGATCTTGTTTTGGAAAGTTAGGAGAGTTACGTGCATCTGTATTCCAGATCCAACTACCAAGAAAGGAATAGAAGTACCGGCCATTATTTTCTCCAATTATGGTTATGGAGGTTTTAGGGGACTTTGGCGGGCAGGATTGGGCCCATCAAATGACATACATAGCCAGATTCACAAGGAGTTAAGCCGGCGTATCAGTAGATACGTCGTCCTAACTCGGAATCTAAGCCGTCGTACATTTAAGTGTATTCTCAAATTGAGTTACACTTAAATGTAGCTAAGATACGACTGCCTGCGCCGTCGTATCTTAGCTGCCTAGTTCCGCCGGCCGCTAGGGGCGTGAACGCTGATTTACGCCTAGAATGTGTAAATCAGCGAGATACGCTGATTCACGAACGTACGCTTGCCCGTCGCAGTAAAGATACGCCGTTTACATAAGGCGTTTTCAGGCGTAAAGTTAGTCGAACAAATAGCTGGCCTAGCCAATGTTAAGTATGGCCGTCGTTCCCACGTCGAACTTTGACATTTTTACGTTGTTTGCGTAAGTCGTCCGTGAATGGGGCTGGACGTAATTTACGTTCACGTCGAAACCAATAAGTCCTTGCGGCGTAATTTGGAGCATGCGCACTGGGTCACGTCCACGCCCCCCTGTTCATCATTTGAATTAGGCGCGCTTACGCCGGCCCATTTATGCTACGCTTTGTGAATACAGCACTTGCCTCTCTGACTTACGGCGGCGTAGCGTATATGCGATACGCTACGCCGCCTCAAAGTTAAGCCAGTCTTTCTGAATCTGGCTATTACTGTATGAGACACTAGCAAACAAAGTAACATAGCTTTATTAGCTGTTGATCAAGCCAGTAAAGCAGTTGATCCTCTGCTTTATTTACCGGGTTGACCATTAGAAGAACCCCTTTCAATGGTTTGTCCAAACCTCTATAACTCTCCCTTTTGCTGAATAGCTTTGTCTGCATTAAAATTTGGAGACAAATATAAATAAAGGCTTGTGAAATAAAAATGGAAACCATATACTAAATGATTACAGGTATTAAAGTGGTTGTAAAGGCATTCTCTGCATTAAAGTGATTGTAAACAATAACCTTGTAAAACAACCCATTTAGAAATGAAAGGCAAAACATTTGTGTATAGTGTGGCGGTGGGACCTTGTGCGACCTTAACCACTTAAGCCCCGGACCAATATGCAGCTAAAGGCCCAGGCCAGGTTTTGCGATTCGGCAAGGTGTCGCTTTAACAGACAATTGCGCAGTCGTACGACGTAGCTCCCAAACAAAATTGACGTCCTCTTTTTTCTCACAAATAGAGCTTTCTTTTGGTGGTATTTGATCACCTCTGCGGTTTTTATTTTTTGCGCTATAAACAAAAATAAAGCGACAGTTTTGCAAAAAATTCAATATTTTTTACTTTTTGCTGTAATAAATATCCCCCAAAAATATATAAAAACATTTTTTTCCTCAGTTTAGGCCGATACGTATTCTTCTACATATTTTTGGTAAAAAAAAAATCGCAATAAGCGTTTATCGGTTGGTTTGCGCAAAATTTATAGCGTTTACAAAATAGGGGATAGTTTTATTGCATTTTTATTAATTTTTTTTTTTACTACTTACTTTTACTTTTACTAATGGCGGCGATCAGCGATTTTTTTCGTTACTGTGACATTATGGCGGACTCTTCGGACAATTTTGACACATTTTTGGGACCATTGTCATTTTCACAGCAAAAAATGCATTTAAATTGCATTGTTTATTGTGAAAATTACAATTGCAGTTTGGGAGTTAACCACAGGGGGCGCTGAAGGGGTTATGTTTCACCTAGTGTGTGTTTACAACTGTAGGGGGGTGTGGCTGTAGGTCTGACGTCATCGATCGAGTCTCCCTATAAAAGGGATCACTCGATTGATGCAGCCGCCACAGTGAAGCACAGGGAAGCCGTGTTTACATACGGCTCTCCCCGTTCTTCAGCTCCGGAGAGCGATCGCGATGCGGCGGCTAGAAACGGATAGCCGCCCCCCTCATCCCCGTTCGCTCCCACGGAAAAAACGACCGCCGCATGCACCGGGGGGGGGGGTCCCGATCGGACCCCTGACCCGCGGAAAGGCAGGGATGTACATGCCTGTACGTGCCATTCTGTGGACGTATATATACATGCGGTGGTCGTTAAGTGGTTAAAGATTGCTGGTTTATGCCAGATTTTGTAGAGAAAGACACGCTGATTGCACAGCTGTGTTTGGGCTATTTAGGCTGGGTTCACACTACTACACTACTTTCATCCTACTTTGCTCTGCTACATTGGTCCTACATTTATCCTACATTGGTCCTACATCCATCCTACTTTCATGAACAGGATACTACTTTGGTCCGACTTCAATGATATTCAATGGGCCTGAAGTAGGATCAATGTAGGACCAAAAGTAGTACAGGGAGCATTTTCAAAGTCGGACCGACTTGTGTAGGACGCTACAAGACGCTCTCATAGGGAAACATTGAACACAGAGCAAAGTAGGATGAAAGTAGTGTAGTAGTGTGAACCCAGCCTTAGTTCTGACCTGACTATGGCTCAGGGCCCAACCCACAGACAGGAAGTCTGTGCCCGAGAGTCAGGTGGACTCCCTTCCCTCTGAGAGAAGTCAGACGCTGCATGGGTGCAGCCAGAGTATGCATGTCTACAGGAGGCAGATGTCATTGGTTATTGAGCAGCAAGGCGCTGATCAGGAGTAAGCTAGGTGTGAGCTTAACTCTAGGAAACTCTGTTTGTTCTGAGGAGCAGACTTAAGGCCTAGGCTAAAGGCCTGAAACAGCCGGATGGCAAGAATGAAAGCCAGGAGGCTAAAGTGTTGAGTATGCAAGATACAGGAATGGTGGAACCCCCTGTGAGGGCTACTGATGTATTTGTGAACTTTTTTGTGCTTTTAAATAAAAGTGGGCTACCAGGCCCTTAAAAATTCAGTTCTGGACTGGCTTTCTCACTAAAAACGCACCTACCGCTGGAGTCTGATCACCCCAATCTTACAATAGATATAAAAAAATATATATACAATTTTTTTTTTCCTTTTTATAAGAGATCACGTTCCCTCTGTTCTAAGCTGCATGAGAGCTGGGGGAGGAGAAGCAACAGAACACTGAACTTCCCTGTGAAAGGCTGTGCAGGAGAGGCGTGTCATAACAAGTCTGACCATTGGAGGAGAGGAAGCCAAGTTCCAGCAGAGCTAGAGAACTGGCCACGGTGTGCTTTCCTGCTTCGTGTAGTCAGTTTTTAATAGGAAAGCCGAGGAACTGGCAAGAGCACCAGGGATTTCACACAAAGGAAGCAATACAAAGAGAACAGGATACGCTTTCATAAAAGTACATTGTACAGCAGGCACATTTTTTAGATTGTACAATTTTTACATTGTACAGCAGGCACAAAACTTTTAAGTGCAGCTCCTTCCCCCTAAATACTTAATCAAGCTCCATCGCAGTCCAGCGAGCAGCAGTGCCCAAGAGCAGCAGTGCTGCTCTCCTTCCCTCTGCACTGGACTCAGTGAGGGCAGCATGAGCCAGTGGAGGTGGTAATATCCTGCTATGTGTTTCTCTGCAGCAGGGATTGGAGCACTTGTCAAGACAGAAGAAAAATAGATGGGGCGAAATACATAGTAGCCAACATTGTAAAAACTTTTATAGGGACACTTTTTTGCCTGTTGGCGGAGTTCTATTATAATTAGGGGCGGGGCATTCATTTGCAGGCGTGTCATACCGAAAAATAAAAATGTATCTCGCCAACGGCGCTGTGGCAAAACATGGGTGTCGTTCAGTAAAATAGTGGGTGTGGCTTAAAGGGTCTGGTATAGATTTTTGGGGGGAACCCCACACCATTTTTTTTTAATTGGTGCAGGGTTCCCCTTAATATCCACACCAGACCTGAAAGGCCTGATATGGAATTTGGGGGGACCCCCCATGCAATTTTTTTTATTTTAATTTTGGTTTAGGGTTCCCCTTAATATTCATAGCAGACCCAAAGGGCCTGGTAATGGACTGGGGGGAGAACTCATGCCGTTTTTTTAATTACTTTTATCTGTATTGCCGGGAACCCCGACAATTCATTATAGCTGTGAGTAGTTTTCAATTACTTTTTTCTTTTAGAAATGTCATTTTGTGCAGGGACTGTTCTAAACAAGGGAAAAATGTGCCACTTTACAGGCATATTATAGGCACCCCCCAGGAACAAAATTTAAAGGAATATTTAACTTTTATTGTGATGGTCAGTATGAGAGTCTGACCACTGTCGTTAATTTTACCAGATTACTTTTGTGTAATTTTCTTCCTCCTACTTCATTTAGTACATTTAGGTGAGGTCACTAGTGTGGAAGCTTGCTGGTCATGTGACCTTTCCTGCCCTGGATCATGTGTGACATGACCAAGTGCATTAAAAACAAGAGGAAGCACTGCTGTGCTCTTGTTTCAACACTGTAACTTACCTGTACAGCTAATCTGAGGACTACCTCTTGAAACCACCTGGGGAAAGGGGCACTGGAACCGGATGGATCAGGATGTAGGCAGGTGCAGTCTATATTCTCCACTGTAAATGTTGCTTATCTAAAGCGGCAATGCAGATGGGAGAGAAAGTCAAGAGAAGCTATGCTTCTTTATGATTTTCTCAGTCAGTCGGGCAGTGATCCAGTTAGATGTGCATGCCCCATGTGACTCTGGCAGCCATCTTAGGTCAGGCAGAGTCTATTTAAGACTCTTTCCCCTGGGTTTGGTGCACGTCACGTGAGCAGGACCTATCTCTACCTCTTCTGGAAGCTGTCCATTTGGGTTTGGACCAGCCAGGACGCACTTTGCTCCTTGTGGCAGATGCTATTGGCATCTCAGAGTCTTCTGACCACTGGCATTCTCTGCATGGCTGTAAGTGGCTCCGGATGGGTGAGATTTCCACCAGGCCTATTGAGCTGTTGATTTACTGCTCAATACAATGTTCTTTGCAAATCGAGACTCAGTAGTGGGCTAGATTCAGATAGGTTAGCGGATCTTTAGATCCGCGTAACCTATCTGATTTACGTTACGCCGCCGCTATTTTTTGAAGCAAGTGCTTTATTCAGAAAGCACTTGCCTCTAAAGTTACAGCGGCGTATCATAAATCCCCCGGCGGAATTAAAATTCCGCGGCTAGGGGGCGTGTACTATTTAAATCAGGCGTGTCCCCGCGCCGATCGAACAGCGCATGCGCCGTCCGCAAATTTTCCCAGCGTGCATTGCTCCAAACGACGTCGCAAGGATGTCATTGGTTTCGACGTTAACGTAAATTACGTCCGGCCGTATTCGCGAACGACTTACGCAAACGACGTAAAAAATTCAAAACTCGGCGCGGGAACGACGGCCATACTTAACATAGGATACGCCGCACTTACCCCTGCTATAGCAGGGGTAACTTTCCGACCGGAAAAAGCCGAACGCAAACGACGTAAAAAAAAAGCGCCGGGCGGTCGTTAGTTTCTGAATCGGCGTAAATGCTCATTTGCACATTCGACGCGTAAAAGATATGGAAGCGCCACCTAGCGGCCGGCCTGGAATTGCAGCCTAAGATCCGACGGTGTAAGTCACTTACACCTGTCGGATCTTAGGCATATCTATGCGTAACTGATTCTATAAATCAGGCGCATAGATACGACGACCGGACTCAGAGATACGCCATTGTATCTTCTTTCTGAAGTTTATTTCCTGCCATACCATGCTGCGCCTACCCAACGGGGAGATCGGTGGCAGCCCCAGCTGCTGTATCCTCTACGCCACTGTAGGAACCCTACAGTCTCTGTTCTGGTACACCTGAAAGCAAATCCAGGTCTTCAGGTTCAAACTCTATTATCAGTATGGGTGACACCACTCACAGAGAATATTCCACAGAAGTGAAGTCTTGATTTGTCATATTCTGAGCCTGCCATGTTAGACCAAGCAGCAAGAAAAACATGAACAGGAAAAGACGCATCAATGCAAACAACTACTTAGGCTGTCAAAAATGTTGATTCTGGTGACATGTACTTGGAAATGATCTGCATATTTTACTTAACTAGGAATACATTACTGGAGATGTTTTATGTTTTTTTCCCTTTCCTAGTCAAATGTTCATTTCACAGTCTTCAAAACAACAAATCAATTACTACCTAATCACAGCTATACAGCTTCTTCTGAACCCTTAATTGCTTCTAATTCCGCACTATATTTAGTGTTCCCTCCACCTAAACAAATACTATTTATACTGTTTACAGCAGGCACCAGCAAGCACTACTTTAAATTGTTCCATTTAAGATCTTGTTGACAGCTGGAGTTCCGTGACATTGCGTTTTATATTTAGATGTGTTATGTTCCTGCTTTTTAAAGACAAAATAATGATAATTAGTGATGCTTAGGGACCAATTCCAATCCAAACTAGTATTTCACCTTTGTGCTGTCGTTGGCAAGTTGAATATCATGCTGGCTTCCTACAGTAACCGCTAAATGCTGAAATTCAAATACCGCTTTTTATTTAAAGAAAAAAAAAATCAGCACAATGGACATTACTTAGGCTACTTTCACACTGGGGCGTTGGGGGCGTCGGCAGTAAAGCGCCGCTATTTTTAGGCCACTAGCGGGGTGCTTTTAAACCCCACTAACGTCTGAAAAAGGGTTAAAAGCATCCGCAAAACGCAGCTGGGCAGGGGTGCTGTAGGAGTGGTGTATACATCGCGCCTACCGCGCCTCAAAGATGCAGCTTGTAGGACCTTTTTTGGTGTCCTGTCAGCGCACGGCTTCAGTGTGAAAGCACTCAAGCTTTCACATTGAAGTGAGTGGAGAGGCTCTTTACAGGGGCTATGCAGGTGCAATTTTTAGCGCTATAGCACCTGTAAAGCACCTCAGTGTGAAAGCAGCCTATGAGTATGATTTGTCCCTTGTGCTGCTGGTTCTTGGTTTAGTAGAAATCTACCTCCTTTGAATCCCCCCCCCCCTTTCGTCATTACCTTCTGGTGCAGCTAGGGTTCATAGAGCTGAGGAAGTTGTGACAGGCATCTACCAAGAATGCTGACTACATCTCCCCTTTCCTTTTTTGCTCCACCAGCATTGATTATTTTTTGCCGATAACATGGTGCTGGTGGATTTCTGCCATTCACAGGCTGTGTCACACCCCTCCATCCCGTGTCTTATAATAAGAGGGAGGTGAAGCCTCCGTAAATCTATATGTAGTATCCCACCCCCACTGTGTTTAGTTGGTTAGTGGGCATTGGAGAGGTAGTGGGTGGCCTTTTTTCTACTAAGTATAAACGCACATCTGTGATTCTATACTTACATGGGCTGCTACAGATGTGATAGGGAGGTAATCCTGAGCATAGAAACACACTGAAAACTGAGCATGTGCAGAACTACCAAAACTGCTCTGCAAAATCCCTAGCTGCACTGGGGACTTGGACAGAAGGGGAATTAAGAGAAAAGCACAATCAAATTTGCCGTCGGATTTTACGTAGTTTACGTAAGTCGTACGTGAATGGGGCTGGGCATAAGTGAGGTTTCACGTCGTACGCATTGAGACGTCGTATCGTAGGGAGTATTTTTGACGTGATTCTGAGCATGCGCGCATGCGCCGTTCGTTCGGCCATGCATTCACATGGGGTCACGATTCATTTCAATACAACACGCCCACTACCAGCCTACTTTGAATTACGCGGGCTTACGCCGGCCCATTTACGCTACGCCGCCGTAACTTAGGGAGCAAGTGCTTTGTGAATACTGTACTTGCCTCTCTATGTTACGTCGGCGTAACGCATATGAGATGCGCTACGCCCGCTTAAACATACGCCGCTCTACGTGAATCTGGCTGTATGTGTGTTGGGACCATTATGGCCCCTGCTGTATGGTATTTTGCCAATTGAAGATCCTTTTGATGTAGCTGAAACAAGATTTTCTGTAAAGGTTGACGATTGCCTATGTAAGGTTACTTTTGCCCTGCTGAAGGACAAAAAAAATCATTCTGAAAAAAAAAAAAAAAAAGATAAAGAAGCTGCATATTCAGTAATTAAATCAGCTGCTGAAAATACTAGATAACAGAATGTTTAATATCACTTTAAGGCTACGTTCACATTGGGCCGATTTGACATGGGATACGACATGTCAAATCGCATGAAGGCCTCTTGATCCCTATAGGGAAAGAGAACCTTGACTATTGGGGCATGGCGGGAGTTGGGCATGGGGGAACTCAGTATGGTAAATGGGTCAAATACAATTGGCTGAACAGTGCCTGAAACAGCTGCCCACCTTCCCACCCCTTTAGTTGATCTGTTACAGCTTTAGTGGCGGTTCTTTGACCTTGCCAGCATTTAAAGTTGCTGTAAAGGGCTATTCCCTGGATCGGAATTTGGAATTAGTCTGTCTGTCCAGCACTTATGGGAAGGTCAGGCCCCTTGGGAATTTGAAGACTTAATGGTGAAGCGTGTTCACAGTACAACTGTGACTGGCACTGGTTAAAATGGTTTATGTGTTTGTGATGGAAATTATGTAAAGCTGTGGCCTTGCCCCCTTTTCCAACTAGATGGTTTCTTTTACGGGGTAAGGTTTTTTCTAAGGTTAAGATCTAACAGCTGGTACCCCCCTAGGTCTATGCGCCTCAGCAGTCATGCCAAATCGGAGCCTATTACCGGTAACAGCACCGTCTGTATCGGTGCAACGCCGATTTTGCGGCGCTACACCAGTTCCCAAAAATAGGTCATGCACTACTTTCGGGGACATTCAGGGCAATTTCAATAGACATCTGTTCATCAACCCACACAGATGTCTGTGATTTTGCCCCTGAACTCACAATGAAATGTGGGTTTGAAATCAGCTGAACTTACGCGATTTCAAACCCGCCCTTTAGAGCGAACATGGCCTAGGGCAATAAAGGGATTTTGCTCCTAAAAGTTTTCTAAAATGATACCTCAATTTCCAAGGCTACATTCTATGGATCAAAGTATGTTAATATCTTTTTTTTAAAAGCACAAAATAACAACAATGATCTAACACAATGACACATTCACATATGAGCTTGTTTAATACAGCTGAATGTGTTATTTGCAGTGAAATGAGCAAGAGGCAGTAGACTTGAACCAAGCTGCTTCCTGTCTTCTGGAGAGCGTGAGAAAGGAAGGAAGTCTCATGATTACAACTGTTTTCAAAAACACATGGAAGGTGCTTACTTACAAACCAGATAAGGAGACTTTACGTAATAGACTGCAATGCCTGACTTCCAGTACCATAACCAGAGAAGACACAGCTGAGCAGGTGCATTTGATAAAGACATTGGGGTAGATTCAGGTAGGGCTGCGCACTCTTACGGAGGCGCAGCGTTCCGTTTTTACGCTACGCCTCCGTAAATTACTTGCGCTACGCTTCATTCACAAAGCAGTAGCTCCGTAATTTGCGGGGGCGTTCCGTAAAAGTGGCCGACGTAAGCGCGTGTAATTTAAATGATCCCGTAGGGGGCGTGGATCATTTAAATTAGGCGCGTTCCCGCGCCGAACGTACTGCGCATGCTCCGTCGGGAAACTTTCCCGACGTGCATTGCGGTAAATGACGTCGCAAGGACGTCATTTGCTTCAACGTGAACGTAAATGGCATCCAGCGCCATTCACGATTCACTTACGCAAACAACGTAATTTTCAAAAATCGCGACGCGGGAACGACGGGTATACTTAGCATTGGCTGCTCCTGCTAATAGCATGAGCAGCCTTACGCAGAAACCAACGAACGCAAACAACGTAAAATTCGAACGCCAGGCGCGCGTACGGTTGTGAATCGGCGTGAGTATGCAATTTGCATACTCTACGCTGACCACTACGGGAACGCCACCTAGCGGCCAGCGTAAGAATGCAGCCTACGATACGACGGCATAAGAGCCTTATGCCAGTCATATCTTAGGCTGCAGTCGGCGTATCGAGCTTTCTGAAACAGGAGAAGTCGATACGCCGGCGCAACTAAGCAATTACGCTGCGTATCTATGGATACGCAGACGCAATTGCTTTCTGAATCTACCCCACTCTCTGTATTACATAAGCCTTAGTGAGGAACATTTCGAAATGTCACTTTGTTTTGAAAGATCTCAATAGAGAGAAAACTATACTTTTTTGCCTTTTTATGTTTTAATTGCATTAGCTGTGTCAAAACATGCCATGATCCTTCCGGTAGGGATGTAGCTATATATAGTACGTGCAATCCTAAAAGGATTCCCCAAATAATTGTGATCATGTTCTTGTAAGGATAAAAAAAAACAAAAAAAGCATTTATAGGACCTAGAAAAAAAAAGATAAATGCCACGTACACACGACCGTTTTTCATGACGAGAAAAATGCAATTTTTTAAATTGGTCGTTAAAAACTATCGTGTGTAGGCTCCAGAGCATTTTTCTCGACGAGTGTAGGCTTTAACGAAGGGAAAAAAAAAGCACATGTTCAGAAGCAAGTTATGAGAAGGGAAACTTGCATAATCAGCCCAGAGGGTGGCGCCATTTGAATGGAACTTCCCCTTTATAGTGCCGTTGTACGTCACCGCGCTTTGCTCGAGCATTTGTTATCACGATCGTGTGTATGCAAGGCAGGCTTGAGAGGAATCACGTCGAGAAAAACAACGTTTTTTTTCCATGACATGAAAAACGGTTGTGTGTACGCGGCAATACTGTAACTTACTTGGATTTAGTATGGGCTCCTTATTGATGCTATATTTTCCTTTCTTACTAAGATCTTGTTGATGTTGACTGAGCAGGAAAAGTCGGGGTTGTTTTTGTATAAGACAGAGTTTGTTCACTATGACGTCCTGCAGAAAATTAGGCCAAATAGAAAAAGTGTACCAGTAAATATCAGAGTCGATATGAAAAATAGTAATATCATAAGTCCAGTTGCATTTGACTTAGCTGAACATCAACTAATACAGTTGGGCAAATAGTTTGAGCTGAGCAATTTGGGGGGCGCTCTCGCTACACAGTGCATTCTAAGCCCTGATGAATAGCTAGTTGTTAAGGAGCCGGCCGCTGCATCCTTAACAATGGATGAGTCATCCGCTGTCAGTGGGCTTCCTCGCTGACAGCTGAATAAAAAAATAATAATAATTATGCCAGAAGAAAACAGGGAAAAAAATGGCATGGGGTTACCCCCTGCCAATCCATATCAGGCCCTTCGGGTCTGGTATGGATTTGAAAGAAAACTCCATGCCAACATAAAAAAAAAGGGCATGGGGTCCCCCCCCCAAAATCCATACCAGACCTTTATCTGAACATGCAGCCTTGCAGGACAGGAAAGTGTGGGGGGGGGGGCGGGCGAGCGAGCGTACAATGATGTACTACATACTCATTTACATAGAGAGGGGGCAGGGATCTGGGGGCCCCCTTGTTAAAGGGGGCTTCCAGATTCCAATAAGACCCCTGCCCACAGGCCCCCACAACCACAGCCCAGGGCTGTCGAGAAGAGGCCATTGTCCCCATCAACATGTCCCCTAAAATCCCCCCACACATTTTTTTTAACATTTTTGTATTGCAAGGAATTTAAATGTAATTTTGTTTTTCTTTATAAATGTCAGTTTTACTGGAGCAGGTTCTATACACAGTACAGATGTGCCACTTAACAGGCAGACTAAGGGGACCCCATGGGCACTATATTTAAAGGATTTTTTTTATATTTATTGTATCACTTTAAGCTTTATTAAAATCACTTCTCCTGTAAAAAATATAATATTTTTTTTTTTGCATAAATACATGTCCCCCAGGGCAGTACCTGGACCCCCATACCCTTTTATGGCCAATAACTTGCATATAAACCTTCAAAATGGGGACTTCTGATTTTTTTTACTTCAATGAGGTTCAGGTCTGAATCAGGGTGTCCAAGTTGTCCATGGAGTGGATGTCGGGAACTTTCCTCACCTGTCTAGAAGACCCCCTGCAGCCCCTCCTCCCCACTGTGAAACTCACCAATTACAGAACGTGAACTCAACTCTTAAATGATCTCACTCTCTCCCTGATTCCCCTGTCTCCCAGTCATGCTAGCCTTATGCTATTTATTATTTTTGTTTGCTTCGAGCTATACTATAGCACAGCAGGGGATATCGCTGTACTAATGTTGAAAAGTTAGTACAGCGGCACCTCCGGAGCTGTCCTTTTTGTTTAGCCCTGCTGGGTTAAAACAAAATAAAAAAACTACTAGTGTGTACTAGGCTTTTGTGACTTTACTGTTAATGACCTTAGAGCCAATCTTCACGAATAAAAAGGACTCTCTCTCTCCTCTGACTCTGCCCCCTTCACAATTGGGATAAGGTTTTTTTTATTTATTTTTAAGCAATACTTTTTTTGTTATACAGTAATTATATATGTGCTTCCTGCATCCTTGCCTAAGCGAGGATGACATATGCAGCACATTCTGCAGACATGCCACAAAATCTATAGGGCCTGTCAGAGCCATCTGGCATGTCAGCACGTGTGCAGAATCACTTGAAACCCCCCACGCATGCACACAAAGCAGCAGGTCTCCGACAAGAAGCAGAAAGCATGTTTTAGTGTGATTTACGACCTCTTCTTTTCCTTGTAACTAGCCTACTTTCAAAAAAAAATCACGCCTAAAAAAACATTTAACATCTATATAAAGCACATACAAGCAGACATAAAAACAAAAAGAAGCTCAAGCTCAAGCGTGAACCTAGCCTTAGATAGATTGGGCATATCACAAGGAGGTTCAAGCTGCTTCTCTCTCGGTACTTTACATCCACCACTAATTATACTGATTAACCCCAACAAATTCTGTTTTATGTTAAAGATCTGTATATTTTCTGCCAGTATTTTTTATTGCAACATTCTGGGGGCTACAGCTTCAGAGAAGGAACCATGGCCCAGATTCACGTAGAATCGTGGCGGCGTAACGTATCGTAAATACGTTACACCGCCGCAAGTTTTCATCGCAAGTGCCTGATTCTCAAAGCACTTGCATGAAAACTTACGCTGGCGGCCTCCGGCGCAAGCCCGCGTAATTCAAAGGGGCGTGTGCCATTTAAATTAGGCGCGCTCCCGCGCCGGACCAACTGCGCATGCTCCCTTTTGAATTTCACGCCGTGCTTTGCGTGAAGTGACGTCATTTTTTCGAACAGCGACGTGCATAGCGTACTTCCGTATTCCCGGACGTCTTACGCAAGAAGGAAACATTTTTAAATTTCGACGCGGGAACGACGGCCATACTTTATACAGCACATACGTCTGCTGTGTAAAGTTAGGGCACCTAAAACGACGACTAACTTTGCGACGGGAAACTAGACTAGCAGTGACGTAGCGAACGCGAAAAACCGTTGTGGATCGCCGTAACTAATAATTTGCATACCCGACGCTGGTTTACGACGCAAACTCCCCCCAGCAGCGGCCGCGGTATTGCATCCTAAGATCCGACAGTGTAAAATAATTACACCTGTCTATGAATCAGTCGCATAGATACTCTGAGAGATACGACGGAGTATTTGAGATACGACGGAGTATTTGAGATACGACGGAGTATTTGAGATACTCCGTCGTATCTCTGCTGTGAATCTGGCCCTATGTGAGTATTGGGAGATTTACCTGCTGCAGCTTTAACCATTCGTAACTTTCGTGACAGTGACTTTCCTTATATGGCTCCCTTGGATTTTTCAATTAGAGAGACACAGCCTGAAAGCGGTTTAAGCTATGCACTCTCTTCAGAAATCATATAGTGCTGTGTACACTATTATGTTATTTTTAAACCAGATTTTATATAAACAGGGAAAAAAAACTAAAAAAATCAGTTTAAAAATATATAAAAAGTGATGTCATCCCAGCTCAGCTATTCAAAAGGCCGTAGCCTCTGAACCCGGAGTTCTCTCAAGTTCTCCAACCTGTCAGAAACTCCAACCGCTTAACTTCCGGTTTATTTCAAACCAGCAGCAACCGAGTAAAGTCCGGTGCAGGATATTATGAGCGGAGATTCTTACTCCGCTCCGATACTAGCCAACAAAATGTCAGTTTCTGAGGCGGCGACAACTTTGTCCTCGATAGCCTCTGTGCTGTCGAAAAAGCTTAACCTGGTCTCCCTGCAGCTGTTCTTTTCCCCATTACTGGCTTACCATGCCTTGTCCTGCATTGTGTCTCTGTGTGGGGGATTTTACCTTGGTAGAGGAACAGCTTTGCTTAGCCCCGAGGATCGGAAAAAACTCATGAGAGGTGCAAGACAACACAGATCCACAAAAAAAAAAGTAAGGAGTGTAGCGCCCTGCTCCCAAAGATGGGGGCGCTATTTAAGACCTGTTGAATTGTGTACAAATTTGCCTCTGTTCTGGCTGTGGTACTGCCTGGTAGTATTTTTCCCTTGTTGCCTGTGGGTGGCGTTGTTGAAACGTAGGTGTACCATGGTGTATTGGGTGTCCCTCCTTGGCAGCGGTACAGTGGGAGTGGTAACTCCGCTGTGCATGCTGGGAGGGGATACTTAAGGGGCAGACGCCGTTTTTCGGGGTCCTTCGTCTAGTGGCCCTCCTGGCACGAGGTGGGTGTGCGTGATTTCAGTCTCGGGACCATGTTGGTCTGAGGCTGTGTTCCTGTAAAGTAGGCCCAGTTATCCTGGCTATGGCCTATGCGTTGGAGGTGATCCTGTGCTGTCTGTCCTGCAGGAGAAAGACACTCAATGAAGGAAGCCAAAAAGGACCGAGCGGAAGGCTGGTACTTTGGGAGAGGCCTGGTAACTTCTTGAAGGATGCTGCGTTAACCTACAATACCTTTACAGCCCGCCGGATCGGCTTAAAGGCTCTTTGGCTGTAAGGCAAGAAGTTTGGGACTTTAAATCCTGTAGCAAAGGATTCCTGAATATTCATTCCGTGTTCTCAGAAGGTCTGTGGCAGAGACTGTTTCTATACTGTCCGTGCATCATTCCGTCTGCTAGGCCATGTGAGAGGGGTCTATCCGGGTGAGCAATACCCACTCAGGACTGAGTGGAGAAGATTGGAACTCTGAATACTATTGTGCATTCTGTAACATGTACCTGAACCTTCCCCTCTCTCTCTATACTCTCTACTTCCTTCACAAGTTTATGCAGCAAAAATAAAACCTACAGTTGAAGGTTTTACATCTTGTGTGGACATTCCAATTACTACAGACATCTATCCATGGACAACGAACTTAGAGGTAACGTGCAAACCCAAAATCTAAACCAGAAGCTCCTTCGGGGGTAGTGATACAGGAGAAATTAGCAAAACTGGTCCTCAGCTACAGCTTCCTCTCCAGCAAGGAGAACAGTGAGCAGAGCCATGATAAAATCACAAGATCTCACTTAAAGTCTTGTGAAATTAAGGGTTGAGAGGAAGCACCATCTTTGATGATCCCATACTGCAGACAGAGGGGCAGATCCACGTACCTTTGCGCCGGGCAAAGCGTATCTAAGATACACTACGCCGCCATAACTTTGTGCTTTTTTTTCGAATCCTGAAAGAATTTGAGCCGTAAGTTACGGCGGCGTAGTGTATCTTTGGTGGCGTAATGGCGCGCCATTCAAATATTTGTGATGGGGGCGTGTTTTATGTTAAATTATATTTATGGTCGTTACCCTCTGATCGAGAGAGATGTGGATCACATAAACACGCGACAAGACTTACAACATAAATAGACCTGAAGTGTGCCTTGGTGGTCTGGTCAGTATGCCAAGAAAAGGGGGCATACCCAAGGTAAGTAATGGGTAGTTAATTGAAGAAGGACATGCTGGGAAGTACCCTGAAAAAGGGAAGGGCGGGAGGGTGTCGAATGCGATTGAATGCGCAGACTCACGGACATGAGGCGAGCTGGAAAGAGTCGGCCCAGTGACGTGTAGTACTGCACACTGAACCGACAAAGAGCATGTGTGAGTGGGCTGCTTAAATACCCTCCGGGCTCCTCCCATAAACTCAGGCCACCATACTGGCCTTCTTATTTATGGTCGTTACCCTCTGACCGAGAGAGATGTGGATCACATAAACACGCGACAAGACTTACAACATAAATAGACCTGAAGTGTGCCTTGGTGGTCTGGTCAGTATGCCAAGAAAAGGGGGCAAAAGACTGAGATAGGGAAATAGTTTATATTGATTTCTTGTATTTATTGAGCCAGCTTGGTAAAGGCTTGTGCCATTCCTTCATGAGGATTTGGGATGTATGTGGCAAAACAAGGAGACTTCCATCAGCCTGGTATTTTGATTACGTAGTCTGGTACTCCCTGTTGGGAGGCAACTGAGGCTGCTCCAATTCGGAAAGAATGTCCAGAGAACTGACTGGGGTTTGAAGCCCAAGTTACTTAGGAGGATTCTGACATGCTTGACACACTGGCTGACACTCAGGGAGCTGGTTTAGAAAGGGTAGCAACGAGCTACCATCAGATTGGCTGGGTAGATGGAGCAGTAGTGGGTCGAGCACCGTCACTGGGCGTCAGGCGTTGTCAGTCTGAAACAGGTTGATGTCAACCCCAGGGGCCTGTTTGTTGCGTTTGCAGACTGTGAGAGTGTAGTGGTTCGAAAGCGAGTCAGGTGGCGTCGGAGCAGTGTGTGACTGCCGGAGCCGCTGACTAAATTCACTAGGTTGTAGGGAACCGTAATAGGCCTGGTAGATGGCTGTTGGGTGACTAGACTGGGCAAAGCCCTAAACAGGGAACGAGTAAGGATTTTAGACATGTCCCTAAAGAGGGGACTCTTGAAAGGTAGGCGCTTGCCACTGACTACAGGTTGGTGCTTCTGTATGCCCTGTAGGAGGGACTTGACTGCATGGGCTCGAGAATACTGACGGTTTACTGGGGTCCTGCAGGGACAGGAAATGCTGGATGCCATCTAGATATGGCGTGATAGTATTGAGAAATGGTCAGCTGCATGTGGCAATACGATATGAAGGCTAGGATCTGTCCAACGTTGCCTATTGCTGCTCCGGGGCAAGGGGCCAAAAATTTGCGATTAGTGTTCCAAGCAGTGCGATAGGCCTTCAGTGTGTTGCGTGCCAAGGAGTGGTTAATAAGTTGGATTGCGTTGGCGAGATGCGACTTCAGTCCATCGTCAGCAATGTCCATGGTGGGACAGGGATAGTTGTTGGGTCGGCTCCAGGCTATTGCTGGAAAAAACATCCATTCCAAGGTTGGAATAGGAAAGTGCATCAGCTGCTTTTTGCATTTGCCTGGAAAAGGTCTACATAAGATATTAACTGGTGACGGAGTGACAGCTGCGCGAGCCTGCGCAGGAAGTGATGGGGAGTGACTTAGATCTATCTTAATTGATGATGTCGGCTGTGGCCTGATTGTCTGTGGTGAAGAACAGTGTCTGTCCTGTTCAAGTGTGGTCCCAGACCTGGGCAGCTGCCACGATGGGGTGCAGCACGAGGCGTGATGAAGACTGTGTGAAGCAAAAATTTAAGAGAATTTCTGGGGGCCAAGTTTTGGAGAACCAGTGGCGGCCTAAAAATGGCTGCAAAAGCCTTTTGTGGCTCGGCTGACACTGCCGGGATGAAGATTGAAATGATGTTCTATCAGGTGGGGAAGTTGTCCCACATAGCCAAGTCTGCTACTGATGCTTGGTCTAGTTTGAGAACTTGGACTGGATCTTGCATTGGTGTGAGAAAATCAAGACAATACACAGGTGCTCAACAAGGCGATATACATGCACTCGCAGGCCAACGTGCACTCGCAGGCCAACATGCACTCGCTGGTGCTGGATGAAAACCTGAACTAACCGCAGGGAAAAAACTGAGAAAAGATGAGTGGCCCGCGTGCCACTGAAGATGAATGGCCAACTGGGTGCCACTGTGTGTTTGTGTGGCTGATTGTTTGTCACTGAGGTGTGTTTGCAAGTTTAGTTTGTATTCGGGTTTGCACGTAGGTGCGTGCCGCTAAGTGTTTTATACTACTGCAGACAATATTGTGCGGTTGCAAGGGTGTCAGTGAGTGTCAGGTTGCTGGGACGATATTGTGTGGTGGCAGGGGCCTTGAGTATGAAGGTTTGATGGTATTGGTGGTTGCAAGGGTCTGTCTGGTTTGCTTAGACGATATTGCGTGGTTGCAAAGGTCTCGATGATTATGAGGTTTGTTTTGAGATGGCATGGTGTGGATGCACAGGTCTCAACAAGTGAGGGGTTGCTGAGACGATGTTGTGTTTTGCAATGGTCTCAAATGAGTGTCGGCCGCTGAGACAACTTTGTATGGCTGCAAGGGTCTAAATGGGTGTCAGGTTGCTGAGACGATATTGCATTTGCAATGGTCTCAAATGAGTGTCAGGTTGCTAAGATGACTTTGTATGGCTGCAAAGGTCTGAACGGGTGTCAGGTTGCTGAGATGAGATTGTGTGGTTGCAAAGGTCTAGAAGGGTGTGAGGTAGCTGAGATGATATTACATTTAGCAAGGGTCTCAAATGAGTGTCAAGTTGCTGAGACAATATTCCCCTTTATTTATTTATTTTATTTTTTTTAAAACGACTGTAAATGAAACGCTGGTAAACATGAGTTACCGCATCTGGCAGTGTTTACAAGCTGTTACAGGCATTGGCGTTTAGAATGCGTTTCGAATGCCTCTGAACATCCGTCTGAACCCATTTTTTTTTTTACCAACAGCAGTGTACATGAGGCCAAAGATGATTTGTCTGGCTGCAAGGGTCTCAATGAAGGCCAGGTTGCTGGGGCGAGACTGTATGGTCACAAAGGTCTTTGACGAGTGGGAGGTTGCTCAAGACAGTATTGCGTGGTTGCAAGGGTCTCGATGAGTGTGGCGCTGCTGAGACGGTATTGTGTTTGCAAGGGACTCAACAATGGTGTGAGGCTTCTGAGACGTTATTGCAAGAGTCTTGATGAGTGTGGGGCTGCTGAGACGGTATTGTGTTTGCAAGGGTCTGAACTATGGTGTGAGGCTGCTGAGACGGTATTCCGTGGTTGCAAGGGCCTTGATGAGTGTGGGGCTGCTGAGACGGTATTGCGTTTGCAAGGGTCTGAACTATGGTGTAAGGCTGCTGAGACGGTATTGCGTGGTTGCAAGGGTCTTGATGAGTGTGGGGCTGCTGAGACGGTATTGCGTTTGCGAGGGTCTCAACAATGGTGTGAGGCTGCTGAGATGGTATTGCGTGGTTGCAACGGACTTGATGAGTGTAGGGCTGCTGAGATGGTATTGCGTTTGCATGGGTCTCAACAATGGTGTGAGGCTACTGAGATGGTATTGTGTGGTTGCAAGAGTCTTGATGAGTGTAGGGCTGCTGAGACGGTATTGCGTTTGCAAGGATCTCAACAAGGGTGTCAGGCTGCGAAGACGAATTTTGCGTCGTTGCAACGGTCTCAACAGGTGTCAGGTTGCGGGGCTGAGATTGTGTGGTGGCATTTTTTTTTTTTTCTGCACTTTTATATTTCTTTTTGCGTTTTTTTTCTTTTTTTTTTTTTGCATTTATTTTTTTTCGTTTTTTTTTTTTTTCGTTTTGTAAGGGTCATGTGTTGCAAGGGTCTTAACAAGGGTGTCAGGCTGCTGAGACGATTTAGTGTGGTTGCAAGAGTCTCGATGAGTGTGGGGCTGCTAAGACGGTATTGCGTTTGCAAGGGTCTTAACAAGGGTGTCAGGCTGTTGAGACGAATTTTGCATCGTTGCAACGGTCTCAACAGGTGTCAGGTTGCTGGGCTAAGATTACGTGGTGGCAATAGTTTTTTTTTTTTTTTTGCGTTTTATATATTTTTTTCCTTTTGCGTTTTTTTTTTTTTTTTTTTTGCATTTTGTAAGGGTCATGTGTTGCAAGGGTCTCAGCAAGGGTATCAGACTGCTGAGATGATTTGCATGGTTGCAAGGTCTCAATCAATAAGAATTGGGTTACTGAGAAAGGATAAAAATACCTGGTTTGTTTGTACCTTAAGCAAGCAGTATAAGGTAGAAGGACAACGCCTGTTTGAATCGTAGGTTCCATAGGGGCCACTAATGAACGATATGGGAGACAACGAATGGTAGCAAATTGATAGAACATAAAGAATGTAATAACAAATCTTACTTGCGACAGTGGGCCATGCGAGTGAGTTTGCGGCGGACTGTGGCTGGAGTGAAACATGTCGGGAACGTGTAGCGTGATGCCGTGCATGGGGCAAAACAACGAGGTTTGGTGTAGAAAATAGAACGCGAGAAGTGCGTATCAATGCTTTGTAAGCTCCACTGCGGGAACCAAACATTTGGTACAGGTGACACCATGAGTGGCCACGAATTTGACATGACAAACAAGCTAACGAATCCTACCTGGGACAGTGAACGTGCGACTGGGTTTGCTTTGGACTGGAGTGGATGTGCAACACATCCCAAGAGTGTGGTGTGGCGCCATGCATGACGCACAGGCAATAACTTTGGTAAATAAATGAGAGAGATAAGCCGTGTACAAGCAATTCGTAAGTTCCGCTGCGGGAACTAAAACACACGACATGGGGGAAACAATGAATGACAACAGTAGAAAGTATGCAATGTATCTGATACAAAACGGTTGTAAAATGCATGAAATGAATCCGATACGAATTGATAGTAAGGAGTATTGAACGAATCTGATACAAATTGGTTGTAGAGTGTATGCTACCCCTTGCTTTGAAACCGAACACCTACCAACCACCCATTCCCCCAGGCTAATCAAGTGCAGAGAAGGCACCATGTGAGTCCAATTACCACCTCAATCTGCCAAAGAACCCATACAAACACATGTCAATCTCCAAATGGATTTACAAATGAATCGTATGTTTGGCAGAAGGAAGTTACAAATGTACTACGCCTGAGCCGAATGATGTTGGAACATAAGCAAAAGTAACTCAGATTTTTTCCCAAAAGGGATGCAGGATAGGAAGCATAACGAATTGCAAGATTGCACAAGATACGAAAAGGTTTGAATCCTACCTGCGAAGTAAGCGGGAACCGCCGGCGAAGACCATGAAGGGAGAAGCCGCAAAGCGCTTGCGATGTCGAATGCGATTGAATGCGCAGACTCACGGACATGAGGTGAGCTGGAAAGAGTCGGCCCAGTGACGTGTAGTACTGCACACTGAACCGACAAAGAGCATGTGTGAGTGGGCTGCTTAAATACCCTCCGGGCTCCTCCCATAAACTCAGGCCAACATACTGGCCTTCTTATATAGTATATTGCGCTGAATATTAACTAAGATAATGTGAAAACCAAAATACAAGTGTTTCAAAATCCAATATGTATATAAACAGATCCACAAACAATTAGTCCAATTGCATGGATACACCAGTGCTTCTTCTGTGAACAACACCCTGTGTAATGATTGAAAGATGTGGAATGTAATCACACTCTGTAGACGTCTGTTTCATATATATGCAGCGCTTCCTCCACACTGATACAGCTCATAGAAATCAAACAAGAGAAAGAGATCTCATAGCGCAAATAGCATGAACAAACCAATTGGGATTCGTGTTTTATGTTAATACGTCGTGACCCAGCGTAAACAACGTTTTTTTTAACTGCGCATGCGCCGTCCGTGGGGGTATCCCAGTGTGCATGCTCGAAATTAACCCCGAACAAGTCAATGCTCACGTCGGTGACGTCATTCTACGCAAATCCCTATTCGCGAATGACTTACGACTTAAATTCAAAATTGTACGCGGGAACGACGGCCATACTTAACATTGAGTACGCCTCATAACAGCAGCTTTAACTATACGCCGGAAAAAGCTGAACGCAAACGATGTAAACAAAATGCGCCGGACGGTCGTACGTTCGTGGATCGCCGTAAATAGCTAATTTGCACACTCGACGCGGAATTCAACGGAAACGCCACCTAGCGGCCGTGGAAAAATTGCAGCTTAGATCCGACAGCGTACTAAGACGCACGCCTGTCGGATCTAGCCGAGATGCCGTCGTATGTTGTTTTGAGGATACAAAACAAAGATACGACGCGCAAAATTTGAAATTTGATACGCCGGCGTAATTTCTTTGTGGATCTGCCCCAGAGTGTGCCTAGGCAACCTACCATACCAGGAAGTCCACTGTTATTTCTCAGAAGCAAGAAAAAATACAGAATTTTAGAGTACTGCTTAGGCAAAAGCAAGCATTCAATATACAGCAATACCTATAAAATGGCTAATAGTAATTTTTTTAAGCTCAGGTTCACTTTAACTGTGTAACATTTCTGTTCCATTTATCATCTGCGCTCCTTTTTTGAAGTAGCATACAGTGTACATTTTTTCAATCTAAAAAATAAATCATCTAAAGATGAAGTCTGGTGATTTGACATCAAAGTAGCTATGACTTGCTATCTTTCCGTAAAGTTACCATATTCTTAAGTGAGCTTGTCTGCTAGCACATTCAATGTGAAACTTGAAGACATCAATTGACCCAGCAATTCAGAACTAGTAAAAAAGGAATGAAAGTGGAAGTGTTGCATTTATGCAGACATAGCGTTTCGCTGCTGATAAATGTTTGATTGCATACCTGATTCTAGAAATGGATTAAATATCAGTCCCCAAATTTCTGAGCTTTTATTGCAAACATCCTGTAACAAAATTTGAATCATGCATAGACTACGTCAAACATTCTACAGAAAATAAACTTTTAAAAAATGCAGTCAGTTCTGAGCAAAGTGGAACTATTAAAGCTTGGAGAAGCTGAGATGAATCCATGCTTGCCATCTACAGAAAAATGGCTAATCTATGGCATAAAGTGGAATTCCAGCTTAAAGGAGTTGTAAAGGGAAAAAAAAATTTGCCTAAAATTAATGGGATAGATCCACGTAGAACGGCGCATTATTGCGCCGGGCACTGACACTAGCGTGATTTTTAAATAATTTTTACATAGTGAATAGGCATTAACAAAAGAAACCAATAATATTTATCTCCACAATACCATTTTGCCATTGGTTTAATTGAAACCCTTCTAAATATATCCGCTTTGATTTGGTAATG
This sequence comes from Rana temporaria, assembly GCF_905171775.1. Classification (NCBI taxonomy): domain Eukaryota; kingdom Metazoa; phylum Chordata; class Amphibia; order Anura; family Ranidae; genus Rana; species Rana temporaria. The sequence continues at coordinate 31,304,474 of NC_053501.1, forward strand.
TCATGCACACTTCCTTTAAATAATGAAAGAAATAATGAAGAATCCATGTCCATTAAAGTATTTAGGAGCTATTGATCGATTATGCAGAAACACAACACTGCACTTCATCGCCGCCAAGTCACGTTATTTTATGCATGTTATAACTGGATTTAATGTTTGCCTTTCCAGTTCACATGCGATATAACATAATCGAAGAGAATCGATAGGTTACTATTATTATGAAGCCAACTCAATGAGTATATGTTTCATCACTCATATTAAGCCAAGATATCAATCAGTTGTGGCAAAAATTATAGCATATGAATAACCCTGATTTACTAGAAAATCCATCAATTTATTCAGGATGATCTGACAGCGTGAGGGATAAATCTATAGCTGAGACAGGTTCTTCATCACAAGACAGAGCTCATTAATATCAACTGACCGCAGTGCTCTGCTATTTTAATGCGCCGTTATCTGTACCAGGAAAGAAAGGGGGGACATATTTATATCTGGAGTCTGTTCTTGGGGGGGTTCTAGAAACATTCTGACATCGATCGCTGCATGGTGGATGCTGCATGCTACAAACCAGTAAGAGAACAAAAGAGATCAACTTGGTCAATATGCCTTCTAGAATTTTCACATCTGTGCAGGCTCTTGAACTATTCTTTTCATAATGCTGTAGACCAGGCATCACTAAATGGCGGACCGGACCGAGTGACATCTCTGCCCGGATCACCACGGCCTCGCCATTTAGCTGCCTGTGTGTCCTTTCTTCATCCCGCTGCTATCTTCACAGCAGGGCAGAGGGCAGGAGGTGCGATCAGTCTGGATGGAAGGCGGGAGCTGACCCGATTTCAAGTTACCAAATGGGCAGTTGATTGCTATGACATGGGGGGGTCCTAGCGAAATGTGTCAAAAGTGTACAATCGGTCGCAGTCTGGCTAGAAAAAAAAACACAGATCACCGCAATTACTAGTAAAAAATAAAATATATCCCCTATTTTGATATTATATTAAGTAATAATGCTATTATTTTTGCGCAAACCAATCAATATACGCTGGTTGCGTTTTTGTTTTTTTACCAAAAATATGTAGAAGAATACATATTGGCCTAAACTGATGAAGAAATTTCGTTTTTTTTAAATGTTTTGTATTATTATTATTATTTTTTATTTTTTTAATTTTTTTAAATGTACGATCTTTTTTTCTTTATAGCACAAACAATAAAAACCGCAGAGGTGATCAAATACCACCAAAAGAAAGCTCTGTTTGTGGGAAAAAAATGACATCCATTTTGTTTGTTTTGAGTCACACGACACACGAGTGCAATTGTCAGTTAAAGCGACGCAATGGGCCTGGGCATTAAGTGGGCAAATCCTTCCGATCCTTAAGTGGTTAAGAGGGCATGGCAGGGGGTGTGTCATATGCCTACATACTTTTTCTTATACGCGTCCCTCGTTCCCATCTCAGAAAGTTGGGTGGTATGACTTTACTACCACTTTAACTCTTCAATAAGACACAAGTTGAATCCAACACAATTTTGGTCCCGGTCATTGCAGTACAGAGGATGTTTATTCCAGTCTTTTGCAGTGTAAGATGACAATTAGAGTTGATTAAAACTGGAAAGTGCAAAATCTGGTGCAGCTCTACATAGAAACTGTGACGAAATGTCCCATACTCCGCTTGAGTGCTTTCGTCATATACCACTTCCTCCCAGTCTGAATATAGATATCAGATATTCCAACCGCTCACAAGCACAAAACAAGACGATACTTGTTTAGTTGCTGAACATGGACTGTTTATTAGAACCAGAATACAAGTCTTATATAAAGTAGAAGAGGAGGTTTCTGCCTCCTGCTCATATTACTCTAACAATACACCTGTAACCAGAAACATAAATTAACATGCGCTAACTATCTAATCCCTGAAAGCAGCCGATGTGACTCTGTGCCTTTCTGGGCATTGTTATGATAAATCAGGATTTCACTACAGGTCAGACTTGTCACCAAGCTTCACACAGTAGATTATACATTATCATAAGTATAAACACAGGACACCTTCTCACAAGCAGGAGTCGGCCTGTCTCCTACATTGTACAGAGGCCAATGCGATCAGCTCTCTCAACTAACATGTTGAGTTCAGAATCAAACAAACCAGGAATAATCTTTACATATATCCTGGGAGATATTGTGGATAAATATTACTATCCCATTTTAAGTAATCCAAGACATATTTTCTCAGTCACCCTGGGCCAGATTCACGAATGAGATACGACGGCGTATCTCCTGATACGCCGTCGTATCTCTGTTTCTATCTATGCGACTGATTCATAGAATCAGTTACGCATAGATAGGCAGAAGATCCGACAGGTGTAATTGTTTTACACTGTCGGATCTTAAGATGCAATTCCGCGGCCGCCGCTGGGGGGAGTTCGTGTCGTAAACCAGCGTCGGGTATGCAAATTAGGAGTTACGGCGATTCACGATGGATTTTCGCGTTCGCTACGTCATCGGTAGTCTAGTTTCCTGTCGCATAGTTAGTCGTTATTTTTCCTGCCCTAACTTTAGACAGCAAGCGTATTGCTGTCTAAAGTATGGCCGTCGTTCCTGCTTCGAAATTCAAAATTTAACGTCGTTTGCGTAAGCCGTCCGAGAATACGGAAGTACGCTATGCGCGTCGCCGTTCAAAAAAATTACGTCACGGCGCGCAAAGCACGCCGGGAGTTAAGAAACGGAGCATGCGCAGTAGGTCCGGCGCGGGAGCGCGCCTAATTTAAATGGCACACGCCCATTTAAATTGGCCCGCCTTGCGCCGGAGGCCGCCGGCGTAGTTTTCATCGCAAGTGCTTGGTGAATCAGGCACTTGCGATGAAAAATTGCGGCGGTGTAACGTATCTAGGATACGTTACGCCGCCGCGATTCTACGTGAATCTGGCCCCCTGTGCCAGGACATAAGAAGTGCATGGGGAGCTAAAAAAAAGGGTTTCCCAACCTTTCCAAGGGATTCTGGGTTCCACGGGCCCTCCCGTCACAGAAACCAATCAGCTTCCAGGTTTTTTTTGTGTGTCAAAGCTTAATTAAAGAAGCTGAAGATAGAAGCCAATTGGCTACCATGCACAGCTGCACCAGATTTTGCATTTTCCAGTTTTAGTAAATTAATCCCCAATAACTTTCCTGAACACAGTCACTGTGAATAACCAACGCCGATTGAGGTACCATGGAAAAAGTGGGGAGGGTCTAGTTAGGACTAAACTAACTAGCACTAAACAAGGGCACGACAGAGGAAGATACCAAAATCACATTAGTAGATAAGTTGCAGTTGCTTAAACCCACCACTAAATGGCAGCATTCCACAAAAAATTATACCCTTGTGCAGTAAATATAAGACATTAAAAAAAATGCATGAAAGTGGGGTAGACGTTCATTTCCACTGTGTATAATGTCAAAGAAGAGGAGTTATATCCAAAAATTCCTACAATGGAAAACAACCTGAGCCTAGGTTCACACTGCTGCGAATTCAAAATCGCGGTAAAGTGCGCGATTTTACCGCGATTTCGCGGCCGCGATTTTGCCGCGATTTCGGCCGCAATTTAATGTAAATCGCGGCCCGAAATCACAAAAAGTAGTACAGGAACTACTTTTTGAAATCGCAGATGCGGCGTCGCACTGATTAGGACAGTGCCATTGCCGACAATTGCCACCGATTTGAGATGCGATTTGACATGTCAAATCGCATCTCAAATCGTTCCAAATCGTACCCAGTGTGAACCAGGGCTCAATCTGTTGGCTGCCTGAGGCTTCCGCTGACCCTCAAACAAAGCATCTAGGGCCTGTAGGTGGTGTGCATCTAATCCGAAAAAGAAAACCGACCTTGCTCAAAAATAAATAAGTCAAAGAGGAAACCGTTTTAGCATCTATTTGAACTGCTTCTGGTCAATTTTGATTTTGTTGGACTATAGCGCTTTGAAATGGTAAGCCGTTATTGAACAGCAAAATCTTTTGTATGCTTAAAATCCATTATGTCTTTTATTATATTGATTAAATAAGGGTTTTTGTATTTTCCCACGGACTAAATTCTCTAACGTCTCTTCATGTGGTTAAGCAATGAATTTAGCATTTCACCGTGGATAAAACCGTATGGGAACTGCATGGAACGTGAAGGTAATGTGGATACTTCATCAGAAAACAGATGAAACACTTCAAGCTTCTGTTTTTTTTACGAAGACCTTCGACAGATCTAGGCAAAAAATAAAAATCAACATGGTAGAGGATTTGCGGATATATCAAGTCAGATTTTATACTGAAAAAAACAGATTTAGCCTAGGTTCACACTGCTGCGAATTCAAAATCGCGATTTTGCCGCGATTTTACCGCGATTTTGCCACGATTTCGGGCGCAATTTAATGTAAATCGCGGCCCGAAATCGCAAAAAGTAGTACAGGAACTACTTTTTGAAATCGCAGATGCGGCGTCGCACTGATTAGGACAGTGCCATTGCCGACAATTGCCGCCGATTTGAGATGCGATTTGACATGTCAAATCGCATCTCAAATCGTTCCAAATCGTACCCAGTGTGAACCAGGGCTTATACACAGACGCTTTTTAGGGGTTTGCAGCAAGTTAGTAACCAGACTTCTTGTAAATGGACTTTTACAGGTCTATACAAAAAGCCATATAAAGTAGGGTGACCAGACATCCCCAGTTTCAGGGGACAGTCCCCTGATTGTGGACACTGTCCCCAGACCAAGTCTGTCCCTGGTTTTATCCCCAGATTGGATTTAATAGGGAGCAGGGGCAATTTCAAAGACAATCAGTGCAGAATTAAAATAAAAAAAATTGAATTACACCCCCCTGCTCCGCCGTGCCTACTAGCATAGGGGGGTTGTGATTTTCCCATTATCTGTGCCCCTTTCTGATGATCATGTGCTGGTCGGAGCAGAGGGAATATTTCTTCAGTGTCGGGCGCATGCCCATTCAGCTTCGCTTGCATGTTCTTCTGCCTTGGCTCAAATCCTGGCCAGCCACCTGCTTATCTCCTTGCCTTCCCTGGTAGAGTGTTCTTCCTCCGCTCCCCATCCAGTAGTAAGTAGCCGGGGCCCGAAGAGTAAGACTTGAGAGGCTGTGAGGCGGGCGGCGACGGGCAGAGAGTCTTAATATAAAGTGTACGTACCAAATTGCACCAATGCACACCATCTGGTCAGTATTGTAACACACCTCCTGTATTCAAGTGCCTCCACTTTGGAAGAAGGAGCACAGGGGCACCTTTGGACAGCAGAATTTGAGCAGGAGGGGCGGTGGTATGGTTGTTTGCCACATCCTCCATTTTTTCCGCTAACTTCTTGGGTGCCACGTATTGTGTCACATAGAAGGCCTGCCCCACATGGGTTCTTTTGGGTTACGCTAGCCACTTGGATACACACACATGTAGTACCTCTATTCTGTGCCATTTTTATTAATGCCCAGGGAGAAGGTTGAGGTTGCCATGGGGGAATACTCCTTAAAGTGGAAGTAAACCCTACTATTGTTTTCAGCCAAGGAAGCTGCCATCTTGGCCTCTGTTTAATCTGCAACTGCCATAATGCTGCACATCTGATCCATTATGACACCGGTCATTGGATGGTTTGACAGTTTGGTTGAGAGCACAACCAATGTGACAGCTAGCATTTCCGGCATGCCGGGAATGTTAACTGTTTTTTGAAACTATAAAATAGAAGGGTTTACTTCCACTTTAAGGTGATCCCTACACTTATAGATAGGGATGGGCCAAACACCCCCCGGTACGGTTCACACCACAACATGCGAACAGGCAAGAAATTTGTGTGAACATGCAAACCCTATTAAAGTCTATAGGACACGAACATGAAAAATCAAAAGTGCTAATTTTAAAGGCTTATATGCAAGTTATTGCCATAAAAAGTGTATGGGGATCTGGGAACTGCCCTAGGGGACATTTATCAATGCAAAAAAAAAAAGTTTTTAAAATTACAGTTTTTTCAGGAGCAGTGATTTTAATAATGCTTAAAGTTAAACAAAAAAAATGAAATATTCCCATGTTAAGGGCAAGCAGCCTGGTATGGTTCAGGAGGGGGGGCTTGCTCATCCCCCTCTTTCTTGGTCTGCCAGGCTGCTTGCTCGGATAAGGGTCTGGTATGGATTTTTTTATTTTGGCATGGAGTTTCCCTTTAAATCTATACCAGACCCAAAGGGCCATGTTGTTTTTTATTAATTCTGTCATAGGATTCCCTTAACCACTTAAATGCACAATTATATACCCTGCGCTAACTGCACTGTATACACACACACACAAACTAGACTGCCTGCACTGTATACATAGTCTACACTGACTGACTATATATATATACACACACACACACACAGTATCCCACAAAAGTGAGTACATCCTTCACATTTTTGTAAATATTTTATTCTATCTTTTCATGTGACAACTTTCTACAATGTAAAGTAGTGCGTGTACAGCTTGTATAACAGTGTAAATTTGTTGTCCCCTCAAAATAGCTCAACACACAGCCGATAATGCCTAAACCGCTGGCAACAAAAGTGAGTACACCCCTAAGTGAAAATGCCCAAATTGGACCCAAAGTGTCAATATTTTGTGTGGCCACCAGTATTCTCCAGAGCTTCAAAGGTTGCCACTGGAGTCCTCTTCCATGATGACATCACAGAGCTTGCGCTCCTCCACCTTCCATTTGAAGATGCCTCACAGATGCTCAATAGGGTTTAGAGACATGCTTGGCCAGTCCATCACCCTTACCCTCAGCTTCTTTAGCAAGGCAGTGGTCGTCTTGGAGGTGTGTTTGGGGTCGTTATCATGTTGGATTACTGCCCTGCAGTAATCTACGCCGTTTACGTAAGGCGTACGTCCGGCGTAAAGTTAAGACTCATAAAGCAGGGGTAAATCATGTTAGAGTATGGACGTCGGAACAGCCATCGTATTCTACGTCGTTTATGCAAGTCGTACGTGAATGGGGCTGGGCGTAGGTTACGTTCACGTCGTAGGCATTGAGCCGTGGTATCTTAGGGAGTAAATGCGACGTGATTCTGAGCATGCGTGCGCATGCGCCGTTCGTTCGGCCCTTCATTTGCATGGGGTCACAGTTAATTTAAATGTATCACGCCCACTACCTTCCTACTTTGAATTAGGCGGGCTTACGCCGGCCAATTTACGTTACGCTGGCGCAACGTAGGGAGTGAGTGCTTTGTGAATACTGCTCTTGTCTCTCAGAGTTATGTTGGCGCTACGCTGGCACAAAGATGCGCCGATCTACCTGAATCTGGCCCTTTGGGCCAGATTCACAAAAGAGATACGACGGCGTATCTCCTGATACGACGGCGTATCTCCTGATACGCCGTCGTATCTCTGTTTTAGGGTCTTCCTAACTATGCGACTGATTCATAGAATCAGTTACGCATAGTTTGCCCTAAGATCCGACAGGTGTAATTGAATTACACTGTCGGATCTTAGGATGCAATACCTCGGCCGCCGCTGGGGGGAGTTCGCGTCGTAAACCAGCGTCGGGTATGCAAATTAGTAGTTACGGCGATCCACGACGGTTTTTCGCGTTCACTACGTCGCTGCTAGTCTAGTTTCCCGTCGCAAAGTTAGTCGTCGTTTTAGCTGCCTTAACTTTACACAGCCCACGTATGTGCTGTATAAAGTATGGCCGTCGTTCCCGCGTCGAATTTAAAAAATTTTTCTTCTTGCGTAAGACGTCCGGGAATACGAAAGTATGCTACGCATGTCGCCGTTCGAAAAAATGACGTCACTTCGCGCAAAGCACGGCGGGAATTTCAAAACGGTGCATGCGCAGTAGGTCCGGCGCAGGGAGCGCGCCTAATTTAAATGGCACACGCCCCTTTGAATTACGCGGGCTTACGCCGGAGGCCGTAATCAGGCACTTGCGATGAAAGCTTGCGGCGGTGTAACGTATCTACAATACGTTACGCCGCCGCGATTCTACGTGAATCTGGCCCATAGTGCTTAGCTGCAGGTTATCTTTCATAGATTTTTTTCTACTCACAATTTTTTTCAATTTAAAGTTCATGGAGTGATATGGCAACACTAGTGGCAGCTCCCTTGAGACTGAAGCAATTCTCTGGAAGACAAATAAAAGAACAGCAAGGTGCGCCAAACTAAGTGTAGCAAGTTGAGTCAAACAGGAATTTATTAAAACATCAGCCAAATGGCTACTCACATATTATAAAATTCAATGAGCATGTAGTATGAGGAGTCTGTGGTCACTCAGGGAAGCCCCAGGTTGTGTCACAGCGGATTGGCAGTGTTCCGGCAGGGTAGATCGATTAGCCTGGCCAGGGCCTTGCCTTGCGGTGTAGGAACCAGCATGGAACACACTCCGCCGCGTTGGAAGTGACGTCAGGACGCGTCAGTCGGAAGCCACTGTGAGGCCTCGTACACACGTCCGAGGAACTCGACATGCCAAACACATCGAGTTCCTCGTCGAGTTCAGTGTTGAAGCCGCCGAGGATCTCGGCGGGCCGACTTTCCTCATTGAACAACGAGGAAATAGAGAACATGTTCTCTATTCGGCCCGACGAGTTCCTCGTCGGCTTCCTCGCTGAAAAGTGTACACACGACCGAGTTTCTCGGCAGAATCCAGCTCCGATCGAGTTTCTGGCTGAATTCTGCCGAGAAACTCGGGCGTGTGTATGGGGCCTCACACTTTCCAGGGCTTCCCTGATTGACCACTGACTCCTCGTATTACATGCTCGTTGAATTTTATATTATGTGAGTAGCCATTTGGATGATGTTTTTAATAAGTTTCCGTTTGACTCAACTTACCACACTTAGTTTGGCACACCTTGCTGTTCTTTAATTTTTAGCCTTGGCTGGCTGTAATGGATACTGTAATTAATGGATACTTTATTTTATCCCCCTGGGATGAAAAGCATATAGGGACAGGGCTTATTGGATGATGCCAGTGTGTTACAAAACATTCATATGTTTTGTAAGTCACAGATACATGTGAGAGAGTGTTAGCATATATAAAATAAAAATGTACATTGAATACTATAACTAAAACAGCATACATTTGCCAGAAAGTAAACATTTTCCTGATAGTGGCCCTTTAAAGTTTCCTTCCTGTCTCAGAGATACAAGAGGAAGTTACAGTAAATAATTACAAAGAAAGAGAAATTCTCCTCTTAGAACATAGTTGTCCCTGTCCCCATTGCAAAATCTCCTCTTACCATTCACCCCTTGGATACCACTAAAATGTCCTATTGCTTTCTATACCAGGGACAATGTTTACCAGAACAAAAAGAGAGAATCTCTTTAGCATGGACACAGGCACTAATTGGGACCATTCTATTATCCATTGTACTGCAATTATACTACTTAAGACTTGGGATGAGGTGACTATAGTGATAATGATTTAAAAATTGCCATCAAAAGGGCTGAACTCAAACAAATGTTATTACTAATGAGAGAAAAACGTACCGAATCTTCACAACTAATAACATGGACGATGAGCCAATAGTAAACATGACACACATAGTGACATTTGAATAGATGATACATGTGATGACATCACATCTGGAAAACTTTGCTTCGATTAATTGGTGCTATGGAAGGATCTACTGTATACTGAACTTACGAATTAAGATGGAAATTATTTTGGAAACCCTCCCAGTTATATGCAGTTTCTTGATATCTAGAAATAACAAGCTGCCGGCTTTTCATATTTGTAACCCTTTGGAGAAAAATTACGCAAGTTGCCAAGGAATTGATGCCAACCAGAGTCATGAATGTAAGTAACAAGATAAAGTCAAATAAAAAAATTCAAAACTAGTTCAACTCTTCTATGCCAGAAAAATATAATAATGTTGGTACAAACGTTAAATGAGCATCGTAAGGTTTAGCTAGAACAGTGTTTCCCAACTCCAGTCCTCAAGGCACACCAACAGGTCATGTTTTCAGGCTTTCTGTTATTTTGCACAGGTGATTTGATCAGTTTCACTGCCTTAGTAATTACCACAGCCGAAATCCTGAAAACATGACCTGTTGGTGTGCCTTGAGGACTGGAGTTGGGAAACGCTGAGCTAGAATAATGCTAAGGTATTTGACTCCTCCAGAGCTTGTCCCAGAGATTTTGGGGGGGGTTGTTTCTGTAGCAAAGAGCAGATTTTGTTATTCCCTGTAACATGATCACTCCCTCAAAACTACATCTCCCAAGATCCCTTTCCTTAGGCCCCAGTGTTCAAGCCTGACATGTTAGAGCTCAAAGAGGTTGAAAAGGGAAATCCTCAGAGAGAAGGTCCAAGCAGTTGGCAAGTAAATAATGGGTCTACCAAGTGTGGCAAGTTCCTCTGTAATCCAGGTTATAATGTCTGCATACAGTGTCTATGTGCTGTAAAGTTGCTGTTCACAGACACTATCCATCGAATATGACAGAGCTTGAGCTATTTTGCAAAGAAGAACAGGCAAACATTTCACTCTCTAGATGTGCAAAGCTGGTAGAGACATCCCCAAAAAGTCTTGTAGCTGTAATTGCAGTGAAAGGTGGTTCTACAAAGTATTGACTCAGGGGGGCTGAATACAAATACACCTATGTCTCTATATATATTTATATACAGATCCCTGGCACTCTTCCTCTGCTGACTATATGCTTGGCTCTATACCCCTGCTTGTGGCCACACGTCCACCTGATATTCTCCAGCCCTGCATCCCGGCTGCTCTTTGGCGCAGTCACCCCAGCTTCCGGGACTGACATCCCTTTCGTGGCTACGGCTTAGCACTAGGCTCTCTCCCTCGATCCACACCATCGTTTAGGTATGTAAGTCTAGGACCATCAATCATGCTCCTGATTCTATGCTTAAGTCACTGTAGACTAAAATATTATCTAACCCTCCAGATTTGGAAGCATCAGCCCCTGATGAGTGCACTACAGCACGAAACGCGTCGGGCCATTCAAGGATGCCACTCCACTCCATATCTGAGTCAATAGCCACTTTTATCTACAATTTCTACCTCAGGTCTTTTAATCGCACTGTGTCATTCAAGGAAACTGGTGATCCCCCACTCATGGGAAGCTGTTTGTTGTTTTTCATACTGTATTGTAATACTTTTTGATGGCATTGTATGTCCCTGTGTCCATGGTTCATATGTATACCCATATGTCATGAAGTTCCTGGTTGACATCACCATGTATCTTTATTGTCCTCTACTGCTATGTTTACATGCTCAGCCCCTATGACTCTGTGAGTATATCACACTTTTTTTTGCATGTTAATAAACATGTTTTCCTTTTTGTACTCCCACCCTGTCATGAACTTCATTCAAAGTCCCAACCTCCTTGTTCTATATTTGTACTAGGGATGGAGGCACAGACATGTGCCTCACTCAAAGTCCCACCTATGCGTATGCATAGCCCCCCCCCCCTTTCCATTGAATACAAATACACACCACACTTTTCAGATATTTATTTGTAAAAAATTTGGAAAACCATTTATTATTTACCTTCCACTTTACAACTATGGGCCCCTTTGCGCTGATCTATCATATAAAATCCCAATAAAATATATTTAAGTTTTTGGTTATAATATGACAAAATGTGTAAAATTTCAAGGGGTATGAATACTTTTCCAAGGCACTGTATGCATCATTGACACTTGTTACTGTGCATTTGTTTACCATTCTTTCGTTTAGTTGTTAATTTATTGTGCAATGCACCATTAAAGTGGTTGTAAACCCACTTTTTGTACTTTTACCTACAGGTAAGCCTATAACAAGGCTTACCTGTAGGTAAGGAGAATATCTCCTAAACCTGCACGGTTTAGGAGATATTCCCCTCGCAATGCGCCGCTGCGCATGCGCAGGGGGGATCTACGGCGAAAGGACCGGCAGCCGCCGGACCTTGCCGAGTTTTAAATCTCCCGCACGCACGCACGCGCGGGAGTGACGTCATCGCCGCTCCAGCCAATCACAGCGCTGGAGCGGCGATACCCGGAAGACACGCCAAGGCAAGATGAAAATTTCGCTCGGCGTGAACCAGGTAAGTGCTATGCACCTCGTTCCGAGGTAAGTATTTCATAATGAGCTAATATGCGGTGCATATTAGCTCATTATGACTTTTCCCTTACAGGAGGAAAAAAAATTAAAAAATTTCATGCGAGTTTACAACCGCTTTAAATATTTCCCCTTCAGCCTTGGTGTATCAGAGGGTGTGACATTGACTTGTCTAGAACCAGGGGACCCAAACATCCTTTGGGGGATAAGTGCCATTATATAAAAGTTGGTTCTACTGTATATTAGGGATGGCATTGGTGTGTGTGGTCTGTTCATTTCTAATTGACCAGGGAAACAGCTGAGTGGGGATGCTCTCCTGGGCATGCACCTGATGGGAGCTGAAGGTAGTTTGAAAGAGGCAAGTTTGGAGCAACATAGCTACTATTGGTTTCACAAACTGTAGGGACAGTATTGGAAAAAATACTTTAGACGAGTCTATTGAGAACTCAGAATTAGTTGTCAGTGAGCCAGGCTGTGCCCATCATGGAGGCAGATAAAAACGATTCAAAGAGAAAAGCGATGACAGCTTTGCTCACATCTCAAATACAGGTTACCATCTGTCATGGAAATGGCTGTATTCTAATCAGTGGCCTGTCAGACAACATTCAGAGGCATACAGCTGTGTTTGAACAAGCCATGTACAGCCAGTGTTATTTTAAAGATGGGCAGACGCTCTGTACAGCAAAATGTAATGGGTTACTGACATACTGAAGAACTCAAGATAGAGACCATGAAAGTTTCAAAAGCACTGTTATGTAAAATTGATCATCATTTGAATAACTGGATAATATAATAGCAAACTACAGCTGTCGGCATGCAACAAACTTTAAGGGTTCATTTATAAAGTAGCTATATGGCCTTACTAAAGCCATTACACTGCTTAGAAAAAAAACTGTGCTGGTGATGTCTAAATTTGAAGGAAATAAATGGGAGGAGAGCCCACTTACACAATTCTCCTCTAATTTTCAAGCGGTGAGCAGAGAGAACTCCATAATAAACCACACATTGTCTACTGCGTTTCATGAATGGTGTTTTATGAGCAGTCTGTGTTTTATGGATGGGCAGTAAAATGCAGGCTCTGGTGTGTAGTAAGTACAGCCATACCCCACTTTTAAATACACAATAGGACCAAAGCATGTACCGTATTTATTGGGGTATAGCGCGCACCCCTAAAGTTGGCCAGAAATTCCTGTGGAAAAAAGGATTTTGTACTTACAGTTTTGGTGTCTTGCGCGGCGTCCATCGGCGGCCTCGTCGGGTCCGGCGTCCGTCTGCGGCTTCGGGTGTCCTCTTCGTCAGGTCCGGCGTCCTTCTGCGGTGTCCTCCTCGCTCGTTTCCCGCTTTCCCGCGCCGAGTTTGAATACTGCGCCGGCATATACCGAGCGCAGTACACTCGGGCAGGCTTGGCTACTGTCGCGCTCACGTCCTGTACGTCCAGGACGTGAGCGCGGGAGGAGCCGAGACTGCCCGACTATACACGAGGGAAAGCGGGTATCGGCGTATATCGCGCACCCAGGATTTTGCCCTGATTTTCAGGGCAAAAAAGTGCACGGTATACGCCGATAAATACAGTATGTAAAACGAAAATGTACTTAAAGTGAAACAATACCCTTTTTCACTTCTAGGGTGTTGTGGGGGTCAGGGGCTGTAGTGGGGGGTCAGGAGCTATAGTTGAGGTCTCAGAGGCTGTAGTGGGGGTGTCAGGGGCACACTGGAACAGGGCGGGCTATGCTCTTGGAGCTTCAGCTCCTTCTACAGCAGCTGCAAAATGTGTGTACAGTACTTGTAAGGCACTTTACATACACTCGCGGGTATGTCCTTACTCGCAGGTGTATGTAAAGTGAGTGTACTTAAAGCGGGGTATGCCTGTATTTGTGTATAGCATGGATGCAATGCTGTTTTTTTTTTTTGTTTGTTTCTCATTTAGGCCTGTGCTTGCAACCTTAAAAATGTATTGCCAGTGTCCAATTGGCCCAAGACCCAAGGCGCAGAGTCTATCACACCGCAAAAGGAGTTAAGGACTTTGATGCAGAACAGCTCCCAGGATGCAGCTCTCAGGTATACTGGCATATTTTCTTGGACCTTCAAAAAACCCTCTTTAAGGCCCCGTACACACGACCGAGTTTCTCGGCAGAATTCAGCCAGAAACTCGGTCGGAGCTGGATTCTGCCGAGAAACTCGGTCGTGTGTACACTTTTCAGCGAGGAAGAGAAAACATGTTCTCTATTTCCTCGTTGTTCAATGAGGAAGGTCGGCGGCTTCCACACTGAACTCGACGAGGAACTCGATGTGTTTGGCACGTCGAGTTCCTCGGACGTGTGTACGGGGCCTCAGGGGAATTTACTAAGACTGGAACAGATAAAATCTAGAGAAGTTGTGCTTGACAACCAATCAGCTTCTAGTTTTCATTCTCAAAACATAACTAAAGAATCTGTAGGTAGAAGCGGATTGGTTACTATTCACAGCTTCTCCAGATTCTGTCTTCTCCAGTTTTAGTAAATTCCCCACCCAATGTGTCTACATATACAATTAGGTAGATTCAGTAAGAGTTAGGCCTGCTTATCAGTAGATAAGCCGACCTAACTCAGAATCTACGCCGACTTATGTTTAAGCGTATGCTCAAACAGAGATACGCTTAAACATATCTAAGATACGACGGCTTGCGCCGTCCTATCTTAGATTGCAATATTTTGGATGGCCGCTAGGTGGCGCTTCCATTGTGGTCGGCGTAGAATATGTAAATGAGTACATACGCCGATTCACGAACGTACGCCCGGCCGCCGCAATACATTTACGCCGTTTCCGTAAGCCATTTTCAGGTCTAAAGTTATTCCATCTATTAGATGGAATAACAATGTTAAAGTATGGCCGCCATTCCCGCCGCGAGATTCAAAATTTTTACGTTTACGTCCACATCGAAATCAATAGGCCCGTGCGGCGGACGTAGCCGCAATGCACACTGGGAAATGTAGGCGCCCGCCGCATTTACGCTGCGCCGCCCTAAGTAAGGAGGCACGTACTTTGAGAATACAATACTTTCCTCTCTTACTTAAGGCGGCGTAGTGTAAACACGCTAGGCTACGCCGCCTTATAGTTGCGCGCCCCTACCTGAATCTACCTAAATGTGTCTACAATGTGTCTTAGGCCTACTCAAGCAACTGATATACTGTCCTGCTGCTTATTTTTTGTTCTCACAACTGTATCCGATATACTACACAGTCATTTTCATTGTAGAAAAAAAAACACCTGCCTTGTTTGTGTCTACTCAGTTAAAGTGGTTGTGTAGTCCGTTTTGGTACTCTTACCTACAGGTAAGCCTATAATAAGGCTTACCTGTAAGTAAAAAAAAAATCTCCTAAACCTTTACGGTTTAGGAGATATTCCCCTCCCAATGAGCCGCTGACTGCAGCGGCGCATGCACACAGGGGATTCTCAGCTGAAGGCCCGGCAGACGCCGGACCTTGCCAGAAAGAAGTCTCCTGCACATATGCGCAGGAGTGACGCAATTGCGGCTCAAGCCACTCACATCGCTGGAGCCGCGATACCCGGAAGACACGCCGAGGCAACATGTCATCTCCCCCAGGTGAGTTACCAATGCCTTGTTCTAAGGTAAGTATTTCATAATGAGCTAGTATGTGGTGGATACTAGCTCTTTATGCCTTTTGCTTTACAGGTGGCAAAAAAAATGTTTGGGCTATACAACCGCTTTAAGACAATTCTACCTGGTGTACAGGACGCCATGGCTGGGTCCTGGAAGGACGTTATATTTCCCCTCTGTTTGGACTGTGATCCCTTTAAGGGAACAGAAAGGGTTAACACACCTGTCTAAGGAAGTGGTTTAAAGCCAGACAGGAAGTGGTAGGAGAGTGAAGGAGTATAGTGGAGACTGTGCATGGTGAATGGTGGACATGGAAAAGCTGTGAAAGCTGTGAAAGCTGTGAAAGCACTTGGCAGTGTCCTGCCTGGAAGCCTGCTACTTGGGAACTTACCTGCAAGGACTGTTTAACTGCGATAGCAGTTCTGAGCTCTACAAGTCGGTGAGACTGTTATTTATTTTGTTTTGCTGCTGTAAAGCTATTTCAGTTTAATAAACCTCTGTTTTGATTTAAAAGCCTGTGTCCTGCGATGTAGCTGGTTCCCCGAACTTTACACTGGTCATGTTCAATACTGTTCTGTTGCTGTGCAATGTTTCTGAGATAATGCACTTACATTTTTAGCAAACCATCCTGCCTTGTGTCTTACCTCTTCCAAACAGATGGTTAGTACAGAAAAGCATTGGTTCAAAACCCGCGCATGCTCAGAATCCAGTCGACACATGCTTGGAAGCATTGAAATTCGTTTTATTCAGCACGTCGTGTGTTTGACGTCACCGCGTTCTGACCCGATCGGTTTTTGGAACGATGGTGTGTACACACATCAGGCCACTTCAGCGGTGAACCAATGAAAACGGTCCATCGGACCATTCTCATCGGTTTTGTCTGACCGTGTGTACAAGGCCTAAGTCTATGTATAGATCAGAGTGAATGACTCCTTGTCATTGCCATTTTCTTTACAGAGATGAACAAAAAGAAGACAGGGATGTCCATTGTTACCTTATATATACAGTTGACGTAGCTCTTGAACCTCAATTGCCTGTGCTTCACTAATCCTCTGATGCAGTGGGGTACCGACAGGGTACAAAAAACGAGAAAGTGGCTATGTAACTCGATGATACCTTTATTTTATTTTTTTAGCAAACACCCAATCTTCTTTACAAATTTAATGTCCCTGTTGTCAAGAGTTCAGCAGGTTTTCAGGCCTTTATGTCAATTGAGACAAGTCTTAATAATCTTATAATGCCTTAGGCCCCATACACACGACCAGTTTCAGCATACATGTTCAGTCGTGTGTAGGCGCGAGCGTGCAGGATTCCAGCAAACATTTGCCCGCCGGGCCTTTTCCCAGCGGGCAAATATTCCTGGACTTGTTTTAAAACCGTCCGCTGGAATCCTGCCCGCTCGGACATGTATGGTCGTCAGTACAGACCTACCGTACATGTCCGAGCGCCCGCCGTCCCTCGCATGCATCGAATGACTTTGACGCATGCGTGGAAGCATTTAAAAGGCAGGCCCACCCACATCGCCGCGCCATCTTTGCGGCGACGGCGCGGACACGCCCCGCGTATTGTTTACGCGTGGACTTCTGTACGATGGTTAGTACAGCCATCGTACAGAAGTCCCCGGGCAGACATGTACGGTGAAAGCGGTCCGACGGACCGGTTTCATCGTACATGTTTGCCCGTGTGTACTCGGCCTTACTGTACCTATTTAATGGTTTAAGCCATTTTCATTTACTAGAAACTATGGTATGTGTGAAGACTTTTTCTATATGGCCACAGTACACAGTAAAGTTTGGGAATCTGCTGAAAAGATTTTGGGTCCTGGATGCTTTACTAAAAATGTAACCATATGGGACAATACACATTTACCTGAGGTACCTAACCTCCAAGGTTTTCAAAACTGGAAGAGAGCAGGTATTTTGAATGTTTTTCAAGTATTCAAGGAGGGACTCCTTCATTCCTGTCAACAACTACAGTCTAATAGCCAGATTCAGGTAGCCGGGCGCAACGTTAGGCAGGCGTAGCGTATCGCATATACGCTACGCCGCCGTAAGTCAGAGAGGCAAGTGCTGTATTCACAAAGCACTTGCCTCCTAAGTTACGGCGGCGTAGCGTAAATGGGCCGGCCTAAGCGTGCCTAATTCAAATGAGGATGAGGGGGGCGTGTTTTATGTAAATTACTTGTGACCCGACGTAATTGACGTTTTTTACGAACGGCGCATGCGCCGTCCGTGGACATATCCCAGTGTGCATTGCTCCAAAGTACGCCGCAAGGACGTATTGGTTTCGACGTGAACGTAAATGACGTCCAGCCCCATTCACGGACGACTTACGCAAACGACGTACATTTTTCAAATTTAGACGCGGGAACGACGGCCATACTTAACATTGACTAGGCCAGCTATTTGTTCGACTAACTTTACGCCGGGAATCGCCTTACGTAAACGCGTATCTTTACTGCGACGGGCGCACGTACGTTCGTGAATCGGCGTATCTTGCTGATTTGCGCATTCTAGGTGTAAATCAGCGTTCACGCCCCTAGCGGCCGGCCGAACTAGACAGCTAAGATACGACGGCGCAGGCCATCGTATCTTAGCTAGGTTTAAGTGTATCTCAGTTTGAGCATACACTTAAACATACGACGGCTTAGATTCCGAGTTACGACGGCGTATCTACTGATACGCCGGCGTAACTCTTTGTGAATCTGGCTATATGTTTTCATGGCATAACTTCTTTAGGTATCTACAGTTATGTCATGATCTGCAAGCTTAGTTGGACTCTGCAGGTCTGAAAACTCTCCCAACATTTTTGACTAGCTGGTCAAGACAACCAGGGCCGCCATCAGGCGGTACAGGCATTACACTAGTAAGGGGCCCAAATGTACCCAGGGGCCTGCAGGAGAGAGGCGTGCACCCCCCGTTCTCTGCTTGCGGCAGGAGAGAGGTGAGCAGATTTTCGGCACCCCCCCCCCCCCCAGTTCTCTGCTCGAGGCAGGAGAGGAGAGAGGGGTGATCTGACACTTTAAATTTTCCGGCAGGAAATGTGCAGCTAATCAGGGGTCTTTGCTACATTTTCTCTGGAAATGTCCAGAATTAGTTTGTTACTTGGAAAGAGTAATTTCCACTATTTATCATGTGTTTACCGCTCCAAGTATGGGGTAGCATGTATTCTGGGATTCCTTGATTGCTCTTCCTTAGATGTTCACACTACTATGACTTTTCCAAGAGTGCTATCTGCAGCATATAGAATGGTTTTCCATAAATGGGTATCTAATATTCCTCAGACTTTTTTTGGCAAAGATGGTGGAATCAGCAGATGTTTTGCTTTCGGGACACATACAAATCAATCCTGAATCGTAAAGAGTAACTCCACTTTGTTGAGAAAAAAAATATTCCCCTCAGGGTGATCTATGTATATTACAAGTTTTTTTAACAAACCTTGTTGCAGATTCCAATCTTTTGTTTTTCTGAAGAAATCCCTGAGTGTTTGTCAGTGTCCATGTGGTAAGGTAATCGAAAAGGATTATCAACCAGCTACTGGACCTGCAGGGCTCTAATGAGGAAAATTGCAGGGTGTGCACCCCTTTAGACATGATTTCCTGTTGGGAGTATCTCGCCAAAAATGACATTTTTGTTGCAGGGGATGCCTCATATCTGACCTGTATCTTAGTACAGACTTCTGGGAAAATCAGTAAAGCCAATCAAACAAGCAGGAAATTATGTTTCTGGGGGTGTTCTGTACACATTCTGGGCCAGATCCACAAATATCCTGCGTAACTTAAATCTTCCGATTTAAGTTACACCGCCGCAAAATTTCTACCTAAGTGCCCGATCCACAAAGCACTTACCTTGAAATTTGCGGCGGTGTAACTTAAATGTGTCCGGCGCAAGGCGTGCCGAATCTAATGGGGCGAGTCCCATTTAAATTAGGCGCGCTCCCGCGCCGGACGTACTGCGCATGCTCCGTCGGGTAACTTACCCGACGTGCATTGCGCTAACAGACGTCGCTCCAACGTCATTTGCTTAGACGTTAACGTAAATGGCGTCCAGCGCCATTTATGGACGTCTTAGGCAAACGACGTAGAGTTTAAAATTTTGACGTGGGAACGACGGCCATACTTAATAGGGCTTAGTCAAATAGGACTTAGCCCTATTTTTACACGGCGTAACTCGACGTAAACGACGTAGATTTAGCGCGACGGGCCCGTCGGAACGTTCGTGGATCGCCGATAGTGTTCATTTGCATATTCTAGGCCGGCCGCAATGGCCTCGCCACCTAGCGGCCGGCCTAGAATTGCATCCTTAAGATCCGACAGTGTAATTCAATTACACCTGTCGGATCTTCTGCCTATCTATGGTAAACTGATTCTGTGGATCAGTTCCATAGATAGAAACAGGGATACGACGGCGTATCAGTAGATACGCCGGCGTATCCCTTTTGTGGATATCCCCCTCTGTGTACAGAACACCTCCAGGTGGCCATATTTTATTTTACCGAAAATTACAGAGCTGAAGGTTGAAAAGGAAAGGTAATTTTTATTAACATTCAATTACAATATAACCTGTGTCGCAATTGTATATGCTATATATATATATAGATTTTTTTATTATTTGCAATTTTGCAAAAGTGGAGTTACTCATTAAAATTACTCCAGGAGAGAAAAGACGTTTAAAGAGTTGTAAGTAATACTTCTATCGAGTTATATTCCCTGCCTAGATGCTTTTTTTAATTCCCCCAGCTGTAGTACTGCTGTTTAATATACTCCTATGCGAAGGTTGGCCATCCACATAGCTAGTGGGCTGAACAAAATAAAATAAAAACAACCAGATTACTCCATCTACACAAACGAGGTGGATGGAGTAATCCTTCCGATGGGACAATAAATTCTGCTGCTGTCAAAATACACTGATCACCAGTTAAAGCCACTGATCAAGAAAACTTTTCCATGTCCATTCCATTTTTTTTTCCTTGTCCGGGCACTTTGATAGACAGATCACCCGTCCCGGACAAGGGGGTGGGGCTATATATGACGAGGCGGGGCGGGGGAACACACAGCTATTCAAATGAAAGCTGTAATGTTCCCCGCACTGATCAACTAGGCGACGGTGGCGGCGGGGGGGGGGGGGGCTTGACTTTCTCTTTGGGGACATGGCTGCATTTGTGGGGGACATGGCTGCATTTGTGGGGACATGGCTGCATTTGTGGGGACATGGCTGCATTTGTGGGGGACATGGCTGCATTTGTGGGGGACATGGCTGCATTTGTGGGGACATGGCTGCATTTGGGGACACATTTAAAAAAAAGTATCGGTATTCAGTATCGGCGAGTACATGAAAAAAAGTATCGGTACTTGTACTCGGTCCTAAAAAAAGTGGTATCGGGACAACCCTAGTTTCAAGGATTATGAATACTTTTTCAAAGCACTGTAGGTCCATTTTGTTGACATATTAATTGCTGTCACTGAGCAATCATATGTTAATGGAATATAAACACAATTGATTGGCAATTCAGTAAACTTAGACTGTACATAAATCAAACACAGCTGCTGGACATAAGTGTATCAGGAAGGTCATGTCATTTGATTTTCATATATGCTTACAGAACATAATGATCAGTCATAAATCATAAGCACCCCAGAATATAGATTAGGTTATATGATAGGTTATTTTATTACACAGGCAGTTTCCTTGCCTTTCATCTCCAGAGATCTTCACTGTGGTCTGTAGAAACCGCTGAGGATGAAAGATATGAGAACTACTTCAAAGTAAACCAGATGCAACAAGGCCAGAGCAGAGAGCATTAAAAAAAAAAAAAAAAAAAAAAACATGTTATAAACAAAATGTTAATCTAAAAAGATTAAGTACATTTTGTATTTTCTATCTACACGTCATTTTTTAAATTGGTCATTTAAAACGATCGTGTGTAGGCTCCAAAGCATTTTTCGCAATGAGAAAAATGGGCGTTAGAAATTTAGAACCTGTTCATATATTTTCTCGTCGTTTTTTCACGTTGCGAAAAATGGTCGTATGTACGCTTTAACGATGGGAAAAAACGTGCATGCTCAGAAGCAAGTTATGAGAAGAAAAATTTGGATAATCAGCCCAAAGGGTGGCGCCATTCGAATGGAACTTCCCCTTTATAGTGCCGTCGTACGTGTTGTACGTCACCGCGCTTTGCTAGAGCATTTTTTTTCATGATAGTGTGTATGCAAGGCAGGCTTGACAAGAATCACGTCGAGAAAAATTACATTTTTTTCCATGACATGAAAAATGGTTGTGTGTACGCGGCTTAAGATGTCTCGTATTGACAACCACCTGCAGAAAGAGAAAGCCACTCCCACAGGCCAAGCTAAAGAGATGCAAGCAAATTGGCTGAAATAATTATTCTGCTTGTTCACAGAAAGTATGGACACCTTCATAAAAACAGATAGGCTTGGGTGTGTGCTGGATTATTTTTTTCTGTCCATCCGTTCCTGAGATTTAGGCAGGCCCATATTACAGTACAGTCGCAGCAGATTATTGGCCCGCTCTATCATATCAATACGTTTCTTACCAAAAAAAAATGCAAACAGCACAAATTATTGGTTTCCAGTCTGAGTGTTACTGTACAGGGGATTGCAAGGGGTTGATACCAAGTAATATTTTGGTACTTACATTGCTTGCATTTAAAATATATATTTATATGTAGCGCCACCCCCGAAGGAGCCGCTTGAGTATGTTTGGTTATGTACTCTGCCTCTCAACCCCAGGAACAGTCTCAGCCCCTCTGGTATATCAGGCAATAATGTTATTGTAAACACACAGAAAATAGACACACATTGTAGTGAACATAGAAATTATCTTTTCTGGAAGATTTTCTTTAGCAATTAAACAACAGTAACAATATCACTGAATATTAGAAAATATATCTTGAGTAGATCAACTGTGTGATAATGATTGAAGGTTAAGAGCAATACAACTCAACAATATCATCTGGCTGCTTTCAGGGGGTTCTACGGCGGCAGGTCGACTCTCCTGTGCAAGAGCCCGTCGCTATACGTCGCCTCGCGAAGCGGCCACTAGGGGCGCGTGCCCTCCGCTTGCTCCTGACTCCCGCACGCGTGCCCGGCGGTCGCGATCACCGCCAGGCACCCGCGATCGCTCGTTACAAATAACAACCCATTCTGCTACTCCTCCTGAGTATGGCGATACCACGCGTGGGACTTTTACACAGCTTAGCCACATAGAGTGGCCCAAAATGCAGGGGGCACCATCAGGCGTTCTAAGAGCATAAATTAAACATTTCGGTTCCTGACAACCATTAAAACTTTTGGAGCACCAGGACAATGGAAATACCCACAAAATGACCCAATTTTGAAAAGCAAACACCTCAACGTATATTTTATGAGGCATGGGATGGTGACAGGTACACTGATACTCTCATGAGCTAGAGACAGGTACTCGCATACTCTGATGGGCTAGTGAGAGGTACGCTGGTACTCTGATGGGCTGGGGACAGGTACTTGGGTTCTCTGATAGACTGGAACAGGTATGCTGGGGCTGGTGACAGGTACTCTGGGGCTGGTGACAGGTACTCGAGTACCCTCATGAGCTGGTGACAGGTACGTGGGTACTCTGATGGGCTGGTGACATGTACTCTGGTACTTTAATGGGCTGGTGACAGGTACTGGGGTACTCTGATGGACTGGTGACAGGTACTTGGGTACTCTGATAGACTGGAGACAGGTATGCTGGGGATGGTGACAGGTACTCTGATGGTGATGACAGGTACTCTGGGGCTGGTGACAGGTACCCAAGTACTCTGATGGGCTGGTGACAGGTACTCTGGTACTTTAATGTGCTGGTGATAGGTACTGGGGTACTCTGATGGGCTGGTGACAGGTACTTAGGTACTCTGATAGACTGGAGACAGGTATGCTGGGGCTGGTGACAGGTACTTTGATGCTGATGACAGGTACTCTGGGGCTGGTGACAGGTACTCAAGTACTCTCATGAGCTGGTGACAGGTACTCAGGTACTCTGATGGGCTGGTGACAGGTACTCTGGTACTTTGATGGGCTGGTGACAGGTACTCGGGTACTCTGATGGGCTGGTGACAGGTACTCGGGTACTCTGATGGGCTGGTGACAGGTACTCGGGTACTCTGATGGGCTGGACACAGGTATGCTAGGGCTGGTGATAGGTACTCTGGGGCTGGTGACAAGTACTCGAGTACTCTGATGAGCTGGAGAAAGAGACTCGGGTACTCTGATGGGCTGGTGACAGGTACTCGGGTACTCTGATGGGCTGGTGACAGGTACTCGGGTACTCTGATGGGCTGGACGCAGGTATGCTAGGGCTGGTGATAGGTACTCTGGGGCTGGTGACAAGTACTCGAGTACTCTGATGAGCTGGAGAAAGAGACTCGGGTACTCTGATGGGCTGGTGACAGGTACTCGGGTACTCTGATGGGCTGGTGACAGGTACACTGGGGCTGGTGACAGGTAATCAGATTGGCTTGACAGGTACGCTAATGCTGGTGACAGGTGCTCTGATGGGCTGTGACAGGTACTCTGGGGCTGGTGACGGATCCTCTTTATTTGGGGGGGCAATCGAGCAGGAAAAGGCGGAAAACTCAAAAATGTCACTACAGCCATTTGTTACCTATTTGATTGGATGGATTGGTAATGCCATCAAGAGTCAATTTCATTGGCTCTTAAACCCTGATCGGGGATGGGCTGTGTCCGAGGGACATGCCTCATCCCTGATCTCCATCTCTCACCATCATTACAGCCCCCCTCACCATCATTGCTGCCTTACTGTGCCCTCATTGCAGCCCCCCTTCACCATCATTACAGCCCCCTCACCATCATTGAAGCCTTACTGTGCCAAACAATGTAACCTCACCAGTCAGTGTGTGCATTACGCACATCGGGCATCTCCTGCTGTGTCACTGAGCTTACTGTGAAAAGGTCGAGCGTGCTGTGATAAAAGTTCTGCCCTCCTCCTAGACCAGCTCGTGTGATAGACAGAACACTGCCTCTATCACACAAGCTGGTCTAGGAGGAGGGCAGAACTTTTATCACAGTGCGCCTCAAACTTTTCACAGTGAGCTCCAGGACACAGCAGTCTCCCGCTGTGTGTTACAACCGGCGCTGCTCATGCACCCACACCCCACCCCCCCCCCCCCAGAGGCCTGGCCTCGGTGGCCTTGTCGGGAATCTGGCCCTACACACACACTACCATCTAACTGCTGCAACTGTGTACATCCTAACATACAACTGCTGTATTAGGTACTCCTCTGCATCTAAAGTTTACCACCATGCTAAAGCCAACCTCTCTGGTGTAATACTATAAAACTCAGTCAAAAAACACACCCCTTAAATGCGTGCCAACGTCTTCAAAGGGCCTCAACATAGTGGGCAAAAGATTCATCTTAAAGACGATATAAGATTACTTTATCCCGAGGACAGATTTGTGTTGAACTTTGTGTGGCTACTTCTTACCCTTATAAATGTGTTTACCACTTACAAGCAGACATATTCAGTATGTTGACATGGTTTTTCAGGAACCCGATTCCTCACAAGAATTTTGAATTTTATCAAACCTCTGGAGCAATTATAAATCCTAACAATTTCATGACGTAGATGAAACGGAATCCAGGTGGGTGCCAGAGTGCAACACCATTATGATGGCCTTGTGGGAGGAACAGAGACACAAACCACTGCAAAGATGTGGTTCTCACTACTAGAAATGGTGAGAGATACAGAAAATGCATCTAAAATGTCAGAATCCATATATACATTCTGTTACATTTATAGATTTTATAGTTGGAGATGTTCCGCATATTGGTGGATTTGTTGGCCAGTACAAAACTGGTTTAGAGATTTCCCAGTGGCTTTGTGCTCCATATTCTGCCAAATTAATTTGCAGAAGCCACAGGAAGACATGGCAGTTCTTCTGTAGGATGGCCAAGTCTTATATCACCTCTCCCCTGACACCATTGACTCCAATTAGAGAGATTTGTAATTGGACTCCTGTTGGAAATGTGTTATATATATTTTTTTCTGTTAATTTTCACAAGTTTTCACTTTTAAAGGAAAAAGAGAAACAACATAAACATATCAGCCCAAGGCACACAAATAAAATTCCTGATTCACAATACAGATATTCACCAGCAAGTTTGGGGGTACTGTTTGCTCCTCTCTACTGTGTAGGTCATTGGTGATCACCTGGTCAACTTTTTTAATGTGGGATTATTATATAATAATATTTATTTATAAACCTATATTTAGTAGCGTACTAAAGAGTAACTCCACTTGTGTTGGGAAAAAACAGTTCCCTCTGGGTGATCAATGTACATTGCAGGAATTATAGCATACTTATAGCATAGTTTGTTTGTATGTGTCCATGTGCGCCGTCTCCTGGGACCAGTGTGTTTGCCAGAAGACAGCGGGGGGGAAGGGGTGTGACTCCCGCAGGAGTCTATTCCCGGAAGTGGGTGCAAATACCTGTATTGCACCTTGTAAAACAAGCCATTCAATTTAAAATGGATATGAAAGACAAACCATTTTTATATAGATATAAGAAAAAACATTATAAATATACTTTTTCCCCTTTTATACAGGTGCTCTGTTCTCAACTGCACAAGAGCTGGAGAAGGAGAAATAGCGGCACACTGATCTTCCCAGTGAATGGCTGTGCAGAGGACATCTTGATTAAGAAGCCATCTGGTTCCCTGACTTCTCGCCATGAGAATTGCTCTCTTTGTGTGAGCCAACCTTGTTTTTCCCTTTATTGGACAAAATGTCTTTATCTATATATTGATCAAGATTGACTCTCCTGCAAGATAGCGAGACCCTTGTTCCTGTTGTTCCTGAAGCTTAACGGCAAAATGCGTTGATGCACTTGGGCTCATATCATATACTCTGTGGTTCTATGTGTAGCGCTCACCCCCAAAGGAGCCGCTGATTAGTTTGGGATCGGCGTGCTGAGTTGCCCTCTTGTTTTTGTCTAGGGCGATACTTGTGAGTGTGGATAAAGAGCGAGTGTCCAGACATCAAATAAGTTTTCAATGCTTTATTCCAAGGCCCAACATGGCCAAAATCAACATGGCGCACGATAGAGAAAGGTTGATGAGCGAGGATAGATTTTTAGTATCAGGCCTTGGATATGAAAGAGAGCAAGCCTGCTCTCGCCAATAATTAAGCTCAACTCGTCGCCACTCCAGTCAGAGTGGGTAAAGTGCCCCCTGACAGGCAATTGTTATAGGCCTGGCAGCCAGAGTGTCACTTGCAATCACTGGGAGGAAACAGACCTCTGCCACAGGCTTAGCAGTTTGACATATAAGAGATTAGATTGAGTGAATCCTCCCAGTCAGTTCAAATAGTGTCACCAATTGACAGCTTTAAGCATACCTGTCATGCGGTGTGGTGACTGGATCCCGATGGTTCGTCTAGGCCTCCTGTACAACCTCTAGCTCTAGGTACTCCCTGAGCCGATACCCATCGCACAGCTCCCAGCTTA
This sequence comes from Rana temporaria, assembly GCF_905171775.1. NCBI lineage: Eukaryota > Metazoa > Chordata > Amphibia > Anura > Ranidae > Rana > Rana temporaria. Next base: position 31,331,599 of record NC_053501.1, read on the forward strand.
GGATCCTCTTAGCAGAGGGTTGGGACCCAGCAAGCCGCTGGGGCCCCTCTCAATGTTAGGGTGAGGCTCCGCATGGTGCGCAACCTCGGTGAAGTAGGCCATGGTGGCAGGGCCCATGGGTGTGCGCACCCTGAAGGTGGATGCCGCACCTGGAACTCGGGCCCCGCACAGAACAGAACAACTAATGGCGGTTGCCACAGATATACCCCCCCCAGCAGGCCCAACGAGAGAACCCCTCCTCTGATTGGCTGCTGGGGAAGGTGGGTCTGTCAGGACCCCTCTAGCGCCAACTGTCGCCCAGGGGTTACCACCCCTGGAGCGCAGACTGACCTACAGGACAGTCCTGAAATTACAACAGCCCAAATTTCAATAAATTGTGAATGGGAGTAAACTAATCCTCCCATTCCCACTATCTTCAGCGTAGAGCCCATACTGTATATGGTTTTAGTTATTTATTTTATATTTTCATTGTTTACTGTGCCGTTAAAGACCGACCTGGGGTTACCCCTTTTTTATGCTGTGCAGGGGGTGTCAGGACAAGTCTGATCATTGGAGGAGAGCAGGCGGAGTCCCCAGCATAGCTAGAGAATAGACCATGGTGTTTTCTTCTGCTAAGCGTGGTCAGTTTTTAATAGGAAAGCAAGGGGACTAGCAGGAACACCAGCAGGAACACCAGGGATTTCACACAATGGAAGCAATACAAAAAGAACAGGATACTTTCTTATACAAGCGCATGGTACAGTAAGCACATATCTGGAATATGAAATGTTGGGGGTAACAAGCGCTTTATGCGATAGAGGATCCTCCACTCCCCCCTAGAAATTATGAACATTTAACCCCTGCAATGAGCGAGGGCCCCATTGCAAGGGTGGATTTTTTCATTCACATTTCAATTGACTCTCTTCTGACTTGCACTGACTTCAAGCAATTTTTTATGCATTCCCATAGACTTGTAGGAAATGTAACCCTCATTTTTCGGGAACAAAAGCCTGCCAATACATGCCTTTGCGGATGCTGGGAATGGGCTAGGAGTGAACACTGCACTACGCATGTGCCATAGGCAAGTTTACAGTATCAAATAAATAGCTGCAGAACAGACCTGCACAGTCTCTTCTCCTCTTGCTTGGCAATCTTTCTTTAATTTTAACCCAACTTTTCCAATGTAAAGCGTTTTTCTTTTCTTTTTTAATACCTTTCCCGTCAAGTTTCTCTGACACAAAACTTTAAAAAAGGGAAAAACTAAGTAAAAATATCTTTCAGGGGATGTAGAGAAAAAAATGATGAATTCCTACAATGAAAATCACACTTTCCAAAAGCCTGGAGGAACATCCTACACTTAACACCAAAGTGCGCCCTTGTTTTAGACTGCAAGTTTTTCAATGCTTGTCATAAAAGTAGCAGATGGCAAGCGGCAGATGAATTCACCTATTCTCTACTCCATTCTTTGTGAACAGATGTCTTAATTACAAGCTACATAGAAATGTGTAATCAAGTGTGTTAAAGAGCAAAGGTATGTATCCTTTAAAAAAAAAAGTGTGGGAATTTGTGACGGTAAAAATATTCCAAAGTGCCTTTTGCAGACTTTTGGGATTCGGACACCTTGGGAGAGCGCATATGTTCTTAGTAATCTGTACTCTGCGGCAGATGTGGCGAGAGAGGGCTCTTGAGTTTTACACATGATCAGGCCAAGCATGATGGAACCTTGTTACCGGTATATTACATCCCCTTTAAGTGGTTTTGGTAAAACTTCATTTTACTACATGACCGCACTGTCGCTATAGTGATAGGTTGTCTAGCTAGCCCTCTGTATCAGCAGAATACACGAATGAAAGGGGACTGAGTCCTCCCCAAATGTATCAGAGGTTCTTGTGACGCTGTCCAGCACACACTTAAAGTGGAGTTCCACCCAAAAATGGAACTTCCACTTTTTTGAATCCTTCCCCCCCTTCCGGTGTCACATTTGGCACTTTTCAGGGGGAGGGGGAGAAGATACCTGTGTAATACAGGCATTTATTTCCACTTCCTGGCATAGATCACCTCGGTGATCGCGGTGACCTACGTCATGTCCGCCACCTACACTGTCTTCATCCGCTGTCATCTGGGAAACACACAGGGACCAGTGAGGACACGCAATGCGACTTGCGAATGCGCAGTAGGGAACCGGGAAGTGAAGCCGCAAGGCCCCCACGAGGATGGCGGTGGGGGCACCCGAGAGCCGAGCGATTGATTGACTTCGGCTGCAGACATCAAGGGCACCCAGGACAGGTAAGTGTCCATTAATTAAAAGTCAGCAGCTGCAGTATTTGTAGCTGCTGGCTTTTAATATTTTTTTTTTAGGCGGAACTCCGCTTTAAATAAAATGTAAATCCTGAAATGTAAAGCCTGCAGCATGAGAGCCAGACGAGATCCTTTGGTTTTTGAAGTGTGGACCCTGGGCCCCAGTAGTCAGTAATGGGAGCATTAGGGATGTCTAGAAGTTCCATGTGACATGTCTCTAGTCTCTGAATATCTCCCAAAGCAAGACTTCAGTCTCCAACCACTCCAGTAAAACAATCTCTGACCATTTCCTCCAGTACGTATTCAGGCTGTGACCATTTTGTGTAGTTTTTCATATAATAAATATTATATGTGGCCCTTAGGCTGCATTTCAGGTTCCCTTTACTTTATAAGCTGGCAACCACTGGTGTAGACTCATGGCTCTAACAAAAAGAATAGAGATACAGACAAGCACTGTAAGGGCCGGTTCATACTGCTCCGACATATGCTCTGGAAGTCGGAGCGTTAGTCGGATGACATGTCAAAATTAATGGTTCTCTATGAGAGCCATCTTAACTGTTCCAACTTGTGTCGGTCCGACTGCGAAAAAGGTTACTGCACTACTTTGGTCCCACTTGGACAAGTTGCATCCAAGTCTGGGGGTCTGCAGGCAGGTGGTTTATCTGAATCTGGAACAAGGGGGACCCGGCCCCACCTTTGTGAATAAGTATGGGGTACATTGTACCCCTACCCATTCAACCCCCCCCCCCCCCCAAAAAAAGCAGTATAGTGTAAATAAAGACAAGATGTTTTTTGACAAGTGCCTTATTAAAATGGAAGAATGTCCCCTGTCGTAGCTCCAATGTGTCGTCTTTCTCCGGTTTTCTCCCTCTGCTACTGTATTGGCTCTCTGTGTTCTTCCTCTGGTCTTCTCCCTCCACTGCTGTCTTCTCTGCCGCTGCTGTCACATGACATCACAAAAGGCGGGATCTCATGATGCTGTCACCAGGTGGTCACACCCCATGGCAATATAAGAACTGGAAGACATCGGAGGTGACAACGGTGGGAGCCAGCGCCAGAGGAGCACTGGGTCAGCGGCATAGAAGCCCCGGAGGGAGAAGACAGCAGCCGAGGAAGAAGACCGGAGGAAGAAAACATAACCGGAGGGAGAAGACAGCAGCAGAGGGAGAAGACCAGAAGAAGAAGACACATCTCTTGTTTTTTTACACTACACTGCTTTGTACAATGTACCCCATACTCATTCACAAAGGGAGGGTGGGATCTGGGGGCCCCCTTGTTAATGAGGGCTTCCAGATTCCGATAAGCCTCCTGCCCGCAGACCCCCACAACCACCGACCAGGGTTGTCGTGAAGAGGCTCATGGGTACAAGGTGCTTTGGGGTGGGGGGGTGCAGAATCAGGAAATTTTGGGGGAGAAGTGTGGAAACTATGTCTCCAGTCTATCCCCTTTATTTCAGTCTCCCCCTCCCCCCAGGAATTTTCCCCCAAAATCCGCTTCTAATACAGACAGTGGGAAAACCACTTTGCCACTCTTTTTTTGCAAATTCTTTGGCACTCATCTATATATAAATATATTTTCAACAAGTTCGTGAGAGAATCCTTCACAGCAATAATTTCAAGTCATGGATCCAGCTTTAGTATTGTATTCTTGAGCTAAATCTGGCATACAAAGTAAGGTACATTAGATGAGTCACAGATACTTTATATGCTGTACATTTATACACCGAATTCTGGTATTTTAAGACCAAGAACAGTATGGAACATATCACAGAACTCAAATGCAGTCATTTAAATCCTGTCTCTTTGATCATTCATGTCAGTGAACAACCTGTCAAACACTAGCATATTTATTCTTTCAAGGAACACATGTCAATCACACACAAAGTTCCCTTCCTCAGCAGTTATTTACATTCGGTGTGATATTTTATGTATTACAATAACCAATACAGACACTTTGTGTGAGTGACATAAAAAAATATGTTGTTTGCTTATTCGCATAGAACAGTGCTCATGCTACACAAAATGTACTTTTAATGTGTTTTTATATGTTGATGGTCCATTAAAGTGGTTGCAAAACCTTACATATACCCAGGTACGACTTTTTAAAGTGTTTATGGATCTTTACTTTCAGAGGTTATATTTCAAATTAGTAATTAGGTGGATAACACACCTGGGCCCCTGTAGGGTGGTGGTCTGTGACAGGCGCCGGGGTTAGATTTTTCCGCCCCCTGTGCCCTTCGCACTCCACCCACCAACACTCCCCTATAGTCGAAATTGGGGAGTACCCTCTGATTACAGTATATATCGTATCACCTCAACCCCACTTAGTTTTTGACTGTTTACGGTGTGACCTAAGCAACCTCTCTTTGTCAATCGCTGTGGCCAAGTCTGGATATGAGGTTTGGGAATGTCCCTCCTGTCCGTAGCTTGATCTACTATCAGGCTGGACTGGACAACCTCAACTTTTCCAGACTCCATGCTCAGTCTGCCCAACGCAATTACAATTGCAAGTAAACATTGAGGGCCAGATCCACAGACGAAGTACGCCGGCGTATCTACTGATACGCCGGCGTACTTTCAAATTTCCCGCGTCGTATCTTTAGTTTGAATCCTCAAAATTGAAAAATTATTTTTTTTTTTTTTTCGTAAGTCGTCCGTGAATAGGGATGGACGTAACTCACGTCTAAGTTCAAAAAACGACGTTGCTGCAACGACATTTTGCGCAAAGCACGGCGGGAAATTTCTAGACGACGCATGCGCAGTTCATTCGGCGCAGGGACGCGCTTCATTTAAATGAAACCCGCCCCCTGATCGCCGATTTGAATTAGGCCGACAGAAATACACTACGCCGCCGTAACTTACGGCGTGAAATCTTTGTGGATTTGAAAGTACGCCAGGTAAGGTACGGCGGCGTAGCGTATCTCTGATTTTTCCCAACTCTGGTAGGTTGCAGTGTCATGGAAAATGTAGTTTTGAGGCTTCTGTTGGTCAAGAGAGGAGCGGTGGAGAAGGTGGCCGCCTATGTAATGCATTTCACAATTTTTTTAGTCCTCATCGCCCAGGGTTGTCAGCTTCCACATCCCATCGGCAGTGTCTGCATCACATGGTGGATGATTATCTAGGGGCAAAAACAGAGATGGAGAGCTTTCCAGTTGACGATCCACTGGCTTACTGGGTCATGAGAATAGACCACTGACCAGAACTTGGCCAGTATGCAATAGAGCTGCTGGGTTGCCCTGCATCCAGCGTGCTTTCCAAACGGGCATTTAGTGATGCTGGAGGTTTTGTTACTGATAATAGAATGCGTCTGTCCATAGACTCCGTGGACCGTCTGACATTTATCAAAATTAATCAGTCCTGGATTACCAGCAGCTATGAAGCCCCTGATGCTGATGTTACTGATTAAGTGTTTTTGGGATGTGGAATCTCTGAAGGACTTCTAGGCTGCCTAGTGTTGTGGATGTTGATTTCATCTGGACAAACATTTTTGGTGTAGATTACATGGGCACAATTAACACCAAAAGGCCATTTTTTTGGCATCTGTTTGACAGGTGCATATCATTTTAATTTTTGACACCAAGGTCAATTATTGCTATCATCAAGAGTACCTCTATAGTGTTATGGTGTGAAGGCGCCACCGACACCCAAAGACCAATTTTTCAACACCTGTTTCTTGTATCCAAAGTCTGTGGAAGATACACCAGAATGTATCCAAAAAAACTCTAATCTTGTTCCCAGTGCACTACATTGTGGTCTCATCATACAGACTGGCTCCGCAAAATAAAAAAATCTTGCAGGGAAAATGTAATCTTTTTGGCTTTATAAATGCAATTATTGCTGCAGCAGTGATCTATACACAGTACCGATGTGTCACTTTACAGATAGACTAAGGAACACCCCAGGCACTATATTGAAAATAATTTTTCATTTTTATACTTTCCCTTTAAGCATTAATAAATCAGTGCTCATTTAAAAATGATTTTTTTTACAAACTTTTTTGTTCATTGATACATGTCCCCCAGGGCAGAGTCATTAGTACAGCATTATGAGTCAGTGTCAGTTAGTGACCCTCCCAGATAGTGTCTGTTAATGCCAGTTTGCCCACCACCCTATCACAGTCACACTATAAGGTGCTGATCACCACCATTACCAATATAGCGTCATAGCTGTGTAAATGACAGTACATATACTATAGTTTGTAGATGCGATAACTTTTGCACAAATTAACTAATATACACTTATTGTGATTTATTTATTTTTTGAACATAGACATACAGCAGAATACATTTTGGCTTCAATTTATGAAGAAATTAGAACATTTTGGATTTTTTTTTTTACATTTTTGGCCTTTTTTGTTTATATAATAATAAAACAAAATAAATCTGGTGGTGATCAAACGCCACCAAATGAAAGCTCTATTTCATTTAATTTGCAGAGTGTTGCATGACCTCCCCAATTGCCAATTAAAGTAACACAGTGCTGAATAGCAAAAACTGGTCTCGTTCTGAAGGGGAGAAAAAATTTCAGAGGTCAAGTGGTTAGCTCTTAATATTTTGAAGCAATAAAAAAAACATAATTTAAAGTATTAGAGATAGAAATAATCATCCCCAGAAATCAAATTGCATTTTGAAATTGTAACAAAATGCAGCTGTTCAGTAAGTTCTTTGGAATTTAATTGCGCATAACATTTTATTGGGATTTCTGTAACTTGCATTCTCGTTTGCTTAAAGTTTAGCAAAAGCTGTTAAAACACAAACTCCCCAAGGTAAGTGGAAGCATTCGACCTAAAGCGTTGCTGAATGATATATAAACCTATGTGTTGCCTTTTTCCAATCTTCTTGATGTTTGTCGTCTCCTCTGAAGCTCCTAATTATTATCCAATGAGCTCACATCTATTTGTATATATAAAACTACTGACAAATCCATAAACTGTTGGTGCACCTGATCCTGGCTTTTCAATAAGAAAGTGCAATTAAAGAAGCAGAACAGCTGTGCAACATTAAATCCCCAAAAAAGCACTGTGTTTTTAGAATATAAAAGTCTACATTTGCATGTGAAGATAACGGATACTCACCTAGAGGGTTTGGTAAAATTCTGTAAACCTGAGCTGAGATCCTCAGGTGTGAAAACATCGGAATTGAGCCATGATCTGTAATTGTTTGAAAATCATTACTAAATCTATCCACACATGTCTTAGCAAATGCAAAGTCTACATTTTAAAGAGACCCTGTTGTCAGACTGTTCATTTCAACAACAATCTTCCCAAAAGATGCACCAATAATGTATTATGCATGTAATTTCCTGATAAAAGCCTCCCTTTTGTAGACATACAAAAGCCCAGAGACTGCTGTTGGGTGCCACCATCTTGGGTGTGATGTAAGCAGTAGGCAGACCCAGAGCTGTCATGTCACTAAGGTGACTACAGCCTTTCCTAACCTTTTACCCCAGAGAAACCCTTGAAATAATTTTAGGTCTCAGGGAACCCCTGCTAAAACCAATTCATTTGCAGTCAGTGGAACAAATGCTTCTATCCATGATGTGAAACATGTTAGCCTTTTTGTCCCCTGTGTCCACGTGTCCAAGGCTAACATGTTTCACATCATGGATAGAAGCATCTATCCATGATGTGAAACATGTTAGCCTTTTTGTCCCCTGTGTCCACTTCCTACTATTGATTGCAGTGTTGCATGAATTTTTGGATGTCATACAGCTTTGGATTTTATCCTTTGTTCATTTTGTTTCAATAAATCACCTATCAGAGTGCCGCAGACCAGGATCATTTATTTTTTCCACAGAAATTCATCCAAGTTGTGATCCATGACTAAATGAAAAGCCCCCTAAGCCTTCTCAGTGATTTTGGTGTACAGGTACTTTCGTGCATCATCGTATCAGAAACAACATATCAGTTGTCAAAGCATTCATACCAGCCTTAAGGCTGCTGGAATACATTGTTCATGTATTTTTGTGCAACAACTATCAGTATAAGTATTCAGTAGAGATATTTTCTTCAACCAGTAGATGGTAGTGTTTATAAGTTTATAGCTTAAACTCTATGGGCCAGATTCACAGACGACTTACTCCGGCGTATCTATTGATACGCGGTGTAAGTTCTGAGATGCGCCGTCGTATCTATGCGCCCTATTCAGGGAATAAGATACGCCTGAATTTTGCCAAGATACGACCGACGTAAGTCTCCTACGCTGTCGTATCTTGGGTGCATATTTACGCTGGCCGCTAGGTGGCGCTTCCGTTGATTTACGCGTTGAATATGCAAATGACCTAGATACGCCGATTCATGAACGTACTTGCACCTGCTACGCCGTTTACGTAAGGCTTACGTCCGGCGTAAAGTTACCCCTGCTATATGAGGCGCAGGTAATGCAAAGTATGGACGTCGGAACAAGCGTATGTTTTTACGTCGTTTACGTAAGTCGTACGTGAATGGGGCTGGGCGTAAGTGAGGTTTCACGTCGTACGCATTGTGACGTCGTATCGTAGGGAGTATCAGTGATTCCGCGCATACGCCGTTCGTTCGGCCATGCATTCACATGGGGTCACGATTCATTTCAATACAACACGCCCACTACCAGCCTACTTTGAATTACGCGGGCTTACACCGGCCCATTTACGCTACGCCGCCGTAACTTAGGGAGCAAGTGCTTTGTGAATACAGTACTTGCCTCACTAAGTCGGCGTAGCGCATATGAGATGCGATGTGCCCGACTAAAGATACGCCGCTGTACGTGAATCTGGCCCTATGTCTTTTCTCCATAATAAAGTTCCTATTTCTTGTCTGCAGTTAAGCAGCAAAGCCCATGTGGACTGTGCATTGTCTGTTTTGTAGGGCTATGTACAGAATTTCTAACAAAGGCTCATCATTAGAAGAAAGTTCAGTAAAGAGTTGTCAAGCATCCAAAATACACTTTATTTTTTTACTTAAATTGCACTATTAAAGAGCAATAACCCAAAAACGAGATAATGTAATAATAACAGAAAGAGAAAAGGAATGTGTAATTGGACTGGGGGGGGAGGGGTAGTAAGCAGTGGCAGAGAGGACGGCAATGGATTTATGGCCACACCAGGAGAGAATGAGGGATGCCTTCTTCTGAGAGTCCCTCTGAGTTAGTTGGGGGCTGGTTTGGTGACATATCAAAATTGATGTTGCCTCCAATGATGAGAAGCCTTAGTGAGACAAAGGTAGAGTCCTCCTGGAACTCATTGCAAAACATTGCTTTGCGATTGACCAAACAGGAATTTGGTGGTTTTTCACAGTGGTCTCTGCACTGGGTCTCACTATGGGACAGAGTTGATCTCAATGTTAAAGAGTTGGCTCTAATCAAGCTGGCTTCTTTAAGATTGGGAGAAGATGGCAGTGGCAGTGTTGGGAGCGCCAAGGCGGGAGGGAGCGAACATTGCATCACTGGAGGAGGACACTTTGGGATGTTAGTGTGCCATAATGCGTAAGTATTCACAGCATACAGGCAGTCCCCTAGTTACAAACATTCAACTTACAAATGACTCCTACTTACAAATGGAAGGAGACAACAGGAAGCAAGAGGAAATCTACCCCTAGGAAGGGAAATTCTCTCCTGTAAGGGTTATTATGGGAAAAAGGTACCTCCACTGAAGCTTTATCACCACGGCTTTTTTCAAAACAACCCACATTTTTCAAAATCCAATAGTCATTGGGACAGAAAGTGAGGTAACATTTTCTGAACAGGGGCACAGGCAGCAAACCAATAGTTACATGGGTGTTAACCCTTCCCTGTACCATCCAAAAAGCTTAAAAATGTACCTGTTCCGACTTGCAAACAGATTCAACTTAAGAACAAACCTACAGACCCTGTCTTGTTTGTAACCCGGGGACTGCCTGTGCTTGAATATGATGGCAACGGCACTGAGGACCTTGGTGAGATAATGAGCATAGTTCTGCTTGAATGCAGCTTTAACATGGTGCTCCTCTGAGGATAGATTACATACCCCATGTAATGCAGAGTGGCAGCAATTCAGCTATGACAGTTTTAAATGTTTGTAAAGGTTTAAAAACAGGAAGCCCACTTCAAACCAACAAGGACATATTCCCTCATAAATTTTAAGTGATAATTTTGATTGATTCTACAGTCTCCAGAAACTAAAATATGTGTTTTCATAAATATTAGTGGTGCCTTTAGCTAAAGTGATGGGAATGTTAGATTATGTTCTTCATTCAATGTTCTTATAATGTTTATCTGATTGTTTGTATAGCGTGGGGCATGGAAGGCAGAGAAGCAACTTGTTGTTTTATCTGGAAATGAATCCTCATCTCAGACTAATTAATAGAAGCTCTAAATAAGTTTTCAGATATAACTTTGGCTAGGCATGAATACATTGGTGCAGTCAGTAGTTTGCTTGAAACAGCCAACCTATTTTCTATTTTACTAGTAGAGCCTGTACACACTTGTGTAGGATGTCATTCTTAGGCCTTGTACACACGACCGAACATGTCTGCTGAAACTGGTCCGCGGACCAGTTTCAGCGGACATGTTCGGTCGTGTGTATGGCCTATCGGACAGGTTTCCAGCGGACATTTGTCCAGCCCACCGTTTTCCAGCAGACAAAAATTTCTTAGCATGCTAAGAAACATGTCCGCTGGAAGCCTGTCCGTCGGACATGTTCGGTCGTCTGTACAGACTCACCGTACATGTCCGCTCGGCCGAAAGCCCTCGCATGCGTCGAAGTGATTCGACGCATGCGTGGAAGCATTGACCTTCCAGGGCCGCGCACGTCGTCGCGTCATCGTCGCGGTGACGGCACGGCCACGTCACCGCGTATCGTGTACGCGCAGATTTCTGTCTGATGGTGTGTACAACCATCAGACAGAAATCTCCGAGCGGACATGTCCTCTGAAAACGGTCCGGCGGACCGTTTTCAGCGAACAGTCCGTCCGTGTGTACGAGGCCTTAAAGCAACAAAGGCATGACAATAACACTGTTTTAGACCCCTTTTCTCAGTGCCTCAACCCTGACATGAGTTCACTTACAGATGTCACCGGCACATGCACTATGAAGGTCCAGTATAGAGTGCCGGACCTTCAGAGACCGTGCCATAAACAGCAGCTCACGCGCGCATTCGTGGGAGTGACGTCATCGCACCCCCGGCCACTTATGTAACTGCAAACCCGGAAGCATGACCGGGGCAGGATGTCAGCCCTCTCAGCTGATGCTGGGGCATTTTCAACTCCCATTGGCCACAGTCTGGACCTCCTAAAGTCTGAAGGACAGTAAAGTGTCCGCTTGTTTAAAAAGACTGGAGACCCCTGGCTTATATTATTGCTCTAACATATACAGTGAGCAAGAGGTACTAACTGTACTGTCTGATTTACAGAAAGTCAATAGCAGGGAAAACCTACAATTCAACAATTGCCACAAAGATATAAAAGTCAAAAGGAAAACACTATTAGTTATATTGTGTGCAATAATAAAAAATGTACTTATAACCAAGAGCAGGTAGCGCTCCCCGCAGGACATCACAATGATTACTCCACACATCACCTTAATTTTAAGTTTCATTCATGAAATACAGAGTGTGGTGTGGAGCTTACCATGTCTTACGGAGTGTTCTCTGCATAACACTACAGACAGAACGCTGGAATAGTAGGAAAGCAATGTCACAGGACCTGCCAAATGTCTGTGATAGAATTCTTCCTGGCACTTTTCTTCATTTATTAGAAGGAATGGGGCTTTGCTTGCTTCAAAGTCCCAAAGCAATCGAAGCAGAAAGCACATTTGTAATGCACACCTCTGTGCTTTAGGAGTTGGGTCTGCTGCTTAATAAATATGGTACAGAGGGTCCTAGTATGCAGTAACTCATATCAACCAATCAGAAATGGCTTTTTCAGCTAGTTTGGTTTAGTTGCAATAGGTTACTGCCCATTGTTCCTCTTTGCAAGTCCTCCAAAGGCCTTATTAAACAACATAGTGCAAACGCCATTCAAATAGAACACTGATTGTAATGTAATGCAAAAATAATTACCTCTGCGCCGCTGTGCCACCTATTTACGCCCGTCTATGACATCCTGGCCTTAATATAAAGCTAAAACATTAAATGATGACAATGAGGTTGAAACTGCAGCCTCCTGTTGGATTTACCTTGTTAATTGGAACGTTCAATGGAAAAAAAAAAAAGAAAAAAATCTAGATTTATGTAACCCTTTGAAAGAACTGGAAAGCTGTACAATAAAACGTTCTCACACAGCGCGGGAAGTCTGCGGGGAAATGAAGATTTAACCTCCTGAAGGGTGAAAGGAACAATGAGTTTTAAATTGGTTGGGGATGATGGTTTTCACATCAGGACACTGGCGGAATACGATGGAATCTCATTGTCTGGCATTGCTCACAACACTGCGCAAACCAACTCACAATTTATTTCCAATCTGTTTTAAATGCCGTTTTCGGGGTCCTTTAATGTATTAAGCCCAGATGTGAAATTGTTTACCAGGATCAGCTATTATTGGATCGCAAAGGGAAAACACAGCTTTAAAGAGCAAGAGTGTATTTTCACAGAATGTAGGTGTTGAAAGGAAACCTCGGGTGCCAATGTTGCCCATCTGTCTGAAATAGTTAGTTGCCTGGCTGTTATGTTGATCAAGTGCCTCCAACTCTTTGGGGTGTACTTCTAAAAAAAAAAAAAAGTACATGGCAACTCACCCAGTGAAAGTGCATGTAGATGTGTTCAATGAAAATGAAGCAGAATTAATGTTATTAGGCTATTTTCTGTGCTGGTCAAATGTTTGTCATTCATTCAGAATGGAAATTACCACATTTGGCCACTAGATGGAGCCTAGAAGAAAAAATAACAGCCAGACTTCTGTCCCCACCCACCACCTTTCAGACACCGATCACAGAGCCAACGGAAGTGCTCCAAAACCCTGTGCTACAGGTGGTGGATGGGCCGGCAGAGAGAAAAAGCCTGCAGGTTCGGCAGCAGCAGAGAAGCTCAAATTTCCCCAAGCCCTAAAGCTCCCTATCTCCCCCCCCCCAACATTGCGCCCGTGCCTCAATATGCCGCACACCCTACCCCAGGCCCAGTCCACACCTGATTTGCCACCCCTCGCAGAGCGCCGCTTGGGTCCAATGGGTCTACCGTGACCCATGGTAGGGCCGCCCCTGCAGACAGGCAGCTAGCATTTTCTGTAGGATGTCATCAATGGTTGGCTATATATTTCTCCAAGTACAGAATTCAATTGGTATTAAATCCAGCATTGCTGATTTAATCACTTATTGAGCATGCAGCTTCTTCCACTTTTAATCCTTGCCTCTGTTCCAGTTTAAGCTGGTGTCATGACTGCTGCTCCAGGTTACCTGCTTCAGAGTGGCTCCTTTTTCTTGCAGCATCCTATGGAGCCACCCTTGCATGCAGGGTCTGGATTGGTGCCTCCCCCCACTGTGCGCATCAATCAAAACTTACATTGTCATCAGTGCCATCTTAAGAGCATTATAGGCCCTTGGGCAATACAGTGCACTGGGGCCCTGTCTACATAATCACGCACAATGCCTGCTTTTGAATGGCATAGTGGCTGTGTCTGAATAGCATAGTGGCTGCGTTTGAATGGCATAGTGGCTACATTTGAATGGCATAGTGGCTGCGTTTGAATGGCATAATGGCTGCGTTTGAATGGCATAGTGGCTGCGTTTGAATGGCATAGTGGCTACATTTGAATGGCATAGTGGCTGCGTTTGAATGGCATAATGGCTGCGTTTGAATGGCATAGTGGCTGCGTTTGAATGGCATAGTGGCTGTGTCTAAATGGCACAGTGGCTGTGTTTGAATGGCATAGTGGCTGCGTTTGAATGGCATAATGGCTGCGTTTGAATGGCATAGTGGCTACATTTGAATGGCATAGTGGCTACATTTGAATGGCATAGTGGCTGTGTCTGAATGGCATAGTGGCTGCGTTTGAATGGCATAGTGGCTGCGTTTGAATGGCATAGTGGCTGTGTCTGAATGGCACAGTGGCTGTGTTTGAATGGCACAGCAAATTACTTACAGGGAGAGGCCGAGGGTCAGGTCAGGTGCAGTGCAGTCACTCACACTCACAGCAAGGCAGGCTCAGGACATTTTCTTATTTTCTTCTGCTCAGTGTGTTAAAGTGGATGTAAACCCAACATTTTTTATTTATTTTATTTGATGTCACAATGTAGAGTATAAGATTTCCTATCATCTGTGCCCAGTCTTGCCACACAGAGTTAATCCAGCTCTGAGCAATCCGCTTTTATTGTTCAGTGAAAATTAACAGACTTCCAGATAAAAACCCTGTCTAAATACAAAGTCCTTTTTTCTCTTCTTGCTTTGAGTGACAGGTTATTTACATATCTAGCTTGGACATGTTTATCATATGTTATGTTTATCATAATATGAGGTGATCCACAGTTCATTGTATATTACCAGGATGTGTTATGTGGGGGAGGGGTGGATTTCTCACTTTTTATACTGTGGATCACCTCATATTATGATAAACATAACATATGATAAACATGTCCAAGCTAGATATGTAAATAACCTGTCACTCAAAGCAAGGAGAGAGGAAAGGAATTTGGGCCAGATTCTGGTAGATCCGGCGTATCTCTACGGCGGCGTAACATATGTCATTTACGTTACGCCTCCGCAAGTTTTACAGGCAAGTGCTTTATTCACAAAGCACTTGCCTGTAAAGTTGCGGCGGCGCAGCGTAAATCACCCGGCGCAAGCCCGCCTAATTCAAAATAGGCGGGTAGGGGGCGTATAGCATTTAAATTAAGCGCGTTCCCGCGCCGAACGTAATGCGCATGCGCCGTCCCTAAAATTTCCCGACGTGCATTGCGCTAAATGACGTCGCAAGGACGTCATTAGTTTCGACGTGAACGTAAATGGAGTCCAGCCCCATTCACGGACGACTTACGCAAACGACGTAAATTTTAAAATTTCAACGCGGGAACGGCGGCCATACTTAACATTGGTTGCCCCTCATATAGCAGGGGCAACTTTACGCGTCGCAAATCTAACGTAAACGTCGTAACTTCACTGCGTCGACCGCGCGTACGTTTGGGAATTCGCGTATTTTGCTAATTTGCATACTCGACGGGGAAAACGACGGAGGCGACACCTAGCGGCAAAAAAAAAATTGCATTTAAGATCCGACAGCGTAAGAGCCTTACGCCTTTCGGATCTAATGGATATCTATGCGTAACTGATTATAAGAATCAGTCGCATAGATACGACGGCCCAGATTAGGACTTATACGGCGTACATGGCGCTGCGCCGTCGTAAGTCCTCTGAGAATCCGGGCCTTTGTATTTCGACAGGGTTTTATCTGGAAGTCTGTTAATGTTCACTGAACAATAAAAGAGGATTGCTCAGAGCTGGATTAACTCTGTGTGGCAAGACTGGGCACAGATGATAGGAAATCGTATACTCTACATTGTGACATTAAAAAAAAAAATTCTTGGGTTTACATCCACTTTAAGAAAAAAAAACACTAAGGGGTTTAATAATATATATATTTTTTGGCTTATACAATTTTTAATTCTTCATCAGCCATAACTCTATTTCATTTACAGAGTTGCTGGTTCTATTTAAATACAAATTTTCAGGCCATGCATTTTGTGTTGCTAAACAAGCGCTGACATTAAATCACATAATAAGTCACATAGGCAAAGTATTTTGTTTGATGAATTTTGATGGGTCTGTTAAAACTTACTTTGCATGTAAATTACACATTGCACATGGAATGGTAGAATTGGACAATTACAGCGTTGATCGGGTGCCAACAAGTTCTCTGGCTTTCTAGTAGCTTATCAAGGAATAGCTTCCTAAACGAGTATGTGGGATTTTAGATAATTTTTATACCTATACCTATAAACTGCCAAAGGAAAAAAGGGGAATTTAAAAACTTTAGACTTCAGGAATCATGTATGTTTTTGTGCTATAGTCTGCCTTTTTATATAGCTAATGACAAGGTATTCTTCCTTACACTATATTGTCAAAAGTATTGAGACACCTGCCTTTACACACACATGAACTTTAATGGCATCCTAGCCTAAAGGCCAGTACACACGATCGGATTTTCCGACAGGAATCGTGTGATGGCAGGGTTTTGTCGGATAATCTGACCGTTTGTACGCTCCATCAGACAACAAATGTTGGATAGCATGCTTTAAAATTTTCCGACAACAAATGTGTGACATCGTATTATCCGATCGTGTGTACAGAAGTCCGTTGGAAAAAAATCAAAAGTACAAACACGCATGCTCAGAAGCAATGCTAACCATAAGACAACATTAGCAGAAGTTGTCCAAAGGGTGGCACTAAAGAGCTGAAAAAACATGTAGTTTGTTTGTATGCAGAACAAAGTCACGGCCAACGCCCTTCAGACAAAATTCCACGGCTTTGTCCGATATAAATCCAATCATGTGTACAATTATGTGCATTAGACCCCATACACACTATTAGATTTTCTGCAGATTTTTGTCTTCAGATTTACCAAAACCATGTAGTGCAAAGACCTGCCTGTCCATGTACAGTATAGTATGCACTCAATACTTGCGGCGTGGCATGGTTGCGATCAGCCTGTGGCACTGCTGAGGTGTTATGAAAGCCCAGGTTGCTTTGAAAGCAGCCTTCAGCTTATCTGCATTGTTGGGTCTGGTGTCTCATCTTCCTCTTGACAATACCCCACATATTCTCTATGGGGTTCAGGGCTCAAGTCCTGCGGGAACGCGTGGGAACGGAGTTCCTGCACTTTTTTCACAGCAGGAACTCCGTTCCCTTTGCAGGACGAGAGCAGCCGAGCCGCCCGAGCCAATCCTTCACTAAGCGGCGATGCCCAGCTCGAGTCACTGTCAGGGGCAGGCGAACCTTAGTAATCCTTTATGTTACTGGCCGCTTCCTGTATATGGATTCATCGGGTAGTGTGCGGGTATTCCGTCACTTCCTCGATGCCGCAATGTCTCCTGGGAGCTTTTGTCATTGTTCCCAGGAGACATTGCGGAGGCCTGCCGCGAGTTATTGCGGGATTTAGAAAGAACTTGCTTCTAAAGGATTACTAAGGTATAGTGGATAGGAAAAAAAAAACATGCGGTTTAGTAATTATGCATATGAGCGTATCATTTTTTTTTTTTTGGTGGGGGAGTGGATCTTGGGTGGGAGTTCCCACACTTTTTCCCCCAGGACTTGACCCCTGATATGATTTCTGAACAACTTGTGCAATGATTTTCCTTTCTTTGGGATTTTTAATCTTTTGAAATTGAATCAAAGTGCTTGACAATTTTAGACATATCATCAGTGGTGTGATTCCTTCAATCCATGTTTCGTTTTTTTCTGTATATGAGTATATGACTGAAAACAATGGTTTTCAACTATTAATTTACATTTTTTCATCATTTAAATGGCCCTACTTCCCAACGTTCTCCAGAACCTCTTAGCTGTTTACAAATACCATTCTTTACGTAACTTATTTTATTTCATCTTTCTTCTTCATACATAGAAATATTTCAGTAAAAACAGATTAGGCATAAAACAAAATATCAACAGTATTTACAATAGAAAAAATCTCTGACATCTGTGTGAAACATAAGCAGCAATGTAAACAGAACAGCGCAAAGAGGATTACACTCCAACCACAATCGTGATCTGACACTGTACAGGAAAGATCAAAGCGCCATTTACCGTCTGATCGGTAACAATTGCTTCCTAAAGAACTGTTTGCACAAAGAGTAAAAATGATCCCCTTTCACGGGGTGGTGGCTGTGTTGTGGCGTAGAGGGAGTTAAGGTTGGAGAAATTTGTCACAACGCGTTTCTTTTGTCGATTTGATGTATTGGTTGTCATGCGGTGATAGAAAAACACACAGGGTGATGGATGGGCTCTATAGTCATTTAATGGTTTGATTAAAGGTGTGCATGGGGCTTTATTTACTGAAGCCTAAAAATAACTGCACTGCCTTCAACCACTTTGTTGTCAGGAAACCGAGTTTAGTTTTAGCTCTAGATAACTGCGGTGCATTTCAATGTGATTGCCTTATAACAGGTGAATTAAAGGAGGGGGGGGGTTAAAGGTTGTTTCCAGACATACTGTACGTGTATAGATTAGTAGTAGTAATAGTTTGATGTAAAAAATCTTATTAATTTAATATGCGAAAAAATCTGGGTAGGATTTAAAATAGTATAAAAATATTGGGATTGTAAAGGTTCATTTTTTATTTTCTAAATAGGTTCCTTTAACCACTTCCCGTCCGGTCAATAGTAAATTGTCGTCCGGGAAGTGGTTCTGTAATCCTGACTGGACGTCTATTGACGTCCTGCAGGATTACATGCCGGTGGGCGCCCGTGGGGGCGCGCAGCGCGGCGATCGGTGATGCGGGGTGTCAGTCTGACACCCTGCATCTCCGATCTCGGTAAAGAGCCTCCGGCGTAGGCTCAGGCGTGATCAGCCGTGTCCAATCACAGCTGATCACGATGTAAACAGGACGAGCCGTTGATCGGCTCTTCCTCACTCACGTCTGACAGACGCGAGTAGAGGAGAGCTGATCATCGGCTCTCCTGACAGGGGGGGGTTCGCGTTGATTGTTTATCAGCGCAGCCCCCCCTCGGATGCCCACACTGGACCACCAGGGAGGGCCCCCCGGTGCCCAATAGATAAATAATAGGCAAAAAAAAACAATAAAATAAAAATTAAAAATCGAGCACAATCAATGCCATTCAGTGCCCACAACTGGGCACTGACTGGCAACATGGGCACTGACTGAAGAGATGCCCAGCAATGCCATCAGTGCCACCCCTCAGTATCCATCAGTGCCACGCCTCAGTGTCCATCAGTGCCACGCCTCAGTGTCCATCAGTGCTACCTCTCAGTGCCCATCTATGCCCAGTGCCCATCTGTGCCACCCATAAGTACCCATCAGTGCCACCCATAAGTGCCGCCAAAGAGTTCCCATCAGTGCCACCTATGAGTGCCGCCTATGAGTGCCCATCAGTGCCGCCTATGAGTGCCCATCAGTGCCGCATACCAGCGCCGCCTATCAGTGCCCATCAGTGCCACCTATCAGTGCCCATCAGTGCCACCTCATCGGTGCCCATCAGTGCCACCTCATCGGTGCCCATCAGTGCTGCCATATCAGTGCCCGTAATTGAAGAAGAAAACTTACTTATTTACAAAAAAAAAATAGAGCATTTTCGAAAAAAATTGCCGTTTTTCAGAACCTGAAAAATGCACTGAAGCCCACACACAATCGTTTTAAATGACATTTTTTTACAACCCGAAAAATGATCGCGTGTATGCGTCATTAGAGTCTACAAGCTATGGTGCAAATCATTGAAAATGTATCGTACCTGATTTACTTATGGCCTATCTCATGTCTTGAGATACTAATAAGCCAGGACAGTACAAATAACCCCCAAATGACCCCTTTTTAGAAAGTAGACAAGCCAAGGTATTTAGTAAGGGGCATGATGAGTTCTTTAAAGTTGTAATTTCCCACAATTATTGGAAACATTTGGAAATTCTTTTATTTTTTTTGCACAGAATAGCACAGAACGTGTCATTTTTTCCCACACATTTTTGGAAAATGGAGCAAATTTTTTTTTGGGGATAGATCAGGGCAGGGACAATATCTTCAATA
The DNA here is from genome assembly GCF_905171775.1 of Rana temporaria. Taxonomy (NCBI): domain Eukaryota; kingdom Metazoa; phylum Chordata; class Amphibia; order Anura; family Ranidae; genus Rana; species Rana temporaria. The sequence goes on from NC_053501.1 coordinate 31,351,507, forward strand.
AAAGGTGTTGGCTATTTCCGTTGATTTTTGATAGGTGATAAATGCGTCATAAATGGCCAAATGAAAAAAGTAAATTGCAACTTTTTTATACCAGAAGAGGGACTTTTATGTTGATAGTTAACATTTGATCATTTAAATACACCCCCCCCCCCCTCCCCTCCATGAACTTATTGTACTTGTGGATACAGCAAGGCTTTCCAATGGTATCGAACCGTCTGCGAAGTTCCACCGAGGTGTCGTCATGGATGGTGGACACTAGGGTTGTCCCGATACCACTTTTTTAGGACCGAGTACAAGTACCGATACTTTTTTTCATGTACTCGCCGATACCGATTACCGATACTTTTTTTTTAAATGCAGCCTTGTGTCCCCAAATGCAGCCATGTCCCCAAATGCAGCCACGTCCCTAAATGCAGCCATGTCCCTAAATGCAGCCTTGTGTCCCCAAATGCAGCCATGTCCCTAAATGCAGCCTTGTGTCCCCAAATGCAGCCATGTCCCTAAATGCAGCCTTGGCCCTAAATGCATGATCAAAATTTCTTAGGTTCTGTAAAGTCATCCAGCCTTCAGGGCACAGGAGATACATTCAAAGAGAGCCATTGATGGAGTTGATTATGTTGATCAAATAATGCCGTCATTCTCAGTCGGTCCAAAGGTGAGGTATCTACTAAAGGTCAGCGAGTGCTGACTAGACTCTATACCGGCAGCACCCACTTTCATAACCCTTTTGCAGGAAATTGCAGCTTTGCTGCTTAACCTCTTGACCACCGCCCCATGTCAAAAAGACGTCCTCCTTTTTAAAGTTGAATATCTCGATAACGGCAGCAGCTGCTGCCACAACCGAGATATTCATCTTTGCAGGGGGCGGTGGTGTACACGATAACGGCGGTCTCCGCGGCGGATTCGCCGCGAGATCGCCGTTATCGGTGGCGGGAGAGGGGCCCCCCCCCCCTCCCGCCGCTCTCCCGCGCTCTCCGCCGCTTACCGGAGCCGTCGGTAGCGGCGGAGGGGATCCGATGTGTCCGGCAGCTGAGCGGGGACGGGACTGAAGGAGAAATCTCCTTCACCCGTCCTCATAGCTCTGCTGGGCGGAAGTGACGTCAAAACGTCAGTCCCGCCCAGCCTCTTAAAGAAACATTTTTTTTTTTGTCATTTGAAAAAATTACATTTTTTTTTTTTTTATTTTTTTTTTTGCATTTAAGTCTAATTATGAGATCTGAGGTCTTTTTGACCCCAGATCTCATATTTAAGAGGACCTGTCATGCTTTTTTCTATTACAAGGGATGTTTACATTCCTTGTAATAGGAATAAAAGTGATCAATTTTTTTTATTTTTTTTTTTTCAGTGTAAAAAATTATAAAACTAAATAAAAATAAATAAGAAAACCCAAAAAATTTTTTTTAAAGCGCCCCGTCCCGACGAGCTCGCGCGCAGAAGTAAACGCATACGCGAGTAGCGCCCGCATATGAAAACGGTATTCAAACCACACAAGTGAGGTATCGCCGCGATCGTTAGAGCGAGAGCAATAATTCTAGCCCTAGACCTACTCTGCAACTCAAAAAATGCAACCTGTAGAATTTTTTAAACGTCGCCTATCGAGATTTTTAAGGGTAAAAGTTTGACGCCATGCCACGAGCGGGCGCAATTTTTAAGCGTGACATGTTGGGTATCATTTTACTCGGCGTAACATTATCTTTCACAATATATAAAAAAATTGGGCAAAATGTATTGTTGTCTTATTTTTTAATTCAAAAAAGTGATTTTTATCCAAAAAAAGTGCGCTTGTAAGACCGCTGCGCAAATACGGTGTGACAAAAAGTATTGCAATGACTGCCATTTTATTCCCTAGGATGTCTGCTAAAAAAAATATATAATGTTTGGGGGTTCTGATAAATTTTCTAGCAAAAAAATTGTGATTTTCACATGAAGGAGAGAAGTGCCAGAATTTACCTGGTGGGCAAGTGGTTAATGGCCTGATGTGGCTTGTGTCATTTCTCGGGCCAAGCTTTGCCTGAGCAGGCAGAGAGGGTAGATGAAGAACAGAAGCCCAATCTCATGAACAGAGCTTGTCAAGCTAGAGGATAACGTGATTTATTGAAGGCTAATCTAATTTAAGTCACTGCATCTGTAGATGACCACTTTTCACATGGATATGTTTGTTTAACCTCTCAGCTGTTTCAACTCACACAGGTTAATAATCATGTCAGTTGAAGAGGAAGAAACAGCTTAGAGCCAAGCTCATTCACAGTATGCTTTTCCCTTGCCATCCTACTCTGAAAAACATTACTCTTTCCATCTGACAAAGAAGAAAAATCTCTAGAAATACACTACAAAGAAGAGAAACAGAAAACAATGGGGGTTCATTGTATATTCTAAAAGGGAATCTTTAACCGTTTAGGGTCAAGTTTAATCTTTTGTTGGGTTTATGGGTTTTTAAAGCCCCGGGCTTAGTTTTCCAGTAGATCTCTCCCCTCCCAGAGGTCTCTCATGCTACAATACATATGTTTAAAATACAGTTGCAATAAAAAGTATGTGAACCCTTTTGGAATGATATGGATTTCTGCACAAATTGGTCATAGAATGTGATCTGATCTTCATCTAAGTCACAACAATAGACAATCACCGTCTGCTTAAACTAATAACACACAAAAAATTAAATGTTACCATGTTTTTATTGAACATGCAATTGGAAAAAGTATATGAACCCCTAGACCAATGACATGTCCAAGAGCTGTTGGCTGACACCTCACTGTAATCAATGAGATGAGATGGGAGGTGTTGGTTACAGACCACACCAGTTCTGGGTTTGCTTTTCACAAGAAGCATTGCCTGATGTGAATGATGCCTTTGCACAAAAGAGCTCTCAGAAGACCTACTATTAAGAATTGTTGACTTGCATAAAGCTGGAAAAGGTTATAGTATAAGTATCTCCAAAAGCCTTTCTGCTCATCAGTCCACGGTAAGACAAATTGTCTATAGATGGAGAAAGTTCAGCACTGCTGCTACTCTCCCTAGGAGTGGCCGTCCTGTAAAGATAACTGCAAGAGCACAGCGCAGACGGCTCAATGAGGTGAAGAAGAATCCTAGAGTGTCAGCTAAAGACTTATAAAAGTCTCTGGCATATGCCAACATCCCTGTTAGCGAATCTACGATACGTAAAACACTAAACAAGAATGGATTTCACGGGGGGATACCACAGAGGAGGCCACTGCTGTCCAAAAAAAACATTGCTGCACGTTTACAGTTTGCACAAGAGCACTTGGATGCCCCACAGCAGTACTGGCAAAATATTCTGTGGACAGATGAAGCCAAAGTTGAGTTGTTTGGAAGAAACACACAACACTATGTGTGGAGAAAAAGCGGCACAGCACACCAACATCAAAACCTCATCCCTACTGTGAAGTATGGTTGTGGTGGCATCATGGTTTGGGGCTGCTTTGCTGCGTCAGGGCCTGGACGGATTGCTATCATCGAAGAAAAAATGAATTCCCAAGTTTATCAAGACATTATGCAGGAGAACTTAAGGCCATCTGTCCACCAGCTGAAGCTCAACAGAAGATGGGTGTTGCAACAGGACAACGACCAAAAGAATAGACGTAAATCAACAAGAGAATGGCTTAAACAGAAGAAAATACGCCTTCTAGAGTGGCCCAGTCAGAGTCCTGACCTCACCCCGGTTGAGATGCTGTGGCATGACCTCAAGAAAGCGATTCACACCAGACATCCCAAGAATATTGCTGAACTGAAACAGTTCTGTAAAGAGGAATGGTCCAGAATTACTCCTGACCCGTTGTGCAACGTCACTTCCACCCAATGCTTTTAAAGAGACATATTTTTTTTTTAAATGACATTTAATTTTACATTTAATTACATTTAATTTTTATGGCATTTTTGTGTAAATATGAGATCTGAGGTCTTTTGACCCCAGATCTCATATTTAAGAGGTCCTGTCATGCTTTCTATTACAAGGGATGCTTACATTCCTTGTAATAGGATTAAAAGTGAATTTTTTTTTTTAAAGAACAGTGTAAAAAATAATAGGTAAAATTAATAAGAATTTTTTTTTTTTTTGCAACCTGTATACATTGTTTAAATGTTGCCTATGGAGTTTTTTCATGGCAAAAGTTTGTCATCATTCCACGAACGTGACATGTTGGGTATCAATTTACTCGGCGTAACATTATCTTTCACAATATAAAAAAAAACAATTGGGCTAACTTTACTGTTGTCTTATTTTTTTATTTAAAAAAGTGTATTTTTTCCCAAAAAAATGTGCTTGTAAGACCGCTGCGCAAATACGATCCCCAAACTGTTCCCACAAATTTGGGAGCATGAAATTGTCCAAAATGTCTTGGTATGCCGACTCCTTAAGAGTTCCCTTCACTGGAACTAAGAGGCTAGGCCCAACCCCTGCACTTTTTTCACAGCAGGAACTCAGTTCCCTTTGCAGGACTAGAGCAGCCGAGAGAAGCCCAGCCACCCGAGCCAATCCTTTACTAAGCGGCGATGCCCAGCTTGAGTCACTGTCAGGGTCAGGCCAACCTTAGTAATCCTTTATGTTACTGGCCGCTTCCTGTATATGGATTCATCAGGTAGTGTGCGGGTATTCCGTAACTTCCTCGATGCCGCAATGTCTCCTGGGAGCATTTGTCATTGTTCCCAGAAGACATTGCGGAGGTCTGCCGCGAGTTATCGCGGGATTTAGAAAGAACTTGCTTCTTTCTAAATCCCCGTGAAGCGGCCAGTAACATAAAGGATTACTAAGGTACAGTGGATCGAAAAAAAAAAACATGCGGTTTAGTAATTATGCATATGAGCGTATCATTTTTTATTTTTTATTTTTTTTAGTGGGGGAGTGGATCTTGGGTGGGAGTTCCCACACTTTTTCCCCAGGACTTGACCCCTGGACAACACCACAAACCAGAAAATGTCACCCTCTAATGTGGTTCCATAGATGAGTCCTGTGGTGGTTTTAAAATGTTTTAACAAGAGGTGGGTCCTTTGCCTAAACACTGAGTAGACATATAGGATTGAACTTATAAAATAAATCTTTTAGCAGCCCTTGAATGACTGCCAATCTAAAGTGCTGAGCATAGACAGATTTATAAACTGAAAACTTTTAAGAGGTGAGAAAATATCTCTCATGGGTCCATAGGTTCAAAGCTGGGAACTGTACATCATTTAACCTGTGAGTGAAAAGTCTCAGGCTCCATACAAGCTCAGTACAAACCTACAGTTATAATCAATCTCTTTGCGTTGTACTCCTCTATCTGGCTTAGCATTAGATATAGACATAGTAAATTTGAACAAGAACTTCAGTCTAAACAAGAATGATTCCATAGCTCCCAGAGCTATTCAAATCTGTAAATATGGCCCACTGACACTTTATTTTTTTTTTTTATAGTTTTGAAACTGGAGTGCATGGTGTTCAGGTTTAATGTTTTTCAGAGTTTTTCAGCATTAAAGAATCAGTCCATCCAAAAGTGATATTTTAGTTAAACGTATTGCACGGTGGGCTTTTTCAGCCCATTCTCATATGTCTTTTGATATTCTATCAGCAATATACACTCACCAGCCGCTTTATTAGGTACATCTGTTCAATTGCTTGGTAACACAAATTGCTAATCAGCCAATCACATGGCATCAACTCAATGCATTTAGGTACCTATTTGTGATGAAGACAACTTGCTGAAGTTCAAACTGAGCATCATAATAGGGAAGATTTAAGTGACTTTGAACATGTTGGGGTAGATTCACGTACAACGGCGCATTAGTGCGCCGGGCGTAGCGTATATCTAAGATACACTACGCCGCTGTAACTTACTTGTTTTTGTTTTGAATCCTCAACGAATTTGCTCCGTAAGTTACGGCGGCGTAGTGTATCTCTTGCGGCGTAAGGGCGCGGAATTCAAATGGATGTAATGGGGGCGTGTTTTATGTAAATACGTCATGACCCGACGTAGACAACGTTTCTTTTTAACTGCGCACGCGCCGTCCCTGGGGGTATCCCAGTGCGCATGCTCGAAATTTAACCAGAACAAGCCAATGCTTACGACGGTGACGTCATTCTACGAAAATTTCTATTCGCGAACGACTTAAGCAAACGACGTAAAAAATTCTAAATTGTACACGGGAACGACGACCATACTTAACATTGAGGAAAAAGCCGAACCAAAGCGACGTAAAAAAATGCGCCGGGCCGACTATGTTCATGGATCGCCGTAACTAGCTAATTTGCATTCGTGGATTTCGACAGGAACGCCACCTAGCGGCCGCCGAAGAATTGCAGCTTAGATCCGACGGCGTACTAAGACTTTTTAACCTGTCGGATCGAGCCCAGATGCCGTTGTATCTTGTTTTGTGGATACAAAACAAAGATACGACGCGGGAAATTTAAAATCAGTAGCTACGCCGGCGTAATCCTTTTGTGGATCTGCCCCGTTATGTTGTTGGTGCCAGATGGGCTGGTCTGAGTATTTCAAAAACTGCTGATCTACTGGGATTTTCACGCACAACCATCTCTAGGGTTTACAGAGAATGGTCCAAAAAGGAGAAAAATTGTGTTTTTTCGTCATACTTACCTGTAAAATCCTTTTCTTTGAATATATCCCGGGACTCAGAATTAGGCTTATATTAATTACCTACTGGGTAATAGTTATGTAGCACTACCCCCGTAGGAGCTGCTGGTTTAGATTTTGGGTTTTGCACATCACCTCTAAGTTCGTTGTCCAGGGAAGAAAGTCTGTAGAAATTGCAATGTTCAACTGTTAGGTTTTATTTTTGCTGCATAAAACTTGTGAAGGAAGTAGAGAGTATAGAGAGAAGGGGAAGGTTCAGGTACGCAGTACAGAATGCATAAAAAGTATTCAAATTTCCAGTATTCACCACTCACTCCTGAGTGGGTATTGCTCACCCGGATAGACCCCTCTCACATGGCCTAGCAGTCGGAATCATGCACGGACAGTATGGAAACAGCCTTTGCCACAGACCATCTGAGAACAAAATATGGATAGTCAGGGAATCCGGTGCCACAGGATTTCAGTCCCAAACTTCCTGCCTTACAGCAAAAGAGCCTTTAAGCCAACCCGGTGGACTGTAAGATGAATTGAGTAGTGAATCTCTTTAGTTAACAAGGTCACCAGGCCTATCCCGAGACATCAGCTTGCCTTGCTTGGTATCCTCCAGGGCAGGTCCTCCCCTGGTTTCCTCCGTTAAGCAGCTTCCCCCACTTGGATGGACAGCTTGGGATTCCGTCTAGAACCATAGGCCCCAGCAAGCATAGCTGAACCTACATTATGGGAACACAGCCTCGGACCAGCGTGGTCCCGGGGCTGGAATAACACACACGCACCTCACGCCAGGAGGGCCACAAGGCGAAGGACCCCAAAAAACTGCGTCTGCCCCTTAAGTATCCCTTCCCAGCACACACAGCGGGGCATCACTCCCACTGGGCTGCTGCCGAGAAGGGTCACTTAACACACCATGGTTCTCCCAAGTTCCAACATGGGCCTGAGGTGGTAACGCCACCTACAGTCAACAGGTGGAAACTTCTACCAAGCACAACCACAGCCAGAACAGAGGCTAATTTACATAGAATTGGTAAAGTCTGAGCCCATCTATGGCTTAGACGCCCCCTAAATTTATAATAGCGCCCCAGTCATTGGGAGCCCGGCGCTACACTTAAAAGAGAAGTATGGGTTTTATTTTATTTTTTGATTCATACTTACCTCATGGATGGAGCAGCAGACCGATGCTCCATCTGCCCCCGTCGTCTCTGCACTGAGAACCGATCCACCGAACATCACCGATGGCTTAGTTCTAACAGATCCCGAGAGGAAAGCTGCTGACTGTCAGTCAGCAGCTTTCCTCTCTGCTTCTCCACGCTCATTGGAGCACTGAGCACTGGAGGGGCGGGGAGAGGTTGTCTCAGCGGCTCGCTGAGACTGCCATCAATCAGGGTAGCTGGTGGATCCCGACTTGGAAGTCATGATGACACTCTGCCCCGTCTGATGGCAGGGACGTCAGCAGAGAGCGGACTTCAAACCGCTTTCCGCTGAAAATAGGTCACAGGAGTGCAAAACGAATTGCACACCTGTGACCCATAGGAGAAGCCCAGCCTAAAAAGCTGAGGCTGTACTTTTCCTTTAATCTCCAGGTGAATTGACTCTGATAGACCAAAAGTTCTTTCGACAGGAAGTGAACCCCTATATAACCCCTCCCATACAGGAAGTACTTTAGTTTCGTAGCAAGCACTTAAAGGAGTTGCAAAGGAAAATGCAATCTATGCATTAGGGTGAAAAAAACGCCGAGTGATGCAGCGAGCGGCTATGGCCGCTCACTGTATCACAGGAGCGCACCCGCAATTAGTGACCACCATGCGAGCTCTCGCATGACTGTGGTGACTTATTGCTGGGAGGACCGAGACAGCCGCCGAGGGACCCCAGAAGAAGTGGATCGGGGCCGCTCTGTGCAAAACGAACTCTGCAGTGGAGTAGAGTATGACATGTTTGTTATTTAAAAAAAAAAAATCCTTTACATACCCTTTAATCCTCCAAAAGAGGGAAGGGCTCTCTGTGTCTTGTGATGTACTCAATGAAAAAGAATTTACAGGTAAGTATGATGAAAAAATCTTATTTTCTTTATCGTCTCACGGGACACAGAGTTAGGCTAATATTCATTACCTACTGAGACGTCCCAGAGCGATAACCTTGAGGGGAGGGAGACACCCTGCCAAACAGACTTTAAATGGCAGCCTGTAGTACACTACGGCCAAAAGCTGAATCTTTGGCTGTTCTAACATCTACCTGATAAAATCTTGTGAATGTATGCACTGAAGAACAGGTAGCAGCCTTACAAATCTGAGAGACAGATACCTGATGGCGAAAAGCCCAGGAGGTTCCTACACCCCTAGTAGAATGACCTCTCATCCTGAAGGGAGGAGCTTTAAGTTTCAGACCTTAGGCCTGAATGACCAATTGACGGACCAATGGGCAATGGAAGTCTAGGAATCTGCCTGCCCCTTCTTGGGTCCTTCTGGTAAAACAAAAAAGGAGTCCGATCCTTGGATCGCCGCAGATCTAGACAAATAAACTCTGACTGCTCGCACTACATGTAAGGAGTGCAGTAGTTTCTCTTCCGCCGAACGAGGCTGAGAGAAAAAAAGAAGGCAAAATAATGTCCTGATTCAAATGAAAGGCCGACACCACTTTTGGCAAAAACAATGGAATAGGTTGTAACACGATCCTGTCATGGTGAAGGATCAAGTATGGTTCCCTGCACAAGGGCTGCCAACTCCAAACACCCTTCTAGCCAAGGTGATGTCCATTAGGAAGGCTAGCTTACATGACAGCAAGACTAATGGAATTACCTTTATAGGCTCAAACTGTTGCTTCTGTAACACAGACAGTACCAGGAAGCAAACGAGTTACCCCCTGCATAAAGGTTTGGATCAGTGAATGGGAGGCTAAGGGCCTTTGGAAGAATACTGATAAGGTCGAAATCCGACCCCTAATTGTACTCAAAGACAATCTGGTTTCCACAGCCGACTGTAGAAAAGAGAATTTTCCCAATCATGTATTTCCGAGGATGCCATCTTCACACCAAGCAATATAGGTTTTCCAGATCCTATAATAGATCTTCCTAGTGATCTTTTTCTGGCATTCACTAGGGTAGACACCACCGGTCCCAAGATGCCACAATCCTTTAACACCCTGGCTTCCCAAGCCATGCCATCAAATTTAGAGACTGTAAATTGGGGTGAAATATAGGACCTTGAGACAGTAGATCGGGGCAGCGCGGAAGCGTCCATGGCCCGTCGATTGCCAATCTCATGATTTCTGGGAATCAGGGCCTTCTGGGCCAGGCTGGTGCCCCCAGGATGACTGGAACCCCCTTTCTCTGAATCCTGCGCAACAAATGTGGAAGGAGAGGGATCGGAGGAAAGCATCAACCAGGGAGAACTGGTTCCATGGAACTACTAGAGCATCTGCTCCGATTGCCAGGGGATGCCTTGTTCGGGACACAAACTGCTGTAGCTTGTTGTTGAACCTGGATGCCAATAGATCGACCTCTGGCCATCCCCAACACTGGCAGATTTCCCCAAACATGTTTGGGTGGTGTTACGGAACCATGAACCAGACGTACAACAAGAGATAAGTGAAAATAAGAAGGCTTTATTGAAAATCAAGCTGTAAAGCAAAAGTCCAACGGATGGTGAAACCAGAGGTCAGGAACCAGAAGGGTAGTCAGACGAAGCCAGGATCAGGAACCAGCAGGGAAGTCAGACGAAGCCAGGATCAGGAACCAGCAGAGAAGTCAGACGAAGCCAGGATCAGAACCAGAAGCAGCAGCAGTCTTAGAAGCATGTGCACACAGGAGGACCAAGCAAGGAACTGAAGTCACAGACCTCCTATATATGTGAGCCAGGTATCCAGCTCCTCCCAGTGGGAAGGAGGAGCCGCAGGGTGGGAGGCTACAAGAGACCTAGAAACCAAGATGGCCGCCAGCACATGTCAAACGAAGGAGACAGGAGAGAGGTAAGACCATGACAGTACCTCCCCCTCAAGGGCCCCTCCTCCGCGGTGCAAAAAACGGTTTCTGAGGGAAGCGTGCGTGGAAGGCTCGGAGCAAGGCAGGAGCATGGACATCTGCGGAGGGAACCCAGGAACGCTCCTCAGGACCATAACCACGCCAGTGGACCAAAAACTGCACCCGACCGCGGACCAGGCGTGAGTCCAGGATATTGCTCACCTCATACTCCTCGTGATTGCCCACTTGGACCGGACGAGGCCGAGGAACCGAGGAAGTGAAGCGATTGCACACCAGTGGCTTCAACAGGGAGACATGAAACACGTTGGAGATCCGCATGCCAGGTGGAAGCGCAAGGGCATAGGCTACTGGGTTTACCCTGCGAAGCACTCGGAAGGGACCAACAAAGCGAGGAGCCAGCTTGGGAGTGGGCACTCGAAGGTTGAGGTTGCGGGTGGACAACCATACACGGTCTCCGACCTGGTAGGAAGGAGCAGGCGCTCGTCTGCGATCAGCCTGGAGTTTCTGGCGTTGCGCAGAGACCTCAAGGGACTTCTGGATCTGTACCCAAGAAGCACGTAGGACGGAAAGGTGATCCTCCACAGCCGGAATATCCTGGGGAGAGAATGCCTCCGGTAACACGGCAGGTTGGAACCCATAATTGGCCATGAAGGGAGACGTCCCAGAGGAAGAGTTCACCGCCGTGTTCCTGGCAAACTCAGCCCAAGGCAGGAGGTCAACCCAGTTGTCTTGGTGATCGGAGACATAGCAACGAAGGAATTGCTCCAAGGCCTGATTGGATCGTTCTGCGGCCCCATTGGACTGAGGGTGGTAGGCCGAGGAGAAGGAGAGATGAATCCCCAACTGGGAGCAAAAGGCGTGCCAGAACCTGGACACAAACTGACTCCCCCGATCCGACACAATCTCCTTGGGAAAACCGTGCAACCGGAAGACCTCCCTGGCAAAAATCGTGGCCAACTCTTGTGCAGAGGGTAACTTCTTGAGAGGAACACAGTGGCACATTTTGGAAAACCGATCCACAATCATGAGAATGACCGTATGGCCTCGGGATGCAGGGAGGTCCACGATGAAATCCATCCCCAGGTGTGACCATGGGCGGTCCCCGGTGGCTATGGGTTGCAGAAGACCCAACGGGAGGTGCCGAGGGGACTTACTCTGGGCACAAACGGAGCATGCCGCTACATATGCGGCGATGTCGGAACGTAGGGAAGGCCACCAGAACAGACGTGAAACAGCCCAGGACAGCTGATTCTTTCCAGGATGCCCCGCGGTCTTGGAGTTATGGTAGGTTCGCAACAACCGAGTGCGCAACTCCTCAGGCACAAAACATCTGCCGTTGGGTCTCCCAGAGGGAGCACCAGATTGAGCCGCCAAAATCTGCTCACCCAGGGGAGAGGTCAGGCTGGTGCGAATGGCGGCCAGGATTTGATTCGGAGGTATGACCGAAGTCGGAATCGATTCCTCCCTGGACAGCTCGGAGTACTGCCGTGATAAGGCATCCGCCCTGATGTTCTTGGAACCGGGTAGGTAGGAGACCACGTAATTAAAACGTGACAGGAACAGAGCCCATCTGGCCTGACGTGGTGTCAATCTCTTGGCCTCAGAAAGGTAGGTCAGATTCTTGTGGTCCGTCAGGATGAGAACCGGAACCACCGAGCCCTCGAGCAAGTGCCTCCATTCTTTAAGGGCCTGCACGATGGCCAATAACTCCCTGTCACCAATCTGATAGTTGCATTCCGCGGGAGACAGTTTCCGGGAGTAAAACCCACAAGGAAGCAGAGGACCCTCTGGTGTTCTACGCTGAGACAGAAGAGCGCCTACTCCCGTCTCAGACGCGTCCACCTCGAGGACAAAGGGCAACCCAGGGTTGGGATGCGACAGAATCGGAGCCGACACAAAGGCGGACTTTAGGGCCTCAAAAGCTCGGATGGCCTCGAGCGGCCAGACCTGGGAATTACTGCCCTTCCTGGTCAGATCCGTGAGAGGCTTGGCCAGCATGGAAAAGTCCCTGATGAACTTCCGATAATAATTGGCGAAGCCCAAAAAGCGCTGCAGGGAACGAAGACCACTGGGCTGGGGCCACTGTAAGACAGCCGAGACCTTCTCAGGATCCATGGAGAACCCCTCAGCAGAAATGATGTAACCTAGGAAGGTTACCTGGGATCGGTGAAATTCGCATTTCTCAAGCTTACCGAACAGCTTGTTCTCTCGTAACCGTTGCAACACTCGTTTGACATCCAGAATGTGGGCCTCCATGGATTCAGAATATACCAAGATGTCATCCAAATAGACCACCACACACTGCTGCAACAGGTCACGGAAAACATCGTTGATGAATTCCTGAAAGACTGCGGGCGCATTGCACAACCCAAAGGGCATAACCAAGGATTCATAATGACCGGTCCTGGTGTTAAACGCGGTCTTCCACTCATCGCCCGCCTTGATCCTTACCAGGTTATATGCCGCCCTCAGGTCGAGTTTGGTAAAGACCGTGGCCCCTTTCAGGCGATCGAACAGCTCTGAAATCAAGGGTATCGGGTAAGCGTTCTTGATCGTGATGCGATTGAGACCCCTGTAATCGATGCAAGGCCTCAACTCACCGCCCTTCTTTTTCACAAAGAAAAATCCAGCCCCTGCCGGGGACGAGGATTTGCGAATGTGACCACGGGACAGCGCCTCCATCACGTACTCCTCCATGGCCTCATTCTCCGCAACCGACAGTGGATAGACCCTGCCGCGAGGAGGAACGGCACCAGGTTGTAACTCTATGGCACAATCATAGGGGCGGTGCGGAGGTAGGGCAACTGCGCGTACCTTATCGAATACATCCCGGTACTCCTCGTATTCAGGAGGCAACAGAGAGTCCGAGGAAGTACACAGCAACTTGACAGGCCCATGGATGCACTTAGCCCCGCACTGTGGTGACCATGAGAGGATCTCGGCCGATCTCCAGTCGAAAGTCGGATTATGCTTCTGGAGCCAGGGGTACCCCAAGACCACCGAGTAGTGTGGAGACGAAATAACTTGGAAGCAGACCGACTCTCTGTGAGCGACACCAATGGCTATCCCCACTGGAAGGGTCTCATGAGTCACGTGTGACGGCTGAAGGGGTCTGCCGTCTATTGCCTCTAGAGCCAGCGGGGAACCTCGAGCCTGTAGAGGAATGGAATTGGCGGCAGCGAACTCACTATCAATGAAAAAACCACCAGCACCAGAGTCCACCAACGCCTGGGTCGTCACCGAGCCCCCGACCCAGGAGAGGACAACAGTGATCAGTGGTTTATCAACACGGGAAACCGGGGACGAGGAGACTCCACCCAAGATCTGTCCCCGACAGGATCTCAGGTGCGAGCGTTTCCCGGACGGTTCGGACATGCCAACCGAAAATGCCCACCGAGACCACAGTACATGCATCGGCCCTCGCGTCTCCGGAGTACCCTCTCCCCTTTGGACAGGCGAGCAAACCCCAGCTGCATGGGTTCACCCCCAGACAAGTCAACACCAGGAGGCGTGGGAGGAGAGGGAGGCACGGGTGGGACAGCAAAAGTAGGCGCCAAACTGTTAGGAGGCCTCCGCAGGCGCTCCTTAAAGGAAGGTCTCTCCCTGAGTCTGGTGTCAATCAAAATCAGGAAAGAAATAAGAGCCTCGAGCTCCACTGGTAGGTCCTTAGCTGCAACCTCATCCTTCAAGGCATCCGAGAGACCATGAGAGAAAGCAGCGACCAGAGCCTCATTATTCCAACCTACCTCTGCTGCCAGGGTACGAAACTCAATGGCGTATTCGGCTACGGATCGCGAACCCTGTCTGACGGACATAAGGAGCTTCGCAGCAGAGGCGGCGCGAGCCGGCACATCGAATACCTTCCGAAGAGAAGCAACAAAACCGGAAAACTCGGCAACCACCGGATTGTTGTTCTCCCATAAAGGGCTGGCCCAGGCCAAGACCTTGTCCGAGAGCAGCGAGATCAAGAAGCCCACCTTTGATCTCTCAGTGGGAAAGGCATGTGGCAGCAACTCGAAATAAATGCCCACTTGGTTAAGGAAACCTCGGCACTGAGTTGGCTCTCCCCCAAATCGTTGTGGAAGGGGGGCAGAACCGGACATACCCCGAAACACCGCAGGCGCAACATCAGGTGTCGGGGTAGACTCTGGCGCAACAACCGGAGCGGCAGTAGGAGCGGGCCCAGGAGCGACAACCGACCCATCGGCAACGGGAGCGACATGAGCCGTGCGTTCAAGCAGGGTTTGCAACGCCACGGCGAACTGACCCAACAGGGACTCCAGCTGATCAAGTCTGGCAACCAGCGTGGGTAGCGAGGATGGCTCTGTACCGTCAAAATTCATGGCTTGGTCCTAATGTTACGGAACCATGAACCAGACGTACAACAAGAGATAAGTGAAAATAAGAAGGCTTTATTGAAAATCAAGCTGTAAAGCAAAAGTCCAACGGATGGTGAAACCAGAGGTCAGGAACCAAAAGGGTAGTCAGACGAAGCCAGGATCAGGAACCAGCAGGGAAGTCAGACGAAGCCAGGATCAGGAACCAGCAGAGAAGTCAGACGAAGCCAGGATCAGAACCAGAAGCAGCAGCAGTCTTAGAAGCATGTGCACACAGGAGGACCAAGCAAGGAACTGAAGTCACAGACCTCCTATATATGTGAGCCAGGTATCCAGCTCCTCCCAGTGGGAAGGAGGAGCCGCAGGGTGGGAGGCTACAAGAGACCTAGAAACCAAGATGGCCGCCAGCACATGTCAAACGAAGGAGACAGGAGAGAGGTAAGACCATGACAGGTGGAGGGACCATTTCCATGGGCAGATCTGCTGGTGGCTGAGATAATCTACCTTACAGTTCTCTACTCCCAGGATATGGACCCCCGATAGAATGGCACATGTCCCTCTGCCCAGGTTATTATATGGTTCACCTCCTCTTGAGTTGAACGGCTCGTGGTACCACCCTGGTGGTCGATGTAGGCCACTGCAGTGGCATTGTGGGACTGAACCCTGATGAGGCAGTCTTGAAGCTCCATAGTCCAAGACCGTAGGGCCGGACATACTGCCCGTAGCTCCAGGATGTTGATTGGCAGGCTTTGCTCTGCCCTGGACTTGCCCTCTGAGCTGTGAGCCCCTTTGGGTTGCTCCCCACCCAAAGAGACTGGCGTCTGTGGTAAGTACACTCCAAGAAGGAAGAATCCTCTGGTGATGTATAGGTGACAAGATCCTCCACCACAAAGCCAAATGCGCTTACCAGATCAGGTGGACCTCTGTACTACAGAAGGTCATATATACGTTTATCCTCAAAGGGATGATGGTAGTATCCAGCACAGCTGTAGTGCCTCCAAACCCGCAAAACAGATTTCCAGCACAGCAGAGATTTCCGGCAGTAATAACCTCCAAGGTAGTGGTGGTAAGCGCGTTGATAGAACCAAACACATCCGAGTTGGGTATATAAAAATAAAGGGACACGATCCAAGTATACTCCGTAGATTGATTAAGATATAAAATGAGCATGAAATGCTAACGCAAATGAGCATAAAATAGTAAAAAATGCCAGTATAAAACAATATCACAGCAAGATCCAAGGATCGAGCATCGAGAGATGGTAGTGGGTGACGTCCATGCAAAAGCTCTGTTCCAACAGCGGGTACAAGGGGAAAGCCTGTGCAGCCTGAGGAGGCTTCAGGGACCCCCAACGAGGACAAGGGAGGCTCAGAAACCTCTACAAGAGGTAACAAAAGTGGAACCAACCATCTCAGTAAGAGTTTACCTGTGCTGGCAGCTTACACAAAAACCTACACTAGCACGTACCTACCTAAGGTGAGGGTGCTACACTTAATATACTGAATTTTGGGTTTTCACTAGCTGTAAGCCACAATCATCAAAATTAAAAGAAAGAAATGCTAAAAATATATCACGCTGTGCAATGAATCTATATAATATATGAGTTTCACTTTTTGAATTGAATTACTGAAAGAAATTAACTTTTTGATGATATTCCATTTTTTTGAGATGCACCTGTATATGTGTGCTTGGCTTGCCATATTCACCTGTCTTCATGAACAGATAATCTTATTGAAAACAACCTGATCAACAATGAATCATACAAGGACTCTGACTCAGTGTAGGCTTCAAACACTGGAATATCTTTTGGCTTGTGTGTCAATTAGTGTCAAAACCGTTGCAGTCATTTTGTGATGAGAACACTTATCTGCTGGGAGTAGCAGGAAGCTGATTAATATCTAATGCCAAAGAGACTGCAAGTAGCAGTACTGTACTGAGGATGTTTCATACATCAGCCATAAACAATTTTCTTCACTATTCAGATTAGTTTTGAGATATTGTGCTCTGCAAAGCCTGATTACAGACGAACAAAGTGATTGCAGTTCATACAAACATTGGTGGTTCAAGATTGTCAGATTGACCCATGTAAATGCAGTAAGCCATTAACGGTATTGACCTTATCCACAATGCAAAGCCAATAATAAGGCTGATTGAAACAAACAAATGAACAGGCATGGGAGGTATTCAGAGAGGTATTCAGAGAGGTGGTTAGAGAATATGCACATTTTAACCACAAAAACTTTTTTTTTTTTTGCATTGCAGAATATATCTTTAAAGTGGTTGTAAATGTAAATTTATGTAGCACCCTGCTCCTGTTGAACAGGACAGAGGGGGCCTGAGTCGTTATTTGGCTCAGACAAGTGTAATTATGGGCAATTTAGCCTGTGTTCCAGCCATGGCTGTGCTGGGAGTAACCACCATTGTTCGCCTGGTTATTACCATCTCAGGCCAAGGGTGGCAGCAGCAGCAGAGTCAGGGTGTGTTTCCCCTCGGAAGCGAATCAGTGGGAGTGGTCACCCCACTGTGCATGCCGGGGAGGGGTACTTAAGGGACAGACGTCATTGTCAAGAGCCCGATGTTCGCGCCTCATGTCCCGCCTGGCCTGGGGTGCACGTTCCCGAATCCTGACTCCGGGACCACGTTGGTCCGGGGTTGCGGCTTCGCTGGGTAGGCCCAGTAGTCAGACTGTTTCTGCATTTTCAAGGTGATCCTGTGCTGTCTGTTCTACGGGAGGAAGCCACTTGATGAAGGAAGCCAGGGGAGGACCTATCCTGGAGAGGACCATGCAAGAGGCTGGTATCTTGGGGGAAGGCCTGGAAACTTCATCGAAGGATGCACCATACACTGAGAGGCTCGCTGGTGGTCGCCTGTCAGATCCAAGTTCTACAAAAGTTAATCTGGAGAGATCCGGGTGCTGAATTCTGTGGCAGAGTATTCTGGACCAAAAGTGTCTCCTTATAAAGCAAGGTCTGTGGCAGAGACTGTATTTTATTCCGTGCACCATTCCGACTGCTAGGCCAGTGAGAGGGACCTATCCGTGTGAGCAATACCCACTCTGGCTAGAGTGGCGACGAGAACTGTTTGCTGGAAGCAGGAGTGTTTCCAATTTGTGACTATACACCTGAACCTATTTACCTATTTACCCTTCCACCCCTCCAACTTCTTTTCTACTAAGTTCTGCAAATAAATCCTAAAAAAGGAGTGCATCGTGTAGACATCAAAATTCTTCAAACTCTCTTTATCACCCTGGACAGCGAAAAGATAGAGGTAACGTGCCTCCCGAAAATACTCAGCAGCTCCTTCGGGGGTTAGTGCTACATTTATTTAAAAATAAATACGTTTATACGTACCTGCTGTGTACAATGAAATTGCACAACGTGGCCCCCGAACCACCTCTTCTGGGGTCCCCTGCCGATACTTCTGACTTCTTCCCTCCGCCAAGTGCACCTGTAGAAAGCCGATTTCTATGGAGGCACTCTTCCGGACTCACTCCTGAGTTTCCCTGTCTGTGTCTATTGACTTGGTGCCCCCCTCAACATTTGTCTTGGTTGACTGCAGTGAGATGAGAGTCAATGACTCCCATTGCCGCAGCAAAGCCTGTAAAACCCGCAAGCGAGAAGAAAGAAGCCCTGGATCGAATGAGGGCTCGGGTAAGTAAAAAGGGGGGACGGGGGGATATTAATACCTAAAAAAAATTACCTCAATGCAGGAAATGCTTAAAGGTAAAAAAAAAAATAGGCTTTATACACACATTTTTGGAGTTTAGCATGGAATGTGTCAGATTTGGCTTTTTGTTTCTCCACCTTTTTGTGTCATACAATACAAACAAAGGAAATAAACATGAGAGCGCCTAAACTTTTGTAATTGCAACAATTTTCTGGCTGAAGGGCTGTATTATCTGACAGAAATGCAAGGGTGCCAATGTTTTTGGCCATGACTGTAGGTGGTTTGGATTGAGGCAAGTACACACTATAGAGACATATGCTCTAACCCAGGGGTGGCCACAAGTGGCCCGCAGAGCCATCTGATGTGGCCCGCGACCTCCTGCTCTGGAATGGCAGGTTGGCAAGCCCAGATTGCAGGTTGCCGACCCGCCATTCCCAGAGCATCAGTGTTGTGAATGAAGCTGGTGGTAAAGGAAGAAAGCGGCTGCAGAGCAGAGCCCAATAAGCCGATGCTTCCTCTACAGCGTCGGCTCAGCACCAGCTTTTGCCACAGGCGGAGTCTATGGCAAAGTTCAGCTAACATGCAGAGCAGAGCCCAATAAGCCGATGCTTCCTCTACAGCGTCGGCTCAGCACCAGCTTTTGCCACAGGCGGAGTCTATGGCAAAGTTCAGCTAACATGCAGGATAGACACAGGTGCACTATGTTGCACCTGCGGTGTAGGTAAAACACAGCACATCAGTGTGAAAGTAGTCTTAGGCCCTTTTCACATGATCAGCCCAACCAAATGGAACCCTTGATTCACCCTCTGCTCATTATGGCCTGCGACTGGTTGCCCAGTTGATTAAGTGTCCCTCGATCTTTAAAAGGTTGGTCACTCCTGCTCTAACCAAACTGGGCTGACTGTTGTGCCCTTTACATGTATGGAAGAAAACCTTATTTTGGACTCCACTAGTTTGATGGTGTGGTGCTCCAAACTCCTGAACTAATTATTAACATTCACATCCCAAGGTTTCTGTGGGAGTTGCTCGGTGCAGGAATGCAGCCCATGTATCACCAACATAGGTGTGCGCAGCCTATTGTATTAGGGTGTGCACCCCGAAGCTCAAACACACGTGAGCGCCACCTGCTGTCACAGGGAGGAGGCTCTGTTGGTGGGAGACAGTTGATTGGGAGCATATTTTGTTACATCCTATGTATAGGTGTAATGTGTTCCTACAGTTGAACCTAGCCTTTAATATAATTGGGGGCATTTACACTGGCCACTGGGACACCAACCCCCCACTTGGTGCCACCCCTGGATAATGCTAATGCACATGGGGTGATTAGGGTGTGCCCAGGCACACCCTGTGCGCACGCCTATGATCACCAAGATGCCCCATTGGAACATTAAATGTATAGTCTTAATAAAACGAATCTCACGATTATGAGTAAGAGAATGACAAAGCAGTGATTGTACCATGATATCCACCTGCAGTTTGGTCATCCAACTTTCCTCTTCTATATGTTGGCAGTGCAATTTAAAAACGGATTGTGATAGGGCGAGGGAGGGGAATAATAATACAGACATTCAACCATGTACCACAAACTTAAAAGGAAATCAGTTCATCGTCTCAGTGCCAGGCCTCTGTTGTAGAACCAAGAGTGCCCAGGGCAGCATTTGTCATGTTTGTGCCTATTTACAGCCATTCCTATTGTGGTGTGCCATAACCACATAAGAAAAAGGAGTGAAGATGCCAAATAAGAATTAAACAGAAATATCAGTAAATGGCCCACTCACTGATCGCTTCATCTGTATCCCATCTGTGCAGTGTTTATACACGGGAAGAAAAAGTACTGGGCAAAGAGCTGGTGTCTTTTCTTATCCCAAATAGACAAAACTCACAAAGCATTACTCAGTGGCTGAGACAGAGACTGATAATGAGCCATCAACCTCTATGGGATGATTAACCTTTCCAGCATTGAAGAGAATAATGCCGTATTTTTAGTATGTGCCACAAAAAATGTTACAATTAGTGGTTATAAAGCATACTTTCATGCAGTAATTATATCCCCGTAGTGGAATATATTTTTAAAACAGACCAAATTATAGCTTCCAGGAAGACTCATAGAGGGGGATCCTTTATGTCTAATTCTCAGCCTAATATGCTCCAGCTGCAGCTACGTTCTATATGGCAGCAAGTCATGTCTTATTACTCCAGCTTTGCATGATTCAAAGTTTACCTATCAGTGTTGCAAACAATGCTCCAGAGGAGGATGAATCAGATGTTTGTCCGGTGAAGATTAAACAATTTAGTGCCTTTCTTTTATTTAAAGAAAAAAATCTATACTGAGAAAATACTGAGGATTTTAGTTGCCAAAAGTGAAGCCATATCTGGCAGGGCAGGAGACTTTATTTTCCTCCGGTGTGGTTAAATAGCATTTACAGAGCTTGTGCCTCCCCAGCCAGTGATTGGATAGTGAAAATAGAAGCAGACTGATGAACTCATCTCTGAGGCCCCGTACACACGACAGAGTTTCTCGGCAAAATTCACAGAGAAACTCGGTCAAAACCCGGATTCTGCCGAGAAACTCTGTCGTCTGTACAGTTTTGGCTCGATGGAGCCGCCGAGGAGCTCGACGAGAAAATAGAGAACACGTTCTCTATTTTCTCGTTGTTCTATGGGAGAAGGCGGCCCGCCGAGCTCCTCGGCGGCTTCATCCCAAAACTCGACGAGGAACTCGACGTGCCAAGCACGTCGAGTTCCTCTGTCGTGTGTACGGGGCCTGACTCTGCTCTCTCATCCTATCTGCATGATCATTGTTAGCATATGGAGCACTGCAGAACAATTGATTAGCCATTTGTGCAGCTTCTCCCTCTCCCAGTAAGTGATTGCAAGGATGTGTAATGAACACAGAACTGCAATAATATATTATTATTATTATTATTAATATCATGGCTACTACAAATGATCAGGCAGCTTAGGCCTAAGGGGCCCCTAGGTTTGATAGGCATTAGTGCTTACTGAAGGTAGAGGGTGCTGCAGAATGAAGAGCAAAGCTCCCTCTCCCATCTTGAATGGTACTTTAGAAAAGTAGATCCAAACTTAACTACTACAATATCATATACCGTATTTATCGGCGTATACCGCGCACTTTTTCCCCCTTAAAATAAGGGGAAAATCGTGGGTGCGCAATATACGCCGATACCCGCTACCCGCGCTCAGTTTGAATGCTTGCGCCGACATATACCGAGTGCAGTACACTCGGCTACATTCGGCCAGGCTCGGCTTCGCTCGTGCTCACACATAAACGTCACAGAGCGTGAGCACGAGCGAAGCCGAGCCTGCACTCGGTATACGTCGGCGGAGGCGTTCAAACTGAGCGCAGGAAGCGGCGATTCAACGGGGAGACAGCGCGGGAGAAGCCGGGAGGACACCACCAAAGCTGCCTAAGGACGCCGGACCCGACGAGGAGGACACCACCGAAGCCGCAGACGGACCCGACGAGGAGGACACCACCGAAGCCACAGATGGACCCGACGAGGAGGACACCACTGAAGCCGCAGACGGACGCCAGACTCAGACGAGGCCGCCGATGGACGCCGCGCAAGACACCAAAACTGTAAGTACTAAAATGTTTTTTTTTACAGGAATGGGGGTCCACATTAGGGGTACGCGCTATACGCCGGAGCGTGCAATACCCCGATAAATACGGTAAGCATTACCAAGCTGGTGTCATTTAAAAAGCAGTTTTTATTAAATATTTGATGATCCTGTCCAGGGGTGGACTGACAACTCATGGGGCCCCCGGGCAATAGAAGATTATGGGGCCCCCGGGCTTATAGATGGCCACCACGCCAGGAGGCAGTGCAGAGGCGGGGCAGCTAAAATCTCAGGCATTTCACATCAAAAGCATGTCGGTTTCAGACATATCAGGGACAGATGTAAAAAAAACACAGATTTTTACATACTGTCCCTGGTTTTATTGAGCCTGGCAACACTGATGGGGCCCCCTAGTGGCATGGGGCCCTCGGGCAGTGCCCGAGAGTCCCAATGGTCAGTCTGCCCCTGATCCTGCCATGAATGTCCATCCTGCTAAAAAGTGATAACTGTCTCCCAGTTGTGCTCCTGCATTATTACACTTTCACATGTGTTGCTGAGACTTGGTTGTGCCAACATACATCATACAAAAAGGTCCACCATTGCTCTGTTCTGTCTTCCTGGTAGTGACAATGATGTGGAGACAACACCTGTGCATAGACCTGGAGGGCCTGAAGATTCCACCCACAGGACCCATTTTTTATACTTTTCATGGTGCCAAAGTACCGAACACCTCAGTTTACATCATTCCTGGATCATTGTTGGTATTGTATGTTCTTTTGAACTCTTATTTTATTTATTGCTATAAATATTGAGTGTGTTATGTGGGTGAAGTTTTTGTTATTGTATTAAAGTGGTTCTAAAAGGCAGAAGGTTTTTTACCTTCGTGCATTCTATGCATTAAGGGAAAAAAAACTTCTGGCTGCAGCTCCCTTCTTACCTGAGCCCTATCTTGATCCACCTATGTGCACAAGAGCAGTGGCTTTTCTGTCTTTCTCTCTCCTCATTGGCTCAGAGAAATCATTGGCTCCCACTGCTATCAAAGCCAGTGAGGAGGGACCAGGGGGAGGGGCCGCGCCACTCACTGTGTGTCTTATGTACACACAGAGCGAGGCTCAGGAGCGAGCATTCACAAGTCCCTTCATAGCAAGCAAATTTCTATGGAGGGACTCAGCAGGTGGGAGAAACCCAGGCAGGGGACCTGAGAAAAGGAGGATCGCGGCTGCTCTGTGCAATAGTTTTGCAAAGAGCAGGATCGATCTTCCTCTCCTCTTCTCGGGCCGCCATCAGGGGGATACAGGCATTACACCTGTAAGAGGCCCGGTGGTCCCCCCTGTTTTTTTTTGTCTGCCCCCCCCCTTTAGCAACTCGCGGCAGGCCCCCCCCTCCCCCGTTTTCATTTCTTTTATTTTAATTATTTTTTTTCGTCTGACTTTAGTAACCTGCGGCAGGAGACAGAAGAGAAGACTTGAGTTGACCAACCCCACGTCCCGTTTATCATCTTGCGGCAGGAGAGAGAAGAGAAGAGATGACACTTTCGTTACCACCCCCCCCCCCCCCCCCCCGCTTATCATCTTGTGGCAGGAGAGAGGAGGGCCCCCCGGTTCTCTGCTCCAGGGGGGGCCTGCCTAAAGCTGTGTAAGGGGCCCCAAAAGTTGTGATGGCTGCCCTGCTCAGTATGTAAGTATGATATGTCTATTTTTTTTTAAATAAAAAAAATGCCTTTAGTATCACTTTAGACTCGGTATGTGCATTGAAAAGAAACACAAATTCCTCCTTTCTATTCCATTCCTGATTCCCCCTGGAACACAATCTTATTGCAAGACTGTCATATAATACAACAAAAAAGACCACCCTCTTGTGCTTAATTGGATTATATAAGATATGTCACTCAAGTACAAAGGAGACTGAAACAAAAGACTTCTTGTTAGCTTCAGAATAATTTCTGCCAGAAGATGAGACCGCACTACAGAAAACCGGGATAGAATTTTAATTAATTAGATCTCTATAGGGCATTAACATGGTTGTCTCTACCTCATCGCTCACCAACATACATCATCAAGTTTGTAGCAACAGAACCAACGGTCCAACTTGCATGCCACATCAAGAGTTAAGCATCCTGACTGGAGTATGGTTGTATTTCAGTAGTTGTTTTTCTATAAACTAAACTCAAGGTACCCTGTAGGGTCCATCTTGCACTTTGAGACCCTGTGCTCAAGCCATAGAAACAATAGACCCACCCTGTTTCTAGTACAGTAAAACCTTGGTTTGAGAGTAACTTGGTTTGAGAGCACTTTGCAAGACAAGCAAAATGTTTTAATAAATTTTGATATACAAGCGATGTCTTGATATAAGAGTAGTGTCATGTCACAACTGAGTATAAAAGAGAGCAAGTGTAGCAATATGGTTACATTTAATGAAGTTACAACATTTAGCAACTTATTGCTACACTTAGGAGGTGCCTCTCTTCTCTTTTATACCCTGTAAAAAAAAATGCTTTGATATACAAGTGCTTTGGATTACAAGCATGTTTCTGGAACGAATTATGCTCGCAAACCAAGGTTTTACTGTATTGTACAATTGAAACAAATAATACAAATAAGCCTAGTTTACAACAAATTGATGTAAACGCGGATAATAATTTGTAAGTACCTACTAATTAGAATTGGACTCAAAGTGAAAATGTACTCTGTTATAGAGAACATATAGAAATCTTAATTGTGCTGCAGTAGACTCTAAAATAAAATCTCCCATTTATCAGAAATCACACCTGAAAGTAGCAATGTACTTCCTGGTACATTAGGGTGCCTAGGTGACTCTAGCACCTGGTGTCTTAATCACTTCAATACAGGGCTTTTATACCACTTCCATACCTAGCCTATTCTGGCACTTCTCTCCTGCATGTACAAATCATCTTTCTTTTGCTAGAAAATTACTCAGAACCCCCAAACATTATATATGTTTTTTTTAGCAGACACCCTAGGGAATAAAATGACGGTCATTCCAACTTTTTATCTTGCACAGTATTTGCACAATAATTTTTCAAACGCCTTTTTTTGGGGAAAAAATGGTTTCATGAATAAAAAATAACAAAAAACAGTAAAGTTAGCCCAATTTTTTTGTAAAATATGAAAGAGGATGTTATGCCGAGTAAATAGATACCCAAAATGTCACGCTTTAAAATTGTGCACACACATGGAATGGTGCCAAGCTTCGGTATTTAAATATCTCCATAGGCGATGCTTTGAAAATGTTTACAGGTTACCAGTTTAGAGTTAGAGGAGGTCTAGTGCTAGAATTGTTGCTCTCGCTCTAACGCATGTGGCGATACCTCACATATGTGGTTTGAACGGCGTTTACATATGTGGGCAGGACTTATGTGTGCGTTCGCTTCTGAGCGCGAGCTACCGGGGACAGGGGCGTTTTAAGGTTTTTTTTTAGTATTATTTTTTTTTTTTTTTTTACATAATTATTTTTTTATCACTTTTATTCCTATTACAAGGAATGTAAACATCCCTTGGAATAGGAATGGTGTGTGACAGGTCCTCTTTATGGAGAGATGCGGGGTCAGTAAGACCACACATCTCTCCTCCAGGCTGGAAAGCATGAGATCGTGAAAAAAAAAATCACCGATCTCATGCTTACTAGCTGCAATCGCGGCTTTGTTTATTTCTGGGAACCCGGGCGTGACGGCATCACATCGCGCCTGGGCATCTGGTCACCAGTCATCTCTATGCTCGTCATGTGACAATGCGTCATGTGACACTGGCGCTGGACGATTCTTTCTCTGGGTCCCGGGAGAGCCCTGAGAAGCCCCGGATAACAACTAGCCTCAGGAAATCTAAAGGTGAGATTTGGTGATGTCACTGTTGTGCTGCTCAATGTTCTCCTTGCAGGAGGCTGACATGAGGAAGCAAAGCCTTGCTGCTATCAAGGTGGCCCTCCCCATACAGAGACATGGTGTAGAACAAGGCATGGTAAGTCAGCAATGGGAAAAGATTAGTTGCTAAGTGATCACAAGCAATATTGGTGGCTAGTTTTTTTGCCATCATTCTGCCTTTTTAAATACAGCTTTCAAAGTTAAGTTAATTTTCTATTAAACTGACAAATTAGCTTATTAACTTGCCCTTATTAGCACATGTCGCACAAAATAAAAATTGGCCAAATTACCTAGTTTAAAAAAATGGAGAAAAGAAACTGGAGATACCGAAAGCCCATTTTAATTTTATTTTAACAAAGTATGCAACTGAAACTGCTGTAAAAGGAGAAAAAATCTGTGCTAAACCCTATAAAACTAAATAAATAAACGAACAAGTGAACACATGTGTTGCAAATTAATGATGATCAAGATGGTATAAAAAACAAACATAAGTGAAGTGGTGCAGCAACTAAAAAACCTTAAATATTCAGTCCATAAAAGTGTAAAACAAAAATAGTGCGCTACCACATAAATGAGGTGAAAATGTGTTAATGAGTGAAAACCCTTAAATGAGAGAATATCTAGAAAAATAGATACAATGTCCTAAACAAGCAATTCACAATTCACAAAAGCTTCACAATTCCCGGTATCCACAATTACAACAGAATGAAAACTTGTCTGCAGGTAAGATTTTTCTGTTCATCAAAGAAAATAAGGCAATCATTGCCGCTTACCAAACCTGTTGGATCTCAGGTAATAGAGATCACATAGGCATGTCAGAACATCATCAGCCAGATAGGGATCAGCATCTGAAGTTTCCAATGAAGGTGCAGATATCTCGTCCGAGCTATGCAAAACTCCTTTTTCAATGGATTTTACACATCAAATGGATATCCAAACTTGCTCACTATACGGGTATTGTTAATAGAGGCAGAAAGAGAAAGGCTTCATGGTGCAGTTTGTTTAAAAGATGTATTACTCCAAATCAGAACATAACATCAAGCTAAAAACAAAGTTACACACAAAAAATCTAAAAAGCACAACCACAGCACATAGCCTGACTGGCTCAAGTATGATAGCGTCTAGGATAGTGACTCCACCCAATGCATTTCCCCACATAAGGATCTCCTTTCTCTGAAGAATCGTTATGTGGGGAAATGCATTGGGTGGAGTCACTATCCTAGACGCACAAGGCATTAGGCTCAGTTCACACCTATGCAGGTGCGTAGTGCACACATGTTTTTGCTTGAATCTGCACATCGCATTTATGGCAGCCTAAAATCGCACAAAATAAAAGCTTGACCCTTTTTTCAAATCCTGCTGCACCAAAATGCATGGTATTTTGCTACCATGCATTTTTGTACACACATTAGCAAGTGCATTGAGTGTCATTAACCACTTTAGTACAATGCTATAGCCAAAAGACGGCTACAGCACGGTACTATAGTTCTGGGAGGGTGTCCATAGACTTTATCATTTAAAGTGCGACAGCGCTGAAAGCTCAAAATTGGTCTGGGCAGGAAGGAGGTGAAAGTTCCCAGTACCGAACTGGTTAAGAACTAATGGTACCATTAAATTGCTGTAAGCAGGATGTACTTTTGTGTGTGTACAATGTGCACCATGCCCAAATCCTGCTCCAAATATGTAGCTTTTTTTTAAATAGTAAAAAGGGGTTAATACTTGGACAGTGGTTACATGGGGGTGATATAAAAATGTTCATGTACAGAGGCTCATTGATGACTTTGTCCATCTTTGAGCAAAAGCATCCTGTGCTGATGTTGACCCTTTACAGTACTTGTACAAATAACAATAGGTGAAAAAATATATGTATTTATTTTCAAGGTGGCAGGTTCTCTTTAACCACCTTAATACAAGGCATTTTTACCCCCTTCCTGCCCATGCCAATTTTTATTTTCAGCGCTGTCTCACTTTGAATGACAATTGCGCGCTAATGCAACCACTTTGCATATTATTTTATATACACTGATTCTGTACTTGCCAAATATGCTGCAGAAATCTCCCTCAACCGAGTCTGGCTGCAACCATTTTCTCTTCCTGGATTTACACAGAGGCACACCTGCAGCTCTGATTTGCCCTCTTATGACTCATCCCCCCTCCCTTCCTGGCAAACTCTCACAAGAGTAAGAGAGAGCTGTGCATGATGTCATAAGCCTAGGCTAATGACCAGACAAGAAACAGAAAGTGGGCTAAATTAGGTATTTACTGGCAGAATTTTTTTTTTTACTATACAAAAGTTAAAACAACAAGGGCAGAAGATTTAATAGATGGAAACTTGAAAAAAATTACTGAAGGTCCGCTTTAACTTCAATTTTAAAATTGCAAGAAAAAACGCTCGGTCGGCACAACACACTCTCCTGTCAATTTTAGATAGAAATAAAAATTTGGAGCTTGACAAATAAGACAGGCTAGCGAGATGATGTCAATCAGAAAATTATACTCATTATATTTCAGATACTCGGTTCTGTTCATGTTCTTGTCCTAACATCTGACATCTCTCTCTTGGCCCGCGTCCTACATTCAGCAATTATGCCCTGCAGGCTGCGGTCATCTGGAAGCAGGTTGGTTTTCGGCCTGGACTGGATGAATTATGGGGCATTCTGAAAATTAAAGACTTCAAAACATATCAAATTTTATAAACAGATGCTTCAGCTGCTCCCAGCATTTCCATATGTCAGAAGCACGTGTGGGCCACGTTGGAAGCTTGGATGCCCGACTTAAAGAAACAAGTTAGGGAATAGGATTATTTGTGAAAAGACTGGGCATTGCGTATATGATCATATGGCATATACTGTATATGTCTTGTTTATAGCAACCAGAATCCAGCAGTCATTGTCTAGTGCTTGTTAGAATAAAAGCAAGAGTCTGAATAGCCCAATATTTACTATATTACCATCTATGTTGGTTGCACGTTTATCAAACACATTTTAACTACTTGCCGACCGCACACCGCCATTCTACGTCGGCAAGTTGGCTCTCCTAGGCGAGAGCACGTAGTATAACGTCCTCTCTTTGAGCCGCCACTAGGGGGCACGTGCGCGTCCCCCAGCTCGCCCCCGACTCCCGTGCGTGTGCCCGGCGGGCTAGATCGCCGCCGGGCACACGCGATCGCTCGTTACAGAGCGGGGACCGGGAGCTGTGTGTGTAAACACACAGCTCTCGGTCCTGTCAGCGGGGGAAATGCTGATCTTCTGTTCATACAATGTATGAACAGAAGATCAGTGTTTCCCCTAGTGAGGACACCCCCCCCCCCCCACAGTAAGATAACACCCAGGGACATACTTAACCCCTTCCCCGCCCCCTAGTGTTAACCCCTTCACTGCCAGTGGCATTTTTATAGTAATCCAATGTATTTTTATAGCACTGATCGCTATAAAAATGCCAATGGTCCCAAAAATGTGTCAAAAGTGTCCGAAGTGTCCGCCATAATGTCGCAGTACCGAAAAAAAATCGCTGATCGCCGCCATTACTAGTAAAAATATATATTAATAAAAATGCCATAAAAATACCCCCTATTTAGTAAACGCTATAACTTTTGCGCAAACCAATCAATAAACGCTTATTGTGATTTTTTTTTTACGAAAAATATGTAGAAGAATACGTATCGGCCTAAACTGAGGAAAAAAATGTTTTTTTTATATATTTTTGGGGGATATTTATTACAGCAAAAAGTAAAAAATATTCATTTTTTTTCAAAATTGTCGCTCTATTTTTGTTTATAGCGCAAAAAATAAAAACCGCAGATGTGATCAAATACCACCAAAAGAAAGCTCTATTTGTGGGAAAAAAAGGACGCCAATTTTGTTTGGGAGCCACGTCGCACGACCGGGCAATTGTCAGTTAAAGCGGCGCAGTCCCGAATCGCAAAAAGTACTCTGGTCTTTGGGCAGCAATATGGTCCGGGGATTAAGTGGCTAAGTAAAAAAAAAAAAAATACACTAAAGTTAGAGCCGGTTCACACAGGCGCGACTCGTCAGGCGACTTAGCCGCCTGACAAGTCGCGCTCCGTTCTGTACAGTGGAACCGTTTGAATAGGAGCGACTCAAGTCGCTCCGACTTAGAAAAAGGTTCCTGTAATACAGTACTTTGGGACGACTTCAGGGCGACTTGCATTGACTTCAATACAGAAGTCATTTTGCAAGTCGCCTTTGAAGTCGTGGGCAGATCCAACGCTGTATCCTGGCCTAGGCCAACGAGGCCCAGGCCTAGGGCAGCACTTTGCAGGGGGGCAGCGCGGAAAGAGTCCCCTCTGGCTTGTCACTAAACTGTTAGTGTATCGCAAGCTGCTTCTAATTTTGACTGTCCTATCATCCTGGACCACAAACCTTCCTCACTGTGCTATACGTTTTGTGCTGCACCATTGGCATGGCTATATCTTCTTAGTCCTCTCCATAAAATGATCAGAAATTTGTGCTTAAAGTAGAACTATAGGTAAAACTTTTTTTTTTTTTTCATTTTGGATAGAGTAAGGGGGGTTATAGCTCCTGTCAGTTTATTTGTTACCATCCCTGTCCCATTGCAGAGATTTATTTTATCCAAGTCAGGGTTTTGAATCATGTGTCCAGGTTTTAGGCGGACTGAAACCCAGACACATGATTCAAAACCTGAACTGTCTGGGTGAATCCTGTACAGGTGGCAACCCTAGGTAAAAAAAAAAAATGCCCTGCGCCGCTAACGTGTTCGGGTTTGGCATAGAGAAAAGGTGGCAACCCTATTTGCGTTGCATTTAGAGCTCTACATTCAGCAAGTGACTGCACAGAGTCCAGGCCAAACACTAGGTGGAAACATCTCCACAACAGTAAAGCCTCATACACATGATCAGATTTTTCTGCAGCCAAAGCGTAGGACTTTTGTCCGAAGGGCGTTGACCATGAAATTGTCTTGCATACAAAACGGCAAAGAATTGGTGAACAACAAAAAAAAAACGATGTGGTTTTTCAGCTCTTTAGCGCCACCCTTTGGGCAACTTCTGCTGATGTTGTGTTATGGTTAGCATTGCTTCTGAAAATGTGTGTTTGTCCGAAGGACTTCTGTACACACGATCGGATAATCCGACAACACACATTTGTTGGCAGAAAAGAAAGGAGAGTCTGAAGAATTTCAATGTCCACACAATGCACTTCTTTTTCTTGGGTTTATTTTGCAGAACTTCAGTAGAAAAAAAGGAGGAGGGGTGAAAGGGTAGATAGATTCAGGTGCACAGTCACAAATAAGGAAACACTCCTGTTTCCAGCAAACAGTTCTCGTCGCCACTCTAGCCAGAGTGGGTATTGCTCACCCGGATAGGTTCCTCTCACTGTCCTAGCAGCCGGGATGGCGCACAAAGCAAAGTACAGTCTCTGCCACAGACCTTCCTTTGTTGATGAGACACTTTGGTCCGGAATCCTCTGCCATCCTCTGCCACAGGATTCAGCACCCGGATCTCTTTAGCTTTGCTTGGGTAGAACTTTAGATCCAACTGGTGACACTGTCAAGCCTCCCGGTGCACGGTGCATCCTTCGATGAAGTTTCCAGGCCTTCTGCCAAGGTACCAGCCTCTTGCATGGCCCTCTCCAGGATAGGTCCTCCTCTGGCTTCCTTCATCAAGTGGCTTCCTCCCGCAGGACTGACAGCACAGGATCACCTTTACAAGCAGGCCCCAGCCAGACTACTGGGCCCACCAGACGAAGCCGCGACCCCGGACCAACGTGGTCCCGGAGTCAGGGTTCAGGACACGCACCTCAGGCCAGGCAGGCCACTGTCCCTTACGTACCCCTCCCCAGCATGCACAGCGAGCAACCACTCCCACTGGTTTGCTGCTGAGGGGGACACTCAATACATCCTGACCTTGCTGCTGCCACCCTTGGCCTGGGGTGGTAATGACACCCCCAGGCGAGCAATGGTGGATACTCCCAGCACAGCCATGGCTGGAACAGAGGCTAAATTGCCCTTAATCACTCTTGTCTGAGCCAAATAACAGCTCAGACCCCCACTAAATTTAAAGCAGCGCCTGTTCAACAGGAGCAGGGCACTACACGTATATGACATTTATTGTGTGATCCATCTGTGATGTCAAGGGCCACATGTGAGCCCCCCTGTACCTCCTGTGTAGACCATTACCGGAGTGCTTTAAATGATGTTCATTATCTACCTGGAGTTCATTCTTAGGCCATATATTTATTTCACGGTCCATGAGATAACGTCAGTGGCTCTTTTGATAAACACCTCCATTTACATATCACAGAGATATCTATTGAAGGGGTTAATATGAAATTTATTTAGGTTCCTTTGATAACCAGTGAAGCAGTCATGTACAAAGGCGAAGTTTGTGCTGCTCAGCTATCAGCCCGACAATCTACGAAAATGGAAGCTAGCTGAGGAGCTAATCTATGTCACTGATTGGCAGCCATGGTGCAGCAGGCCCTGGTGGATCGCAGCCATTAAATGCACCACTAATCAAACAAGGTGAGGAGTCCAGAACTTTAATTGAATCAGTCAAATGTTCAAAGAAGAGGCTTCAAGCTACATTAGCCGATGCAGGTTGCCATCTGTAGCCATTGCTAGTGAAGCAGCGAAAAAGCAAATTCCTTGCTAGTACAAAACCCCAAACACTAAGCATGACAAATGTATGACAGGACTGGCACCAAAACATGCTGATGTTTATTAGTTTAAACTTAATCTCATCAGAACATGTGTCAGGGTCCTGAAGGTGAGAATACTCCTGTAAACGGCACACGAAATTGCCAAAGGATGGAAGTGTCCAGTTATTACACTATCACGGGGCAATTATACAGAACCAGGGTCATAGAGTATGACAGGGACATGGACAGCAATGAAAACTGGAGGTTCTAATTGTCACCACCCTATTCAATAAAAAAACCTGTATTTTAACTAGGGTTGTCC
Organism: Rana temporaria; assembly: GCF_905171775.1. NCBI lineage: Eukaryota > Metazoa > Chordata > Amphibia > Anura > Ranidae > Rana > Rana temporaria. The sequence goes on from NC_053501.1 coordinate 31,384,456, forward strand.
CGATACCACTTTTTTAAGACCGATACTTTTTTCAAGTACTCGCCGATACAGATTACCGATACTTTTTATAATGTCATGTGACGCACTGAAAGATGGCACTGGCGGATGGGCACTAAAAGGTGGCAATGACTGATGGCTGGCAGTGGCACTGATGGATGGGTACTGATAGGTGGCACTGATTATGCAGCACTAATGAGCACTGATAGGTGGCACGCACTGATAGCTGGCACTGAAAGATGGCACGGATGGCTGGCACTGAAAGATAGCACTAATAGGTGGCATGCACTGAAAGATGGGACTGATAGGTGGCACGCACTGATGTCTGGCACTGATAGGTGGCACGCACAGAAAGATGGCACGCACTGATGGCTGGCACTGAAAGATATGCACAGATATGTGGCAATGATGGGCACAGATGGGTGGTAATGATGGGCACAGATGAAGTGCCACTTGTAAGGCTACACTGATGTGTGACACTGATAGGTGGCAATGATGGGCACAGATAGGCGGCAATGATGGGCACAGATGAAGTGGCAATTATAGGGCTGCACTGATGTGTGGCACAGATAGGCGGCAATGATGGACACAGATAGGCGGCACTGATAAGGGGGGCATTGATATAAGGTGGGCTGTGAGCTAATGGGGGTCTCCAAGGGGGGTGCTGCTGATCTAATGGTTGGTTACCACACATATCAGTAGTCAGTACCCTCTCTTTGAGACCCCCATTAGCTCAAAGCCCCCCCCCCCCTCCTTAGAGACTTCCAGAGATCAGAGAGCCCCCCTTATAACAGTGGGCCCTGGCCTCTTTAAGACATCATTCATGTCTTACCAGCGTGACCTGGGAGCCACTGCAAGGGGGGAAGTGTGAGAGTTGAGCTGGGGGGGGGGGGGGGGAGCTGCTATTGGGCTATGCAGATAGTGTGTGTGTGAACAGATCGGCAGGTTATATTACTCACATGCACACATTCCCCACAGCGTTATTAAAATGGAGGCGAGACATTCTGAAAACGTATTTAATTCAAGACCAAGCACTGGTCAAAGGGGACAATGGCAGAATTCACAGACCGCATGTGGTCCCTCCCTTTTATTTTGATTTCCCATTATACATTAATCTTGCTCAATATTTGATCTTGTCAACATACTTTATTCAAATTTATACATTTTGTTTTTTATCGTTTATGCATTCTAGTGTATTTTTCCACGGAATGAATTATTTGTTTACATCAGTAAGTATCTCTGCAGGCTGGCTGAGAAGCAGAATAGGTTTAATTTAGAGACACTTGACATTCTTGAAACAGATGACAGATGAGAAAAGGCTGGCATATTAAACGCCTTCTTCTTTTATCACAGCTCAACAGGAAAATAAAACAAGTAGCATAAATGCTGCAGAGAAGAAATGATTCCCACACAGGCCGCGTTCTCAGAAAGCCTTGCGTAAAATCAGAAGGACAGACGTGTTCTTCGCAGAGGCTGTAAATTGTCCATTAACATATTGCAGAATGGGCCCAGAGGCAGCTGGGTGCACTCCCAGGTAGCCATGTTGTTAAAGAACAAATTTTCTCCCCATACTGCTGACATAAATAATACAGACTGTTGTCCTGGCCTCATCCCACTGCTTAGATAAATAAGTTAAAAAAAAAAGTTGAAAATAAAATGTACTTATCTTACAAAAAGTGTTTCCCAGTGCTAAACCTTTAACCCAATTTCTAAAAACGTGTTGCATTTGTAAATTTCAAAAGCCAATATAAAAGAATAGTAGTGGTTAGAAAAAAAAATTGGGTTTAAAGCGGAGTTCCGGCCACAATTTCACTTTTTAAATATAAATACCCCTGTAATACACAAGCTTAATGTATTCTAGTAAAGTTAGTCTGTAAACTAAGGTCCGTTTTGTTAGGTTGTTACAGCATTTAGACACTTTATAAAAATAGATATTGACTGGGGCCATCTTAAGTGTGGGCATCATGAAGCCAGACTGTATGACTTCCTGGATTTCAGCCTTGCACATGCTCAGTGCTGCACAAGCAGTGTCAGATTAGGTTTCATCACCTGTGCTGTCCAAGTCACATGATTCTTTGAGACTGGGGAGTGTACAGACTCCTGGAAAATTGCACCCACTACATTCCCAGGAGTCTGTGCGGTGTAGGTTAGGAAGCATTAAGCACCTAGGTGCAGGAAGTGGGAAGATTAACTATTCTGCCTAGCAACAACACTCTGAAGGCATCTAAAAAACAATTTTTTTTTTCCGTAAAGGACTAATGACATTTTTTTAAAACTACTGATGTAATGTTATATTTATGGGTGGAACTCCACTTTAACTAATTATGACGTGGTCCCTTATTCCCATCTCAAAAAGTTGGGAAATATAGGTATACAGCAGGAGTACCAAATTAAAATTCAGAGGTACGGTCAATAGGATTTTCTACCAGCAGAGGTCAGAGTCTCATGTTGTGCTATGATTTACATTCTTCACATCACAGGCTCATGTGTGCATCACAGTCCCCCCACCCTTTGGGCCCAACGACCCTGGCCCTCATGGTAAAATGTAGGGTTCTTCTGTGTGGGTACCTGTGATGCCGCATGCACACGACCATTTTTCATGACGAGAAAAATTAAATTTTTTAAATTGGTCAATAAAAACGATTGTGTGTGGGCTCCAAAGCATTTTTCTCGACGTGAAAAATGGGCATTAAAATTTTATAACATGCTGTTTTTCACGTCGTCGTTTTTCACGTCGTGAAAAATGGTCGTGTGCAGGCTTTAACGACGAGAAAAAAACGTGCATGCTCAGAAGCAAGTTATGAGACAGCAGTGCTTGTTTTGGTAAAACTAGCATTTGTAATGGAGATAGCACATTCGTCACACTGTAACAGACTGAAACGCACGAATCGTCTCTCGCCAAACTAACACGCGGTAACACAAAATCAGCAAAAGCAGCCCCAATGGTGGCGCCATTCGAATGAAAATTCCCCTTTATAGTGCCGTCGTACGTGTTGTACGTCACCGAGCTTTGCTCGAGCATTTTTTTTTTCACGATCCTGTGTAAGCAAGGCAGGCTTGACAAGAATCACGTTGAGAAAAACATTGTTTTTTCCATGACATTAAAAACAATTGTGTGTACGCGGCATGAGCGTGAGGTCTGGGAAGTGGCTGTGCAGTGCGCATTTAAGTGCGTGTCATTTCATCCATTTTTATGCACCACAGCCCAGTTGCGATGCATAGAAACAAAGGGGCAGATCCACATAGATCTGCACCAGCGCAGCGTATCTGAGATACGCTGCGCCGCCGTAACTTACCTGGCTTTGGTTTGTATCCTGAAAGAATTTGCGCCATAAGTTATGGCGGCGTAGTGTATCTCTCGTGGCGTAAGGGCGCGGAATTCAAATGCGGCGAGTAGGGGGCGTGTTTCATTTAAATGAAGCGCGTCCCCGCGCCGAACGAACTGTGCATGCCCCGTCCATCAAAACTCCCAGGGTGCATTGCTCCAAATGACGTCGCAAGGACATCATTGTTTTCGAAGTGAACGTAAATGGCGTCCAGCCCCATTCACGGACGACTTACGCAAACGACGTAAAATTTTAAAAATTATATGGGGGGAACGACGGCCATACTTAACATTGAGTACGCCACCAGATAGCAGCTTTAACTATACGCCGGAAAAAGCCGAACGGAAACGACGTAAAATAATGCAACGCCCGCGCGTACGTTCGTGGATCGTCGGAAATAGCTAATTTGCATACTCGACGGGAACGCCACCTAGCAGACGCCAAAGGTGGCGTACGAAGACGTACACCTGTCGGATCTAGCCCAGATGCCGTTGTATCTTGTTTTGAGGATTCAAAACAAAGATACGACGAGGGAATTTTGAAAGTACGCCGGCGTATCAGTAGATACGCCGGCGTACTTTCTTTGTGGATCTGCCCCAGACTGTAGAGCCTTCAGGCGAGCTCTACTGAGTTGCCAAAAAATGCATTGTAAATAGGGCACATGGAAAAAATTATGTTTTCTAATGCCCTTGCAGAGACCTATGTTTTTCTAGTGCAGGAAAACTAAGCTCTCTGCACAAGTTTGAATGAGTCCTTAAATTGGTGTCTTCAGTCCCCCCTTCACATTCTTCCTAGACCCCCCTTTTACATCACAGTCCTCTAGGCTCCCCTCAAGGCTGGTTTACACTGTAGTTGGTGGTAGAGGGTGTGGGATAGTGTGTAAATCACACCAATAGTATTCCCAAAAGCACCATGCGATTTCCCAGTGGCTGCATTTTTTGAAAGGTGGTGGAACCCTTTTTCCCCACATTTCCTGCAGGTTCAGCATCCCATTCAAATGAATGGGCTGCTGTGCCTGCGCAAACTTGAGCCGCAGCAAATGCATAGGTGTGAAACTAGTATGACATCACATACTCCCCTTTACACTAGTGTCCTCAGTCCCCCCATCCTTACACCATAGTCCCCTTCACATAATAGTACCCCCTCTCACCATGCTTATATCACAGTGCTCCCTTCACATTACCACCCTCCCTTTTCCCTCTTACACCAAGACCCCCCCCCCCCCCCCATTCCATTACAGTCCCTCCTCCTCCTCACTGCTGTCCTTTCTTCATATTGTAGACTCCTTTCTCTTTCCTCAGTACTTTCTTCATACCAAAGTCCCCTTTACATCACAGCAACCACCCAGCTACATTTACTGTTCTACCTTACACACAGACATGGAACTGGGTTTGGGACTTTGAATGAGGCATGTGGATGACACATGCCTCCATCCCTGAAAATTGAAAGAAAGAAAGGGTTGGGACTTTAAATGAGGTGCGAGTTGATGCAAACAGTATATATAAGTAAATAAAGTTGTATAGCGTAATAACCAGGCTCAAACTTACCAACCAAATTGCAAGCCGAATTCAACTGTCTAACTTAGTATGTTAAAAGCAGAGGATTAGTTGCACACATTTGAAAATATATGGATAAGCCACAGGCCGCTTACAAGGCTCTCTGCATACCTGTGGTCCTAACGTGACTGTGTATGCTGGCTTCCCTCCTCTCCTCCCGGCATCTGCTGCGGGTTTCAGGATGGAGAGTGGGAGAACGGGTTGGTAAATATATAATTTATTGTCTCCTTCCTTTCCTGAACGAATCACTCCTGTGTCCATTCATCACTTAAGCATAGCAAACTGTGTGTTACTATGCTTCAGTTTGTGACTGAGCAAGTAGCTTCAGAGCACTTCCAATTCTTTCATTTTTGCAACTGAGGCTGCAAAGAAAGGGACTGATAAATCTATGTCTTCAGTCACTTCCGGCCGGGGGGCCCTGTCAGGTAAGCTGTATGGGCCCCCCGTGATTTCTAACAGTAGCACTGTATATATTTATATACACACACATAGTTGTGTGAAAAAAGTAATTGCCCCCTAAACCTAATAACTGGTTGTGCCACCCTTGGGGTCAACAACTGCAATCAAGCATTTGCGATAACTGGCAATGAGTCTTTCACATTGTTGTGGAGCAATTTTGGCTGAATTGAATTTCAATTCAGCCACATTGGAGGGTTTTCCGGCATGAACGGCCTGTGTAAGGTCATGATGCAGCATCTCAATTGGATTTTCATCCAGGCTTTGACTAGGTCACTCCAAAACCTAAATTTTGTTTTGTTATCTCCATTTGTGGATTATGGCTCTCCCCGTGGTTCGCTGGGGTTCCAAAGCCTTATAAATGGCTTTGAAACCCTTCCTAGATCGATACACGTACATTACTTTGCGTTCTTAAGGCCCCATGCACATGAGACGCTGCTAAACTTGAGTTCTGAGGCATTTGGGCATTTTTTTCCAACTGCCCCTGAACACATTTAATGTTATCCTATGTGTCTATGCACACAATCACGTTTTTTGGCGTTTTAAAGCAGTTGGGTTTATGTCCGTTTTTTCAGACGCAAAATTTTGGATTCAGAAGCGTTTTATTTTTGCGTTTTAAACTTTGGGAGGGTCTACAATGTCTTTGAGATAAGCGCTGACAGCCGCACACGCGGTAAAACGCCGCTAATCACGGCAAAACGCCGCGCAATTCGCGGCAACAACGGGCATTTTAAATGCCGGTTTTTGCCTTTGAAAACTTGAGTTTAGAGGTGTTTGTAATTGCTTCTCGTGTGCGTGGGGCCTTAATTTGTTTAAATTGTGGCATGATGTGTATCTTTTTGTGATCTGTTGGTGTGCTTCACTTTGTCAGACAGCTTCTATTTATGCGATTTCTTGATTCAATCAGTAATCAGTCCTGGGTGTGGCAAGTGAAATTTAACTCAGATTTAAAAAAAATTGTGGTTAATCACAGTTCATTTGTGATTCAGCATGGGAGGGGGAATTTTTTTTTTCACATAGGGCCAGGCAGGGATGAACAGCTTTTTTCCCTTAAAAAATGAAATAATAAATTTAAAAACTGCATCTTGGATTTACTCGGGTCATCTTTGCATAATATAAAAATGTGTTTGATGATCTGAATCATTTAAGTGTGAGAAATATAAAAAAAAAAAAAAAAATCAACTTTTTCACACAACTGTAAATGTATTTATTTATTATATTATATTTTATATATATATATATATATATATATATATATATATATATATATATATACGCACACACGCACACACACAGTATATATATCTTTTTTTTTTTTTTTGCTCTCTGATACCATGTACCCCCTCTCAAGCTGTAACAAGGGAGCTTCAACTAATCATGTCCAATGTGGTATTCATTAGCTCCATCTAAAACACATAACAGAAAGTGTTTGTCTGCAGAGTCATCGTGTGTTTGTGCAAATTAAATCACATTACAGGGGAAAATAATAACAAGCAATGCTCTGAATAGGTGAACAGACATTTATTTTGTCAGCTGTGAACTCTATCCCCCTCCTCCTCAATCCTCATGGAAGCGCGCCTTGCATCCCATTTATATAGGCATCACCGTCCCATCATGCTCCGGTAGGTACCCACGTGGTGGGTGCACGTGGGTAGGCACCCACCACGTGGGTACCTGCCGGAGCATGATGGGACGGTGATGCCTATATAAATGGGATGCAAGGCGCGCTTCCATCATTACAGCGACAACAGGCGACGAGTCAACATCGGAAGAGAGAAGAACAGAAGACCCTGACGTCACAGAAGACCGCGCCGGCTGCCTGTTACTAATTGAGCTAACACACAAACATAGCAGGCAGCCAGCGCTGAAGAAGAAGGCACCGGAGAGCTGCAGAAGAACCGGGGTTTGCCGAGTCAACAGCGGAAGAGGGGAGAAGATGGAAGAAGCCCCCCGGAGTCCGGAGAAGCCCCCCCCGGAGAGCGGAAGAAGAAACCCCCCCCGGAGAGCGGAGAAGACCCCCGGAGAGTGGAAGAAGAAGCCCCCCCTGGTAATTGAGCTAATAACGAAGACAGGGGGGGCATCCGGAGCAGAATAATAAATTATTTTAAAAAGCCTTGTGTTGTGTGTTTACTAACTTTTACTTTTTGCCTCCAGGTGAATGGATAGGGGTACGATGTACCCCATATCCATTCACTTAGGGTGGGGGGGGCCGGTATCTGGGGGCCCCCTTATTAAAGGGGACTCCCAGATTCCGATAAGCCCCCGCCCGCAGACCCCGACAACCAATGGCAAGGGTTGTCGGGAAGAGGTCCTGTCCTCATCGACATGGGGACAGGGTGCTCTGGGGTGGGGGGGCCCGCAGTGCGCCCCCCTGCCCCAGAGCACCCAACCCCCCCATGTTGAGGGCATGCGGCCTGGCACGGCTCAGGAGGGGGGGACGACGCTCGCTCGTCCCCACTCCCATTCCTGACCGGCCGGGTAGCGTGCTTTGGATACGGGTCTGGTATGGATTGTAGGGGGACCCCCTACGTCAATTTTTCGGCGTGGGGGGGTCTCCTTACAACCCATACCAGACCTAAGGGCCTGGTATGCTCCTGGGGGGGAACCCATGCCGGTTTTGAATTTAAAAATTGCAGTGGAGTTCTCCCTCAGGAATGCATACCAAATGCCGTCGCTGGAACGGGCCTTTACAATGTGTGACTAACTTTCCACATTATAAAACCAGCCCTAGTTTTGCGCAGGCAAATTCGGAACTTACGCAGAAATCACAGTGCTGAAATGCTTTGAAAATCTGCTTAAGTCCTCATTTGCATACGCAAAGCTGCATTTCAATGAGAAATGCCCCCAGTGGCGGATGCGGTACTGCATCCTAAAATCTGACCGTGTAAGTGTCTTACACATGTCAGATTTTCTGCCTAACTTTGGAAAAAGCCTTTTGAGAATCGTTTCCAAAGTTAGGCACAGGGATACGCAGGCTGAACAGCAGTTAAGTCTGCGTATCTCTTTTGAGAATCAGGCCCTACATTCCCAGGAGTCTGTGCAGTGTAGGCTAGAAAGCACAAGGACCGCGGTGCAAGATAAAGGCAGATTAGCAATTCTGCCTAGCAACACCCGTTTTAAGGCATGTAAAAAATATCTTTTTTTTGTTACTCTGTTTTGTTACCACTTAAGCCCCGGACCAATATGCTGCCTAAAGACCCAAGGTGTTTTTACAGTTCGGGACTGCGTCGCTTTAACAGACAATTGCGCGGTCGTGCGACGTGGCTCCCAAACAAAATTGGCGTCCTTTTTTCCCCACAAATAGAGCTTTCTTTTGGTGGTATTTGATCACATCTGCGGTTTTTAGTTTTTGCGCTATAAACAAAAATAGAGCGACAATTTTGAAAAAAAAGCAATATTTTTTACTTTTTGCTGTAATAAATATCCCCCAAAAACATATATAAAAACATTTTTTTTCCTCAGTTTAGGCCGATACGTATTCTTCTACCTATTTTTAGTAAAAAAAATCGCAATAAGCGTTTATCGATTGGTTTGCGCAAAATTTATAGTGTTTACAAAATAGGGGATAGTTTTATTGCATTTTTATTTTTTATTTACTACTAATGGCGGCGATCAGCAATTTTTTTCGTGACTGCGACATTATGGCGGACACTTCGGACAATTTTGACACATTTTTGGGACCATTGTCATTTTCACAGCAAAAAATGCATTTAAATTGCATTCTTTATTGTGAAAATGACAGTTGCAGTTTGGGAGTTAACCACAGGTGGCGCTGTAGGAGTTAGGGTGCACCTAGTATGTGTTTACAACTGTTTGGGGGTGTGGCTGTAGGAATGACGTCATCGATCGTGTCTTCCCTATAAAGGGAATGACGCGATCGATGCGCCGCCATAGTGAAGGACGGGGAAGCCGTGTTTACACACGGCTCTCCTCGTTCTTCAGCTCCGGGGAGCGATCGCGACGGAGCGGCTATAAACAAATAGCCGCGCCGTGGTCCCGGATCGCTCCCCGAGCGGACCCGACCGCCGCATGTAGCGGGGGGGGTCCCGATCGGACCCCCCCACCCGCTAATAGGCGAGGACGTACCTATACGCCCATGTGCCTGTACGTGCCATATTGTGGACGTATATGTACATGCGGTGGTCGGGAACTGGTTAATGACATTTTTTTTAAAGTCCTGATGTAGAGTTGGATTTGAGGGTGGAGCTCCGCTTTAAATCAGTAGTTTCTCGTTTTAGGTCCATGCAATAAATGTCGCTGGTAAGAAGCGTTATATAAGCACAGTAGGTCTTTTTTAGTCCTTGTGAAAGCTAATAAAAAGTCTCAATAGTAGCACTTGTGACCTCCACTCTGTACTAAAATGTAAGCTTAGAATTTCTTTATTAGAAGAGGCTAAACCATAAACTACGGTGTTAAAGAACAACTTCAGTCCGATGGTAAAGCAGAAAAACGAAACAAGGAACTGCTGAATTCACTAGAAAATTCAATTAACAAATTTTATTCTTTTTCTTGCACTGTGGGAAACATTCATTATCCGGTCTGTGTCCACTCCGCTTCAATACATTCGTAATGTCAACAGAGCTTTAAGAGAGCATAAGGCTCCTTTCATATGGGCGGCCACCTACAAGTATGCATGTTACCACTCAGAGGAGTACACATTACAACAGCAATTTAACGCTACATGCCTGTAAAACTCTCCCATGTCAGTGAATGATGCCATGCTACAACCATGAGCTAACTGTTTGGATTGCAGAATTGCAAAAAAAAAAACAGGCTCAGGAGGCAGCAACACTGAAAAACAAACACAACACATAACAAATATATTAATGTTAAAAAGAAAGAAATTTGTAAAATAGATTATAAAGAAAGTGAGACCATAAAGTTCCGTATTTATTGGGGTATAGCGCGCTCCGGCGTATAGCGCGCACCCCTAAAGTTGCCCCGAATTCCTGTGGAAAAAAGATTTTTTGTACTTACAGTTTTGGTGTCTTGCGCGGCGTCCATCGGCGGCCTCGTCGGGTCCGGCATCCCTCTGCGGCTTCGGGTGTCCTCTTCATCGGGTCCGGCATCCTTCTGCGGCGTCCTCGCGTACTCCCCGCTCATTTCCCGCGCCGAGTTTGAACACTGCGCCGACATATACAGAGCGCAGTACACTCGAGTATAGTCGGGCAGGCTCGGCTACTCTCGCGCTGACGTCCTGTAAGTCCAGGACGTCAGCGCGAGAGGAGCCGAGACTGCCCGACTATACACGAGTGTACTGCGCTCGGTATATGTCGGCGCAGTATTCAAACTCGGCGCGGGAAAGCGGGTATCGGCGTATATCGCGCACCCACGATTTTGCCCTGATTTTCAGGGCAAAAAAGTGTGCGTATACGCCGATAAATACGGTAAGTGGAGAGAAGAGAAGCATACATGCACAGAGCTGGATTGAATGAGGGCTCAGGTAAGTATAAGGGGGGGGTGAGGGGCAACATTTGATGCCTACATTTGTTTAGGCTTTAGTAGGGCTGGGGAAAAAAAATCGATTTGAATCTTGAATCGAGTTGCGAGGGCAAATCGATTCAGATTTTGACCAAATCGATTTTTTTTAGACTTTTATTTTTTTTCCATAGGACCGGCGCTCCGCCGGACTAGGCCAAAGCCGCGACCTCGCCTAAAAAATCCTGCCTGCGGCTCACCCCAATCCTGGGAAAAGGCCGCGAGGCCAGACGCCGCTGGCGGCCTTTTCCCAGGATCGCGGCGAGCTGCGGGCAGGATTTAGCCAAATGTGACACCTTTCCGAAAAGTGGAAGTTCCATTTTTGGGTGGAACTCCGCTTTAAGTTTTTAGAGCATTATATCCTATTTTTAAAAGCCTCAAGTAGTTAAAAGTGCATCAAGATTATATGGTCAGCTTAATGTGGATGCACCCCGATGCATGAAATTTTAGCTGGGCACATCTATCTGCAGTGTTTTTTTTATCCATCTTCAAAGCACTATGTCTCGTAGCTGTCTCCTGCTCCATTTTTCTGTTATCAGCCTTTTGACAAACTCTCAGGCCTCGTACACACGACCGAACATGTCCGCTGAAACTGGTCTGCGGACCAGTTTCTGCGGACATGTTCGGTCGTCTGTACGGCCGACCGGACAATTTTCCGGCGGATCGGACAGGTTTCCAGCGGACAAATGTTTCTTAGCATGCTAAGAAACATGTCCGCTGGAAGCCTGTCCGTCGGACATGTTCGGTCGTCTGTACGACTCACCGGACATGTCCGCTCGGCCGAAAGCCCTTGCATGCGTCGAAGTGATTCGACGCATGCGTGGAAGCATTGACCTTCCAGGGTCGTGCACGTCGCCGCGTCATCATCGCGGCGACGGCGCTGCCACGTCACCGCATTCGCTGTCCGCGGGAAATTTGGTCTGATGGTGTGTACAGCCATCAGACCAAAATCAGCCAGCGGACATGTCCGATGAAAACGGTCCACGGACCATTTTCATCGGACATGTCCCGTCGTGTGTACGAGGCCTCAAAGTCGGGATCCTGAAATGTGTGTTGGGGGGGGGGGGGGTGCTATAAATAGATTAACAGACAGCTGAACTCTACACAGGCATCCTCTGCATGTGTGGGGAGCTGTCAGCGGTCTCACAGTGTCTAGCAATAATCCCCTCCTTCAGATGAATGAGAAAGTGAAAAATCTAACAGGACGTGCAGTTTCTAAACAGTGTATAAAAGGGGAAGACAGAAGATATGTAAAAAACAGTGTAGCGCTGGAAATCAAAATAAATCAATAAACGAAAAAAATGAAAATAAGTGACATTCAAGAAAACAATGAAGTGAGAATCTTAGGATATATGCAAATAACATATAATATATTCAAATGGTGAGTGGTCAGTGAAAACAATGAGTCCAATGAATCAGCAGATGGAAATCCAGAAAGGAAATTTCAAAATTCAAAAGGAGGCTATGAAAATCCAGTGTGTATTGAGTAGTTCCAGATAAACGTGAAATCAGCCCATCACCTGATAGTAAAATGGAAGGCTTACCAGAAAGCCTGTGACCGCACTTCTCAGGGGGGTCAAAACAGGCTTATATGATGAGGTTATCCTGCAGAGCAGCTGAGAAGATCCTCCGTCTCTCACACCTTCAATGGCTCCAGCCACGGCTCACAGGTCCTTCCAGGAATATCACAGGTGTGTGTGTATAGTATTAAATACACACTCAAAGTGGGAGTGGATGTGCCGCAATGGAAAAGAAACAGAAAAAGAGTTCCGTAGTGCAGGCGATTAAAAATGATGAGGGTTTATTATGGGTAAAAAATACAAACTCTCGTTGTCAGCGAGAGATGATAAAAATATCCTTGCAAGGAATTATAAAACAAAGTAGCTCCGTTTGGCGTCAGGCCCCCTTGGGGAAGAAAAAACCACGCATGCAGCCACTGTGCCAAATGCAGCCACTGTGCCCATCAAACGCAGCCACTATGCCCATCAATTGCTGCCACTGTGCCCATCAATTGCTGCCACTGTGACCCCTCCACCTGCTTGCCATCTGCCCGGCACTTACCCTGTCTCATTGGGGCAGCGGGTGACTCCCTCCGTGCATCCCCTCCTGTCCTCCAGATAGGCATCCAATCACAGCGCCTGTTCTTTCAGCCAATCAGGTGATGGGTAACAGACCCAAGCACCCAATTGGTGGAGAGGCGGTTCAGTGTTAGGAAAGCGAATATTTATTTGCTTTTCTAACACACCTGGGTGGAGTGCAAGTGCCAAGCATGTTCACCTATGGCTCTAATCTGCTATGCATTAATCTATCTGTAGCGCTACCCCCGAAGGAGCTGCTGATTGTTTTGGGATCTACTCTCTTTGACTTGGCTAACCCCTGTTTAATTTACTCAAACCCTACCTTGACACATCAGAAGCCTGGTATTTCAAGGTATTGTGACCTCTGCTTAGCTGGGGGTCACAATAGCAGGCACCCAACATGCAGTAACAATATGGCAATAGTATTACCTGTTCTCTTTGGATGGCCCCTCCAGGCTAGAAAAATACGCTCCACACAGTTGATATATTTAAATCAAAAGATAAGTTTACTTTAGGTTACTTAGATTTACTTCATAAACAAACAACTGGCAAGTAATGACTCACTGTGATTCATTAAGGGCCCTTACTGGAATCAGCAATTGGTATGAACAGACAAAGACCTAACCTAAAGAATGGTACCATTCACTTAACTAAAGTAGACAGTCTATGCTCGCGAGCGCCCTCTAGCGGGCAGTCTTGTAAACAATTAGAGCTCACGTTGCGGCCAGGTGGTGCACATGAAAGTTATAATCCACAAGATGGCAATTGATCAATGAAACCACAAACAAAGTATCTGGAACAGCTAACGGTGAACTGATCGCTCGCCAGTGTCAGTCACTTCTATGAAACTCTTAAACAGTTAATAAGGCCTACGAATCTCAACAGGAGGCCAACATGTGTCTCCGGCCTGTTAGGTGGCACTTAAGTGTTTGTCTGAAAGGGGAGTTAAGAGTCGAGCATGTGCTTTCTCACCCGACAGGCCGATCTGCCTGAATTCTCCTCAGAAGGCGCGTTGATAGAACACAGCTCTGCAGCACAAGGATCCTGGACGAGGGTAGCGCCACAGTTTCAGATGTCAGCTGGGCTGCCTCTTCGATCTATGGACACACTGGTTGGCTATTGGAGTCTTGCTTCCTTCTGGATGGCTGGTCTCTCGGTGGGTTTAGGCCCAGGCTTCTGGCCTAGCAGCACGGCGGTGTTTGTGCCAGCAGCTCCACAGAGGAGAAGAATGTTCATGTTCAAGTGATGCAGGGCATTGTGGAAAGTGTAGTCTCTCTCTCCTAAGAGTCAATGGAGTCCATATCTCCTGCTACTTGTTATCCCACAATGCATCACTTTCCAAAGGTATCTTACACATTTACATGCTAGAATAAACTTCCAGCGGGGATGGCCTGCCATTGAACTCTTGACAGGATGACCCCGCTACATATACATTGGTCATAGAGGCGGTGGCTGGAGAGAGGGCGCAGCGCCCATGCGCCCTTACGGACACTTTACCACTGTCTAGAACTCAGATTATGCAGCCAACTAGCTACTTAAGGGCATGACACCAAACATCCTTGCTATCTGACAGCAGGAGATGACAACAGAATAAACGCATTGGAAAGGCAGCTAACCCAGACAAACAAATCGCTCAGCAATCCAAAATTACAGGGACATGTGGCTCTAATCTAGTTTGCGACTGCAACATTATACCGCTGCTCACCACTTTCATGACACATGTCAGCAACATGTAAAGCATTTCTTCTTAGTAAACGAAGCCGCTCTAAAAGCCAAGAAAAATAAATCCAGGAGAGTTCACCTTCTATGCGCACAGGAAAATAGGCTTAGTTCCACCTTAGACATTTCCATCTGCTTTGTTTTCATCTAATGCCAGATGTTTGAGAGGCCAAGTGTTCTCCTCAGGGGAGCCACTGCAGCACCGATCATTCGTGTTGGGATACAGTGCCTGATAAAGTTACAGCTTACCTTTCAGAGAGGGAGAGATCATGGACAAATGCCATTCTGGAACAAGAGATCATAGGATACTCATAGACAAATTCTTAAAGAGACCCTGTCAACAACTTAAAAACTGCATCACAGAAATATCTTTTCGATGCTTTCTTGCAGTGTTTTACTTTTTATTAACAATGTTTTATTGACTCGCAATGTGCTTTTGAACTTGCTAGTAAAACTTGCTACTTCAAAATAGACTATTCAATAGGATAGCCCCCTCCCTGCACGCATACCATAACCCTCTCCTCTGCTGGGAGTGTCCAAATACTCTATTTGCAGGCCCATCTCCTAAGCAGTCACATGACTCTGGCTCCTGTGTTGATGATTTGCTCGACAATGAGACGTCACCCACTGCGTGTTTGAGAGTGTTCCCTTCCATCAGCCTCTCTTTGACAAAAGGGAACCATAACAAACAACTGGCCACTGCCCCACCTATAATTGGCCTTCACAGCAAGGAGCACATGGAAGGGCAAAGCATGCAAAACAAAAACCAAAGAAAATTCCCAGCTCAACCCACCAGCCAATCTGCCACCAACCGAATTATCCTGTCTAACATTTTGTGTTAAAACAGGGATTTACTGTTTTTCCTGGCGTATAACACTTACTTTTTTACCCTGAAAATAGAGGGTAAACTGTGCCTGCGTGTTATACACAGGGAGAAGTGGAAGTTTTTTTTCCTGAGGCTGAGTACTCACGAGCAGACATGTCCGATGAAACCGGTCCGCGGACCGTTTTCATCGGACATGTCTGCCCGGGGACTGCCCGGGGACTTCTGTTCGATGGCTGTACACACCATCGAACAGAGGTCCGCGCGTAAACAATACGCGGGGCGTGTCCGCGGTGTCGCCGCGTCGATGACGCGGTGTCGCCGCGACAATGAAGCGGCGACGTGGGCGGCCTGCCTTTAAAATGCTTCCACGCATGCGTCTAAGTCATTCGACGCATGCGAGGGATGGCGGGCGGCAGGACATGTACGGTAGGTCTGTACAGACGACCGTACATGTCCGGGCGGACAGGTTTCCAGCGGACTGTTTTAAAGCAAGTCCAGGAAACAGTTGTCCGCTGGAAACCTGTCCGATCCGCCCGAAAATGGTCCGCTCGGGCCTACACACGGCCAAACATGTCTGCTGAAACTGGTCCGCGGACCAGTTTCAGCAGACATGTTTGGTCGTGAGTACGGGGCCTGAAACTTCCCTCCTAAAGTTAGGGTGCGTGTTTTAAGTATTTTAACTTGTGTGTGTCTATATACCCTATGGGCCAGATTCACATAGAATTGCGGCCGTGTAACTTAACCCGTTTACGTTACACCGCCGCAAGTTTACAGTGTTAGTGCCCGATCCACAAAGCACTTACCTGTAAACTTGCGGCGGTGTATCGTAAACACGTCCGGCACAAGCCCGCCCAATTCAAATTAGGCGCGTTCCCGCGTCGGACGTACTGCGCATGCTCCGTTCGCAATTTTCCCGACGTGCTTTGCGTGAAATTACGGCGGCGCGACGTGTTCGTGAATCACGCCGTGCGTAACGTACTTACGCCGGGAAAAACAAAAAATTCAAAAGCGACGCGGGAACAATGGGCATACTTTAACATGGTGGAGTAATTTTACACCATGTTAAAGTACCCCTAATTTTGCGACGGGAAACTAAGACTTGCTCCGACGTAAAGACGGGAAAAGCCATCGTGGATCGCCGTTTTTGCTAATTTGCATACCCGACGCTGGAATATGACGCGAACTCCACCCAGCGGCGGCCGAGGTACTGCATCCTAAGATCCGACGGTGTAAGTCAATTACACCTGTCGGATCTAAGGGCTATCTATGCGGAACTGATTCTATGAATCAGTCACATAGATACTCTGAGAGATACGACGGCGTTTCATAGAAACGCCGTCGTATCTCTTCTGTGAATCTGGCCCTATATTCCCATTACAGCCATATAGAAAAACTGTAAATGGTTTACATAGCTTGTATTCCCTCAAGAGGAAGATGGTCGCAGACCCTGACAAATGAAAGGCGACAGCTGTATTATGCTAATCCACCCTAGAAAATCAAGCATAGTTTTCTTTATTTTTAATATCATAACCCTCCCCCCCCCCCCCCCCTCTTGCTCCCTCATTGGGTTATGTTTGCGAAGACGGATATATAGATTGTCTGCCATCTCCAGACAGAAACGTCTCAAAAGTTAACAGGTAAGAAATAATCTTCTCAAGCTCTGCTTTTTAAATGTTTCTTGAAGAAGGGAAATATTCTGAATAAGTTGGCAGCGCCAAGCAGATGACTCACTGGAAAGCAAATGACGGCTTTATTTTTAGGAAAGTTCACCAGCCCATGAAGAATATATCATTGCAAGTCATTAGCTACAGAAGAGTAAAATGTATTTCAATTGTGCTGTTATTTCTTCTGAAAGATTAGATCAAAGTTGAAATGGCTCCTTTAGGGCTAAATTCATTAGCAGAACCAAGTCTAGAAGCTGTATGGGTAGGACTGTGCCAACTAGCTTGCTTAATTGTCCACCTGTCATAATAGCCAGCCGCTTGGCAAAAGCAGGGCCAAGGCTAGACATAACACACAAAAGAGTCGGATCGCTTTAGAAAAGTAATAAAATGCAAACCTGCATACACTATATTACCAAAAGTATTGGGAAACCTGCCTTAATACGCACATGAACTTTAATGGCATACCAGTCTTAGTCTGTAGGGTTCAATATTGTGTTGGCCCACCCTTTGCAGCTATAACAGCTTCAACTCTTCTGGGAAGACTGTCCACAAGGTTTAGGAGTGTGTCTATGGGAATGTTTGACCATTCTTCCAGAAGTGCATTTGTGAGGTCAGACACTGATGTGGACGAGAATGCCTGGCTCTAAGTCTCCGCTCAAATTCATCCCAAAGATATTCTATCGGGTTGAGGTTAGGACTCTGTGCACGCCAGTCAAGTTCCTCCACCCCAAACTCGCTCATCCATGTGTTTATAGACCTTGCTTGGAGTACTGGTGCACAGTCATGTTGAAACAGGAAACAGGCCATCTCCAAACTGTTCACATGGAAGCATGAAAGTATCCAAAATGTTTTGGTATGCTAAAGCTTTAAGAGTTCCCTTTACTGGAACTAAGAGGCCAATTCCAACCCCTGAAAAACAACCCCACACCATAATCCCTCCACCAAATGATTTTGACCAGTGCACAAAGCAAGGTCCATAAAGACCTTGAGTGAGTGAGTTTAGGGCGGAGGAACTATAGTCTACCTGATAACTCCCCAATGTCAGGGTACTATAATTCATCCTATAGGGTACAGAAGATATTTTATGGCCAAACATAAAGACGCAACCTTTAGAGGGTATCTCATAGATCTGGATAACAGGCTGCCTTTTTTTCTTCTTAAGAAAAAAAAACTTACTTACAAACAGCAGCAGCATCTGACTGGCCAACAATATACCACCCAGTCCCTTCCTTTTTAATTGAAGGACCAGGGCTTTTTTTCAGGGGGAACTTGGTGGAACGTCAGACCCTTTGGTGCCTGCTCACCACTACCACCACCTTTTAGTGTTTATTAAATGTCAGCAGCTACAAAAAGTGTAGCTGCTGACTTTTAATAAACAGACACTTACCTGCTCCACGGTCCAGCGACGCGGCCGCCTGAAACTCCGCTCCCCCCCCTTTTCGGCCGGCGTCTCCATTCATAGCCTCAGCACCCTGCCGTGACAGCTTTCAGCTTCCTGGCTGGACACTCACGGCGCATGCGCAAGTTGTGCTGCGTTCTATGAGCGGACAGGCAATCTCCTGGGACATGTCACGTGTCCCTGGAGATCGCCTAAAGGGAGGGGCCGCCTAAGGCGAGAAGAGAAGTCGCTGAGGCGGTCCCTGGATGGAAGGAGGAAGTGTGACAGGAAGTCCCATTCCTACCGAAGCCCCCACTCCCCCTCCAAAAAATTACATGCTAAATGTGTGAGTGTAAAAGGGTGAGTGTAGGGGGGTGGGGTTTTGTGGGGCCTTGGTTAAGTTCCAGCACCTATTGTTTGAGAAAAAAAGCTGTGTGAAGGACGTTGGATGGGTATGGGCTGGCACGAGCAGCTCATCGTACAAATTCGGCATCTGCTGAAATGAATGAACTCCGACGCATGCGCATGAATGACAACATCTTGGCCAGGAAAAAAGATCAGACCTGGGAAGAAGGCTGACAGAAGACCCCACTGTTCGGTGAGGGAGCTCCGGAACACTGCAGAGCTTGATTAAAGGCAAGTATAGTTTTACTTTATAATAACAATAAAAACCTGGCAGGTGCTCTAACATTTCACTGCTCTATCCTAAATGTTTAAATAAATGGGTAAAGTAGGGTGTTAAAGCTCATTTACACTATTGCATGGAGTTACATGTGTTGGTGCGATACAATATCATTCATTCTGAATGGCATGCAACACACTTTGCTGAAGGACTAATGCAGTTCAGTTCCAAAGTGCTGCAAATTTTGGTCCGTTGTGATGTGTTGGCCAATCCATTCAAATTAATGGGCTGCCCTTTTGCACCGCATGTTAAAGCATGACACAAGACATTTAATAGGCCAGACTGGTGTGAATCGGCCATTTTCCTTGACAGGTAGTTCAGGCCACTTTGTCTAATGCATAGGAATTGAAGAGAAAAATGGATAGCCGCACTCCAATGACCGTTGAGGTTGTCTTTATTTAAACGAACATCAGATACATCACATCACAGGGTTACAGCAATAGAAACAGGGCAACAGACGACGCGTTTCACACTGAATTAGTGCTTATTCATGGCTGAGAATATGCACTAATTCAGTGCGAAACGCGTCGGCTGTTCCCCTGTTTCTATTACTGTAACCCTGTGATGTGATATATCTGCTGGATACATTGGAGTGCGGCTATCCATTTTTCTCTTCAATTCCTATGCATGTCTAGTGCACTGCCAGCACCCACAGTATCCTGAGTCAGCCTGTGATTACATAGTTGACCCACCTGGAGCGGTGATTTCTTCTTCCCACTTTGTCTAATGGCTACATGTATATTGGCATAAGGTATGGCATGATCGTGCTTGGCACAGGATTCCTTCCAATGAAAGGGAGCTAATCCGTCTCTCCTAATAAATAAAATTATTAAATTTTGGTTTTGAATTTATATGCCAATCACATATAAATTCAAAACCCAAATTTAATAAAAATAAGCTTTGCTTTAAAGCATCTTAGCCTACTTTCTTACAAGATCTCATTTCTCTTTTAAACTCTTTGTCCTGAGTTCACTTTTACCCTAGTCATGACTACCCCATTACCCCACGGCTGACTGCCATGTAAGTTATCCAGCCTCTCACTGAAACGAGATCACAGGATTTTATTTCAGCTGTGGTTTTGAATGCTTTAAAAAAAGATAGTTTACCTTGAAATGACCCCCTGGGGCCGTGTCATTATTCCATCATGACAGAGCCTGGATTACCGTTTTAGACTCGGTCTGCCTGAACATCCTTAGTTAATTCACAAGACCCACTTCAGAACGGGCTGTATATTTAGCAACTGACAGCAACTTTGAGTCCAGAGAGAAATTGTTTCCATAAAGTTTTCTTGCTTCACTTGATAGTTATTTAATATGGGCTTGGGGAAGTAATGACACAAGAGAAGAGTCGGTCTTGAACAGTTTTCAAAGTGAAGCCTGAGGAGAACTCAGCTTAGACAGGCCCCATCTCTGAGACTTTCCACGTCTCCAGATCAGCTTCAGTTCTCTGTTCAAATTTCACCTGAACAGGGGGCTATACTGTTACTACTTCTTGAAAGAGACAAGCATCAAGACTTCTGAAGTAGAGACAATTATCCCTAGAATAGAGCACGCACATGTCAGTAAAAATCAAAGTGAATTATTCAGTGTGGCTCAAGTGACAGATGTCAGAGGTGCTGCTAAAGTCTGGTATACACAGATGCTGGATGCAGAAGTGCATCCACAGACTGGTACTTTATTCCTGCATTTATCAGTTCCATCAAGCACAAGCTGGAAGGGTAATTATGAACAATACGATTGTGGTGTCAAGTACGGACCAATTGACCATGCAAACCTCCTTCGCTACTCAGGTCATCAAAAGCTTACAGCTGGTATGAGTAGCCATTTAAATCTGAACTCCAGGAATTATTTGCATTGTGTATTTCACATTGGTCCAGCTTGGCACCAATTAAGTATGCAAATCTTATATTTGAGGGACTGCTGAGGAAACTGGCAAATTGCTGTATTATTCAGTGCTATATACAGTGATAGTCGCAATCTTTCATGTCCTGTGCCAAGTGGCTTTCCCGCTGAACACAGGGTGTTGCTTACTTGACACTTCTGCCATTCTTAGAAGGCCCATAATGTTTTTAATAAATACAAGGTTTGCAGTGATTGGACTAGATATAAAGGGGGTTGGTGACATCATGATATGCCTTGTATTAATTGAGAAAATGGAAAGGTGTTCTGTGAATGGTGGCAGTGCTAAACGATCACCCCCCTTTGGGGCATGTGCAAAGAGGAACCTGTTCTATTAGGACCCTGTGGGTAGGGTGCAGCGTGGTGCACTGGCGGCAAGAATACACTTAGAGGTCAGGGTAAGAGAGAACAGTATATTAAGAGAGTTTTAAAAACATACAATCAGGCCTGGCGGGTGGGCACAGCCAGCCGGAGCCACTTATGAACAGTAGTAGAGGATTGTGATCTTTAAATTATGCCAACAGCTTTTGCAGAGAGGGGCAGGAATGCGGCCTGGCTGGTCCACACCCAAACAGGAGGCTTCCTGAGAGGACACAGTGTAGTCCTGGGACTTTCCATACTTTGCCAGAACCCTTCCCTAACGCCAAGCACTGTCCCTGCCAGCTGGGTAACCTGTTCCTACACTAGCCATTCACATAAATTGCACCAAATCAGAGAGCCAGGGCCTTAAATAGGCTCTGCCCTCACCCAAGATGGCTGCAAAGGCACATGTGATGCCAGCATTCAGTCGTGCCAGCGCCATTGTGACCAATGAAATCATAGACGAACCAAGTTCCTCACAACTGTCTTCCCCTTCTGCATTGCCAGTTTAATGCCACCTACTGTGGAGAATACAGGACGACTGCACCTGCCTTCAACCCAGAAGATCGTAACTATCATAGTGCCAAATACAATGATTTTCAGCTTCCTCAGCAGACCATCAGGAATGAGACATGCACACTTACATTGTGCCAAGCTTGATCAATAAAGTACACAATATAAAGGAGTTCAGGATTAAATACATTTCCCCAAACGTGCAGTCCCAGTGATCCCCATATCAAGCCTTGAGATACAGGAGATTACTGGAATTAAAAATAAATCTTCCTAGTAGAAAACATAGACAGCAATAAAAAAAAAACCCTGACAGAAATTCTAATCCTATTTTTTATAGATGCTCGTGTCTCCAAAGAGATATCCTTTTTTTCCCATCCCATTTACAGAGCAACAGAAAGTGAGAGGAAATCTACCCAACATGTAAACATAACAATGAAGACCTGACTGTGGGCCTAACCCCCCCCCCCCTCCATTCCTTTAAAGGTATTGTGTACCTTTCTAACTGCACCTAGTGTTAACTGCATAAGACTTGCATTATTCATGTAGTTTCATTTGTTGCCCTGTACGTATAAGTCTTCACAGAGTCATCTTTACATTCTTGTGTCAGAAATTTCTGTTTGTGTTCAAAAATGAGACACTGTACATGTTAATGAATGACCTCCATCTGTAGCCTAAAAACTGACATTTCCTGTGAATGAACTATATCTTCCACAATTCCTTGGTCTTTAAATCTAGTTCTCACGCGCAGGTGAGAGCTACACAGTAATTTGATCTGACCCAGACAAAAACAGGCAGAGCAATTAACAGAGATATCACCATGTAACTACAGTATGTATTTGATTCACATTTCAGCACTTCCACATTTATGATGCACACACAGAGGAAATGTTGAGGCATGCACTAGAGACAGGTTAGCTGCAGCAATACATGAACATATGGGAACGATTTGTCATGACACTACAAACTGCAGCCGCAGTATGTGAGCCAATCATTTGAAGGCAAAGCAAACAAACACAGAGAATATAACTACACTAATACCTCATTAAAATTATGAAAAAATAACTTTTAAAGAGGAACTTCACGGGTTAGTTTTACAGGAATAAATGTCAGACAAACTTACAAAAGACATCGATACAAATATACTGTAAGTAAAAGGTGCCCAAATGCTTCTGACCTCCGAAATGCGTAGGCCAGCAGTCCATTCTCAATGGTCACTCTTGTAGACTTGAAGAGATGCATAACAGGCCACACCTTCCCTAACACCTCTGTGTTTCTCACAAGTCTCTAGGAGCCAGACAATAAGTAGCTTGCAATGCCCTGGGCCTCTGTCTCTTGTGTTCTCCTGGGTCCTCCATCTCAGCACCTGGCTCTCTCTTGTCAGGCTCCTTGCCCTGGTTCTTATACTAGCACTCCTACTCCTGGCCCTCTGGAGCCTATTGGGTTCCCACGTGACTTGGCGAGGCCTCCCACCCTGGTAAGGTTCTGCGCACGCTCTCCTTCTGCAGCACTCCTTTTCCTTTTTTTTCTGGGCTCCTGCACAACACATGTAGCCAGGCTCCCTTCTTACACTCCTTGGGTCAAAAGCTGCCCCCCCCCCCCAAACTTGCCATCCAACCAATCACAGCTCCCTTCCTTCCTCCTCCCTCCCACACGGAGCAGAGGGTGATGTTATGTCTGTGCAGCCAAACAGAACCCTGCTCCTACCCCTCTCCTGATGGCCTTTTAACCAATGGCATGGGATCATGTTACCAAGCTGTGATGAAGCCAGGGCTGGGGAGATCTGAATTAAATGAGCAGCCAGCCAGAGCTGCATTTTCAATGGTCATCTCGTGTCAGGTCATAAGACTCCTATTCCTAAATCTGCATATTAGCTGGACTATCAGAAAACATGAATGTTAAAAGGTGTATGTTGTAGAATTTGTTTGGGGGGCTTAGCAAAAGAATTGCTTGCGGTTCTCCTTTGAATACATTTGTTTGCATAAAAGAGTGCATAAATGCCTGAATAATTAATATTATTAATAATAGAAATAGAAATAATAGAAATACAACAAAACATATACATAAGATGTGGGTGAAAATGGAATATCACTTTGGTTTTAAATAGAAGGTATTACTAAAAGCATTCTGAAAAAGGAGATGTATTCAGGGACCAGTTACCAATCAATTCTGTAGTAATCACCTCGGTGGGACATAACCGTACTTTAATTGGACTTTATGCATCTTTGCCTTGATTTGCTCCCAGTTTGCTTCTGATGAACAGTTTCAAGACAGGGAGTTGTAGGAAAGCTGATAATCCGGGAAATTAAGGAAACAAAATGTGCCACTCTTGGGAAATGAAAATTGTACGTCGTGATTAACCACAACTGTTCATTAGCCGGTCTGAATTCCCAAAGTCCACCAAATCAATAACATTCCCACTACTGTACACCATCTGGCTGAGATTACTTGCTGACAGCAGAACTAAAGCGGAGTTTAACCAGCCAGACTCATTGAAAAGCATCTTGTTCCTTTGTTCTTGTCTCTGAAACCTTTAAAGCAACAAATATTTAAAGGCTCATTTACACAAGCTGTTGCGCCATTGGTATGCGCTAGGAGGAATATTGCTGATGCACCAATTCTGCCACTTCACACGGTTTACTTTTTTCTCAGTTAGAACTTTACTGAAATGTTACAAGTGACATTTTTGTCAAGTTCCATTGCCCGCAATGCGGTGAAGTGTAGTGGACAACGTAGTGAAAGGGTGCCAATAGACCAGGAATGCCAAAATACATTGCCTAAGACCTACTTACAATCCTACTTTTTAGGGTTTTGTGG
Organism: Rana temporaria; assembly: GCF_905171775.1. Classification (NCBI taxonomy): domain Eukaryota; kingdom Metazoa; phylum Chordata; class Amphibia; order Anura; family Ranidae; genus Rana; species Rana temporaria. Next base: position 31,409,201 of record NC_053501.1, read on the forward strand.
ATATCTGCAGCTCCTCCAGAGTTACAATGGGCCTCTTGGCTGCTTCTTTCATTATTGCTCTGCTTGCCTCGGCCTGTCAGTTTAGGTGGACGGCCATGTCTTGGTAGGTTTTCAGTTGTGCCATACTCTTTCCATTTTCAGATGATGGATTGAAAAGTGCTCTGTGAGATATTCAAAGCTTGGGATAATTATTTTATAACCTAACCCTGCTTTAAACTTCTCCACAACTTTATCCCTGACCTGTCTGGCGTGTTCCTTGGCCTTCATGATGCAGTTTGTTCACTAAGGTTTTCTAACAAACTTCTGATGGCTTCACAGAACAGCTTTACAGAATGCCATTGTCGCTGTCTGGTGCTACCACCTGATCATTGTCAAGAATGGCACTGATGCTGATCGGTGTTGCCACCTGATCATTGTGGAGAATGCCACTGTCACTGGTGCTGCTGCCTAATTTTGGGGAGAACTCTGCTGCTGCTGACTTCTCTATGCTGTCAAAGGAGAACAGAGGGAGACCAGCTGTCACCCCAGGAATTGGGGAGAGGCCACTGGCCATACCCTACTGCACCCCATTAAAAAGGAATAGTATTCTCTGTTGAAAATCTATACCTGCGTTAGGAGGAACTTATCTTGAGTGCTCCAATGGCAGATCTGGGCCCCAACATGTTAGTCAGAAAGGAAAGAGTTGAATAAAGGCTGACAAGACCGTTATTGTTACATTGTCCCTTAGGCAGGACCTTCCCTAGTATAGAATTTAGGGGCTATTCTCCATTGTCTTACTACTAACTGTATATCCTATTTGCTACAGTTTATACAGTATATTTGTTTCATGGGTTGTTATTTCCATTTCTTTGGTTGATGGATAGATAGAATTTTATATATATATATATATATATATATATATATATATATATATATATATATATATATATATATATATATATATATATATATATATATATATATATATCTCCCAGGAGTGTCAGATTTTGCTGGCAGTGGTAACAATTGACCTAAAATTATAGCGGCTCCTTTAAGCAGTAAGCACTACACAGATCTTCAAATAGTTCCACATGACATGGGATAAATGGCCTTGCCTTTTAGACTTGTATTAAAGGTTGAAAGTATCTATACAGACTTCTCAATAAAAGAGGAACATCTTGCAGTACCAGATATTTTAGGTTAAGTGTCCTTGCCATAATATTAATTCTATGTCCATCTTTCAGAGCATACAAAAAAAGCAAACAACCAGACAGGCCAGAATGAATAATTCATATACAAAAGGCATGCATTTACAGACACTTAACACATTAGTGAGTGAGGGCTATGCCCATTCACCCATCTGTTTCCTATCATGAATTTTGGTAAAAAAATAATGAAGAACAGAAGGACATCATAAAGAATTGCAGTTTATATGCATTAGTTGTTATATTGTCAGCTTTGTATTTACAGCCTTCTATGTCACTGCCAATAGACATGTGCATTCGTTTTCGTCCGAATGCATTTTCGTCTGAATTTCTAGGATTTTCCCCTTCATTTTAACAAACGATAGCAAACACGCAGAATCCGAGATCCAAAAGATCCGACATAAAAAATGCTTTATTTTCGTTTTGATGCGACAACAGTTCAATATAGATAGAAGTTTCGACATGGCGGTGACAATAGCGATCTGTGTCTATCGAACCTGCAGTTGAATGTGCCTAACCTTAACTCTATAATAGTCCAAGATTATTCGACATAGAGAGAAAAGATTCGACATGAAGATTTGACGAAGCAGTCGCCACGAGCGGACATTTATGGTCAAATGCTCCACCCATAGGCTATAGAAGAATTCTTATGTTGGTTGACCAGTAATAATAATTAATAAATATAATTATTACTAGTCATACAACATTAGAATTCTACTGGGCGGAGCATTCGCCCAGGAATTTACAATTGCAGGGTCGTACAGTTAAGCTGCTCTGTCAAATCTTCTTAGAACATTCGACAGACACCATAAGCCTTCAATTGAAAGATTCGACCTTAACGAAACAAAATAAATAAAAACAAAATTTTGGGAGTAACAAAAAAATAGATTTTTCGGACCAAAATGAAATTCCGAAACAAAATATTTCAGTGTGCACATGTCTACCTGCCAATAGATAGAGAGCTTAGGAGACCAAGCATGCATGGCCATGAGAATATTGGCTACATGTCTATAGTAAAAGCATCTAAACCCCCAACCAAAAATGTAAAACATTGTGGCTTACCAGTCCTTATATGAGACCGCTGCTTTGGTTTTCTTTTTTTCCTCATGATTTTTTCCTTTATTTTCATCTGGTGATCCTGACAGTAACATGCTTTATTTCCTAGGGTGACATTGTTCACTGCATTGTATCTATGGAGGAGCAGCGTGGGCATCCTGGGTGGTCTTGATTTGGACTACAACTTCCCCCTTCTGATCTCCATTATGTACAAGTGAGTTTTTTGAAGTTCACAGAGGAGAGCTGGGAAAGCAGATAATATTGCTTGAGATTTCAGTTACTCTCGCAAGAACACCAAATTTCTATCAGGATTTTTTCTAGGCTTGCTAAAAAAGAAAACCAATGTGGTCACCACATCTAAGAACTGGTAAGCTGTACAATATCGCAATTTTTGTTCTTGGGTCTATATCAATAAACGGTAAAAAATGATAAAAAGTCACAGTAAATAAAACCAAACTTGACTCACAAATCATTTTCTGCACTAAAAATGCATGCAATGGCCCATATTCTCTCTAAAAATCCGCGAGCTGCGCTTAAGGCACTTACACTCCGCTGTCCCAACTTACAGGAGCAAGTGTTGTATTCCCCAACACTTGCTCCATAAGTTGGGACGGCGGAGTGTAAATGCCCCGGCGTAGCCTGGCGGATCTCCAAGGGGGCAACTTGTATTCAAATTAAGCGCGCCCCCGATTCTAATGAACTACGCATGCGCCGGGCTTCAAAAAGCCCAGTGCGCATGCTCCAGTTCTCGGCGGAAAACGTCAATGACGCCGACGTGTGCATCATTGACGTAAAGTCGTATTCAAGAACGACTTAGTAAAACGACGTACCCGACGAAAAAACACGACGCGGACCCGACGCCATCCGTAACATGGCCTACGTGGGACTTGCGGAAATTTACTCCTTATATAGCGGGAGTAAGTTTCCGCTTACGCAAACGACGTTAGCGACGGTTACGCGACGCGAACTCGTTCGGGAATCGGCGTAGAAGGATCATTTGCATACGCAAATGAGTCCTTCACGTAAATGCCATCTAGCGGCGGCCGGCGTCATTACATTTAAGATCCGCCAGTGTAAGTAACTTACAGATGGCGGATCTTAAGTTATTCTAAGAATCAGTCGCATAGATACACGGGCCAAAAAAGGGAGTTACGATGGAGTATCCTGAGATACTCCATCGTAACTTCTATGAGAATATGGCCCACAGTGTTTTCCATGTATTCCAATGGCTCTAATTCACACCAATGCAGTCATTTCCAATCAGTTTCCGGTCAGTTTCTGCACCAGCAACTGACTGCACTGGTGTGGACTAGAGCCATTGGAATACATGGAAAACACTGTGCATGCTATTTTTAGGGCCAGTTCACACCACAAAAATGCACTCCGGATACGTTCCGGATCAGTTTTTGATTACAGTTGACACCATACGCAGTTCCAGTGCATTTTTTATACCATTTTCTAGGTTGCAGTACAGTTCTGTGCAGAAAAAATGCAGCACACTCTACTTTTTTTTCTGCACCGGAAACTGACTGCACTGGTGTGAACTAGAGCCACTGGAATACATGAAAAACACTGCATGCATTTTTAGTGCAGAAAAAAAGTGCACGGAACTGCATCTGGTGTGAACTAGTACTAAAGTGGATTGCATACAACATGTTAGCTAATGCAGCTAACATACAATGCAGCTCTCCCGACACATACATAAAATGAAGCTCCTCTCCTCACACATGCATACACTGCAGCTCCCCCCTCCTCACATATATAAAATGTAGCTCCCCTCCTCGCACTATATTACCAAAAGTATTGGGACAACTGCCTTTATAGGCACATGAACTTTAATGACATCCCAGTCTTAGTCCGTAGGTTTCAATATTGTGTTGGCCCACCCTTTGTAGCTATAACAGCTTCAACTCTTCTGGGAAAGCTGTCCACAAGGTTTAGGAGTGTGTCTATGGGAATGTTTGACCATTCTTTCAGAAGCGCATTTGTGAGGTCAGGCACTGATGTTGAATAAGAAGGTTGCAGTCTCCCCTCTAATTCATCCCAAAGGTGTTCTCCCAACCTTGTGGAAACAGTTTTGGGGTGGATCCTTCCTGTTCCAACATGACTGTGCACCAGTACACGAGCAAAGTCTATAAACACATGGATGAGCGAGTTTGGGATGGAGGAGCTTGTCCGGACCTCAACCCGATAGAACACCTTTGAATTAGAGCAGAGGCATTCTTATTCAACATCAGTGCCTGACCTCACAAATGTACTTCTGGGAGAATGGTTAAACATTCCCATAGACACACTCCTAAACCTTGTGGCCAGCCTTCCCATAAGAGATGAAGCGGTTCTAGCTGCAGCAGGTGGGCCAACTCAATATTGAACCCTACAGACTAAGACTGGTATGCCATTAAAGTTCATGTGCGTGTAAAGGTAGGTGTCCCAATACTTTTAGTAATACAGTGTATATACAATGTAGCTCCCCTCCTCACATATTCATATATTGCAGCTCCCCCTCCTCACACATATTGACAATGTAGCTCCCCTCCTCAGAAATATTTACAATGCAACTCCTCTCCTCACACATGTAGCGCTACCCCCGAAGGCTTGGTTTAGGGGTGACTTCCGTGAGTGTAGATGAAGAGCAAGTGTCCAGACACAAAAATGAGTTTTCAATGCTTTATTCCAAGGCCCCAACATGGCCAACATCAACATGGCACACAATAGAGAAAGGTTAATGAGCGTAGAGAAACTTTAGTATCAGGCCTTGGATATGGAAAAGAGCAAGCCTGCTCTTAGCAATAATGTAACTTGATTCTTCGCCACCCCGATCAGGGTGGGTAAAGTGCCCCCAACAGGCGACTATCACAGGCCTGGCAGCCGGAGCGCCACTTAAAGATCACTGGGAGGAACAGGCCTGTAGCACCGGCCTGACTCGGAGCCTCGGATACAGGCTTTTTATCAATTTGAGGTATGTGAGAACAGTATGAGTGAATCCTCCCAGTCAATTCAGATTTTTGTGTCACCAACTGACAGCTTAAGCATACCTGTCATACGGCGTGGTGACCGGATCCCCAATGGTTCGTCTAGGCCTCCTGGACAACCTCTAGTTCTAGGTTCTCCTTGCGCCGATCCCCCATCGCACAGCTCCCAGCTTAGGATCCTTACAGCAGAAGGTTGGGACCCAGCAAGTCGCTGGGGCCCCTCTCAATATTAGGATGAGGCTCCGCATGGTGCGTAACCTCAGTGAAGCAGGCCACGGTGGCGGGGCCCATGGATACGCATACCCTGAAGGTGGATACCGCACCTGGAACTGGGGCCCCGCACAGAACAGAGAACAATGGCGGTTGCCACAGATATATCTCCCCCCAGCATGCCCAACGAGTACAGAACTCCTCTGATTGGCTGCTGGGGGAGGTGGGTCTGTCAGAACCCCTGTAGCGCCACCTGCCGCCCGGGGGTGATAACGCACCCCTGGAGCGCAGACTGACCTACAGGACAGATTCTGAAATTAGCAACAACCCAAATTTCCACAAATTATGAATAGGAGTAAACTAATCCTCCCATTCCCCACTAATTTTAGCGTAACGCCCATACTGAAAGTAAGGGGGTGCTACACACATATATACAATGTAGCTCCACTCCTCACACATTCATACATCACAGTTTGCTCCCCCCTCCTCACGCATACATACAGTGTAGCTCCCCTCCTCACACATACATACAATGTAGCCCCCCTCCTCACACATACATACAGTGTAGCTCCCCTCCTCACACATACATACAGTGTAGCTCCCCTCCTCACACATACATACAGTGTAGCTCCCCTCCTCACACATACATACAGTGTAGCTCCCCTTCTCACACATACATACAATGTAGCTCCCCTCCTCACACATACATACAATGTAGCTCCCCTCCTCACACATACATACAATGTAGCTCCCCTCCTCACACATACATACAATGTAGCTCCCCTCCTCACACATACATACATACATTGCAGCCCCCACCAAAGTTGCTGTAGACATGATAAACAATGTCAAGTTATGTAATGAATTATTACTTATACATTGCCAGCTAAGATCCCCATTAACTTATGGGACATAATGAGGAGTTATGTCATTTGTCTAAAGCCGCATATGACAGAAAAGCCATTTCCTCTCAGAGCCATATGTCTAGTAAAGGGCAACATGACACTTGCTTTCTCTGCTGCTCTCACTTGTTTGGCAATTGGTTACTGACCCTGAGATGAGGCTCTGCGCTCAGTGTAAAAGCTTCCACATTTCTGGGAGCTCTGCAATCTAAAGGTCATCGCTTGGACACAAAACCTACACATTTTTCAAGCACAATGCACACAAATCTCTTTACAAGCACAGCATTTATTCAGAACATTGCTAAAAGAAGCTCTGAGTATTTGCAAGATTCAAACTGCCAGATAGGCCTTAACATAAAATAATAATAATTGCAAAAAAGTAACTAAAAAGTATTAAAAAATAAAATAAAAATCTGTAGCACTCTGATGCAAAATTTTAATAGGCTTTCATTCTTTGTAACTTTTATAATATTTAACATTGAAACGTGTGTATAAAATAAATTGATCAAGGCCCCATGCGCTGCAGCTCAAAAAATAAATGAATAAAAGCTGCTTTTACAGGCACTTGAGCTTTTATTTCCCTCCCTTAATGTGGTCTGTGTCCCCCATGAAAAAATGTCCTGTCACTGTAAATAAGGGAAATTCATAAGCTGCAATGTAAATGCTTTAACCACTTCCCGTCCGCGCTATAGCCGAATGACGGCTACAGCACGGACCTACTTTGCTATGAAGTCCTCCCGTGCTCGAGCAGCCCCTTGCGCAGCGCGCTCTGTGATCAGCGAGTCAATGAGACTCGGTTAATCACAGATCGGAGTAAGGGTTCGATCCTGACCCTTACCACGTGATCACCTGTCAGCCAATGAAAGCTGATCATGTGATGTAAACAGAGCTGTGGCTAGAGATAGAGAAAGATAGATAGATAGATAAAGATAGATAGATAAAGATAGATAGAAAAAAGATAGAGATAGATAGATAGATAGATAGATAGATAGATAGATAGATAGATAGATAGATAGATAGATAGATAGATAGATAGATAGATGGAAGAAAGAAAGGTGAAGTGAGAGAGAGAAGGGAATGAAGAGCACCCCTACATCAGTGTACAGTACTCACAGTACTCACTCAGAGGCAGAAGGAACTGGATGGATGGATATCAGACTCCATCTTTCCTTTCTGTTTGGCTTTAGCTTGAATCTTCCCGCCCACATCCCTTAGGCAGCAGAACAGTGTCTGTCGGGGAGAGTGGGCGGGGCAGATACAGGAGGAGAGGAGGAGTAGAAGCAGCTCCTCTCCTCTAACTGGTCGTGCGGGCAGCAGGGGGAGGGGAGAAATGTCAGAGCTGGCTGTGATACGCCCAGCTCATCTCTCTATGGGGGATCTCTGCTATTAGGTAAACTGGGCGTCCCCTCTCGGCCTGCAACCCCTTGGTACAGCCCTGGGGAGACGCGACATGCGGCCCACGAGGGCCGTTCGTGGGCCGCTGAGGGCCGTTCAAGGGCTGCCGCGGCCCACCGGCATATGCCCAGTTTGCCCTATGGCCAGTCCGGGCCTGCTTGGATTAGGGAAGGGAGAATTCCACCTCTGCTGTAACCAAGGTCATTGGCAGTTCTAAAACACATAAATGCATAAACTACAATGAATTTATAAATACCCCCCTCAGGCATTATTTTCCAATAATCTAATTTGTATAGAATATGGAATGTGCCTTTACCTTGAAACAAAGAGGCAAGTCGATTCAAATAGATGGATTATATCGGTAATGAGGAAGGACTATACATTAAACATCTCCATCAATGTCTATAAAATAATGAATGCATATGTGCATTAGAGGAACAAATCATCAAAAATTATATAAGTGGGTTTTTTGGATGCATGCTTACCTATAAGGATTAATCTACCAACCCCCAATAGAGGGTAGAGGGCCCAATTATTGACTGGATGTGTCCACCAAGGTTTACCTCCAATCTTCAGCTTAGTATGCTGGCTGGAGCCTAAAATGTAAATAATTATATATTGAGTCGGTATTCAATGCTGGTAAATGTATGCATGTGTTTAGAAGCCAGCATACTAAGCTGAAGACTGGAGGTAAACCTGGGTGAACACATCCAGTCAATAATTGGATCCTCCACCCTCTATTGGGGGTTGGTAGATTAATCCTTATTGGTAAGCATGCATTAAAGAAAACCCACTTATATGATAAATTCTTACTTTATTTTTTTCCTCTAATGCACATATGCATTCATTATTTTATAGACATTGATGGAGATGTTTGATGTATAGTCCTTCCTCCCTACCGCTTTAATCCATCTATTTGAATATACTTGACTCTTTGATTCGTGGTAAAGGCACATTCCATATTCTATACACATTAAATAGATTATTGGAAAATTTGGCCTGAGGGGGGTATTCATAAATTCATTGTAGTTTCTGCATTTATTTTTTAGAACTGCCAATGACCTTGGTTACAGCAGAGGTGGAATTCTCCCTTCCGTATCAGGATACTTGACTCACTTGTTACTATTTGGTAGTTGATGGCCAGGAATCCATCTGGTCTCGAATCTGCCTCTGTGTGGTGTCCCCTATACCTGTCTTTTGGGCTCATCAGGCAAGCATATACAGTACAGACCAAAAGTTTGGACACACCTTCTCATTCAAAGAGTTTTCTTTATTTTCATGACTATGAAAATTGTAGATTCACACTGAAGGCATCAAAACTAAATATAAAACTAAATAAAATATATTTCATATTCTAGGTTCTTCAAAGTAGCCACCTTTTGCTTTGAATACTGCTTGGCACACTCTTGGCATTCTCTTGATGAGCTTCAAGAGGTAGTCACCTGGCGCAGCACCCCATCACTCTCCTTCTTGGTCAAATAGCCCTTACACAGCCTGGAGGTGTGTTTGGGGTCATTGTCCTGTTGAAAAATAAATTGAGGTCCAACTAAACGCAAACCGGATGGAATAGCATGCCGCTGCAAGAAGCTGTGGTAGCCATGCTGGTTCAGTATGCCTTCAATTTTGATTAAATCCCTAACAGTGTCACCTGCAAAGCACCCCCACACATCACACCTCCTCCTCCATGCTTCACAGTGGGAACCAGGCATGTAGAGTCCATCCGTTCACCTTTTCTGCGTCGCACAAAGACACGGGGGTTGGAACCAAAGATCTCAAGTTTGGACTCATCAGACCAAAGCACAGATTTCCACTGGTCTAATGTCCATTCCTTGTGTTCTTTAGCCCAAACAAGTCTCTTCTGCTTGTTGCCTTTCTTTAGCAGTGGTTTCCTAGCAGATATTCTACCATGAAGGCCTGATTCACACAGTCTCCTCTTATCAGTTCTAGAGATGTGTCTGCTGCAAAAGGTGGCTACTTTGAAGAACCTAGAATATGAAATATATTTTCAGTTGTTTCACACTTTTTTGTTATGTATAATTCCACATGTGTTAATTCATAGTTTTGATGCCTTCAGTGTGAATCTACAATTTTCATAGTCATGAAAATAAAGAAAACCCTTTGAATGAGAAGGTGTGTCCAAACTTTTGGTCTGCACTGTATGTAATAGGTGTATGTGTAGATGTTTGTATGGCGTTTTATGTTGTGCTCCAAGATCAATACACAGTGGGGGTTATTTACGAAAAGGCAACTCCACTTTTCACTGCAAGTGCACTTGAAAGTGCACATGGAAGTGCAGTCGCTGTAGATCTGAGGGGGGCATGCAAGGAAAATAAAAAACGTAATTTTAACTTGCACATGACTGGATGATAAAATCAGCAGAGCTTTCCCTCATTTCAGATCTTCCCCTCAGATCTACAGTGACTGCACTTCCTAGTGCACTTTCAAGTGCACTTGCAGTGCTAAGTGGATTTGCCTTTCGTAAATAACCCCCATTGTCTACTATAAACTATATACTACAATAATCTTTATACTGATAGGCTCTCTATTGTTTTTAAATCTGTATTAGCACCTACCCAATAATGTCCTGAGGAAGCAATTAATGAAACGCGTCAACAAGAGCGCATGGAAAAGTTAATCAACGCTACTCATCAATACAATTTGTATAGTATGTCCACACAGATTTTATTTATACCCATATTTCAATGCCTACTCTATCGGTATTTGTTGAGCCTGTCAGTCAGTTAGGTGTTTTTGTCTATTTAATGTCATTTTACGCAGCGTATTTTGTTATAAAGATTTATATAGATGTTTCAACTCATTCAATACTTTTTCTGTCTCAAATGAATGCCATCGGTACAAGCCCAAACTACTTCAACACAGGTCTTAGGAGTAAACCAGAAAAAGGTTTGTACCACTGTCAGATTTCCATATTAGTAACCACTGGAACCCCCTGCTCTTATTTCTGCGCAGAGCATACAATACGCTGCACAGTACAGCATAAATACACCCTATGCGCTGCTGCCTAGTTATAGCGGTATTAAAACCCAAATTATAATATATTGCAGCTTACCAATTATTAGATGTGATGGCTGCATTAGTTTTCTATATTTTTTTACTTGTTCCACCTGGTAATCTGGTCAGTTATACTCCCCCTGTATATTTTTTACTATCTGCTATAAAACACCCCCCCCCCCAAAAAAAAAAAAAATAATTCTTCATACATTTAGGCAAATTTGTATTCTGCTACATATTTTTGGTAAAAAAAGTCACATGAAGCGCAAAAGTTACAGTATCTACAAACCATGGTTTGAATACTGGATTTTTTTTTCTTTATAATAGTAATGGCGGTGATCAGGGACTGGGTGTCAGAAACCATGAATCAGACCGAGACGGACGACTCAGCCCACGACATGGTAACCGAAACCATTGGCTTATCCTTCTGGGAAACTGGAGACGAAACAACGCCAGGACCTCAAGATTCAGGCGTTCCCTGGACGGGTAGGACAAGACTTCAAAAAGTGACCTGCCTGGCCACAATAAAGGCACAATCTCTTTCGTCCGCAGAGAGACGTGTGAAGCCCAAGTGCATGGGTTTCACCTTCACAGATTTACTCGGTACCAGGAGGCATGGGAGGTGAGGGAGGCAAGGATGGGACTGCAAAGCTTGGAGACAAATGTACAGGAGGCTTCTGCAAGCACTCCTTAAGAGAGAGTCAGGCCCCGTACACACGACCGAGTTTCTCGGCAGAATTCAGCCAGAAACTCGATCGGAGCCGTATTCTGCCGAGAAACCCGGTCGTGTGTACACTTTTGGCCGAGGAAGCCGACGAGGAACTCGTCGAGCCAAATAGAGAAAATGTTCTCTATTTCCTCGTTAGTCAATGGGGAAACTTGGCTCGCCGAGATCCTCGGCGGCTTCAAAAGGAACTCGACGAGCAAAACGATGTGTTTTGCTCGTCGAGTTTCTCAGACATGTGTACAGGGCCTCACTCTCTGAGTCTGGAGTCAATGAGGATGGCAAATGTGATCAACTTCTCCAGCTCAGTGGCTATATCTCTGGCTGCTATCTCATCCTTGATGTTATCCGAGAGACCAAGGAGAAAAAGCAGCCACGAGGGCCTCATTGTTCCAAGCAACCTCTGCTGCCAGAGTACAGAATTCAATGGCATAATCGGCAACCATCCTCGTACCCTGTTTGATGGACATAAGGCACTTGACAGCAGAAGCGAAGCGTGCAGGAACGTCAAATACCCTTTTGAAGGAAGCCACAAATTCTGGGTAAGTCAGGACCACAGGTTTTTGTGTCTCCCATAGAGGGTTTGCCCAGGCCAAGGCTCTGTCAGAAAGCAAAGATATCATGAAACCCAATTTGCTTCTGTCCGTTGGAGACGCCTGGGGCAGCATCTCAAAGTATATCTCAACCTGGTTGAGAAACCCTGTGCACTGAACTGGATCGCCCCCAAATCACTTGGGAAGCGGAGTGGAACCAGACATACCTCTTAAAGAGGCAATACTCGAGGCGGGTGCTTGCACAGAGACTACTAGAGCGGCCACAGTGGAAGATTCTAGACGAGACGTGTGACTCAGGAGCATCTGAATCGCTGTGGCAAACTAATCCATGCAGTGATCCAGGTCATCCAATCTGGAAAAAATATTACCAACAAGTGGATTGGCTGCATCTTCTGAATTCATGGCCTTCGCCTACTGTCAGAAACCATGAATCAGACAGAGACAGAAGTACAGTTAAATCATACTTGTTTAATAATAAAAATAAAAAGGTAAACAGAGTAAGCATAGTCAAAACATAGCCAGAGTTCAGTAACTGGATCGGGTAGTTGGCCAAGCCAATGAGCAGATCATCAACAGGTGAGTCACTGTGGAGAGAAAGGAGCTGGCAATTAGGCGACAGCTGAGCAGCCAGCTCAGAGAAGGAAGGGTTGAGCCCAGCCCTGACACTGGGATATTGCGGTGGACAATCGGACACTAGCTTACACTTGAAACTTTGTGGTAGCCAGTCACACTAATACAGTGATCAGTGCTAAGAATATGCACGGTCACTAATGACACTGGCTAAGAAGATGTTAAACATCTAGGGCAATCAAAGGGTTAATGTGTGCCTAGCCAGCGTTTTATTGTACTATGTGTGCTGCTTTTACTCAGGGAAGGGATGGATTTTATTCCCTGCTTTGCAAGGACACAGAATCCATCCTCTCCCCCCTGTCAGAATGGAGATCAGCCTTGTTTACATAAGCAGAGACACAAAACAGGAATCTGCCAAACGATCGACTTCTGCTGCAAGTAATCACAGTAGAAGGGGGCCAACGGAGGCGTACGGAGGCGTGCAGAATCACGTAGCTATTACCTTTTGTACCACCATCTCCTCCCTTTAGAATGTAAGCTCTACGTGTGTACGGGGCTTTATGCTACTAGCATTAGTAAATAGATAGGAAAGTACATCAGGTTTACTTGTTTTTAAACAATTTTTTTTTCTTACATTTCCTCAGTTAAATTCCTGGTTTCCATGCCTAGGCAAATTATCTCTTACAGCCCAGGAGTCTTCCAGCCAAGTACATACTCCTGCCTGTGTTTTGTCAGATTCAGCGACCTGTCAGAAATTGTTACGGAAGTGACGTCCTGTCGCCGCCATCTTGCTACACCCCACACTCGTCCACAGTAAGGCTACAGTGAGATGGTGGCAAGCGTCTTGTTACAGCCACCGAGTCTGGCATTTCACACTTATTTTAACCACTAAACAGAGCTTATAGAGTGACTGACTGTTTTAATGTTGAATTGTAAAAGCAGCTCCAAGTCTGTTAATCTCACAGGTATGCTGAGCTGACAGAACAATGCTTATTTTACAATTTAACATTAAAGCAGTCATACAGATTTCCAAATACTGTATTTCACTATATACGCTCAGTTTAGTGGTAAAACGAAGTGTGAAATGCCAGATTCCGGTGGGTGTAACAAGATGTCCGTGTGTCACCTTCTCACTGTATCCTTACTGAGTGCGGGGTGTAGCAAGATGGCGGCTATGGAATGTCACTTCTGTTTCAAAATCTGACGGGTCGCCTAATCTGATGAAACACCTGCATGCTCGAGCAGATGGCTCCAGGAACTAAATGCTACATGAGTCATCTGCCCTTACTCAAGATGGCCATGGACACAAATGCTAGGGGGATAGATGAGGGAGTTTGCTTTGAATATGAAAAATAAATTAAATATAATTTTTGGTTCACCTGATAAAAGGATAGAATCTGCAACCTGAGCTGTTGAAGTAGTTCACCCTCCATTGGGGGGCGCCATAGGTGTGCCAGGGCACACCCCAATCACCCTGTGCTGCGCAGACTCCCCCTGCTGCTTGGCTGCAGAGAAAGGGACTGGGGAATCTCTGTCCTCTGTCCTTTTCTCTGTATCTAAATTGAGACACCAGGGTCTGTTTCACCCCCATTAACAACGTCCAATAGCGAAGAAACGCGTCTGGGAGGATCACGCAGTGACGTCACCACGCCAAGGAGTAGGGCTCCTGTATGCCGGCCGGCAATTTTATTGTTATGCTGATTTTATACGCTCGTTTGTGAGTATATTTTATCCTTTTTTAAATAAAAGTGTATGTCACAGAGTTACGCTATGTGCGCCTCTTTTCTCGTCCATATTTAAACGGTGGAGCTGAGGAACATCGGGCTCAGGGGACGGAGGGCTTCCTGGTGAAAACATCCAAGGATTAAAGGCCTAGGCTGGGTTATAGCCATCTGCCCTAACCGCTTGCCTTCTGGTAAGCGGCTTCTCTTTCCGGTGGAGGGTCACTTTGTGTACATGTGTCACTGGGTGGTGTGGAATGTAGGAGTTACCATTGCTAGGATTGTATCTGAATAACCTGTGACCATACAAGTGCCATCTAATCAACTACGGACCTAATTACACCCTCATAGACTGTGTATCTAAATAGACTGTTTGTGGCGCGGCTTTCTTTTGTTTACAGGGTCTGTTTAGACCCCTAATATTCCACCAAAGTCCCCCATTGGGGCTCCAAAAAAATTGTAAAAAAAAAAATACATATTTTTTTTTGTAAAAAAATTATATAAAATAAATCTCTGCCCTACCGACATCTCCACTGCTCTACAACACCAACCTCTGCCCTACTACTCTATATATATTTACATACACGCATGTGTGTTTGAGCTTTGGGGTGCACACCCTAATGCAATAGGCTGCACACACCTATGGGGGGGGCGCATTTGGCTTTTTCTTCTTGGTTTACCCCCCCCCCTCCCCCCCTACACCACTGGCTCACTGGTCTGGCCACATTACTAACATCCAGGGCCTTTTTTCAGGGGGAACTTGGGGGAACTCAGTTCCACCACATTTGGCTCAGACCCTTTGGTGCCTGCTCACCACAATCACTTGTAAACACAGAAGTCTGGTTTCTGTGTTTACAAGTGACAGCTTTGTAACCCCCTGAACTCTGCACTCTGTATGTAATGCAATTCTGGTGTTTAATGCCCCTTTAAGACCCTTCTACTGTTTGTAAATATCTGAACGGGTCGTGGTTGAGTTCCTGCACCTATTTTCTGAGAAAAAAAGCTCTGCTTAACATCTGATTGGTTAATATTTGTTACTGACCTCTGTGGCTATCCTTGATTACGGAAAGATCTAACTCTTTTTCAAGGGAAGCTCAATTCCTATATTTCCCAGAGTTTGTTTTTCATCCTCCCTAGAATAACACGGGGCGTTTTATGTGATGTTGTCATTGCTGATCTGGCAGTATGGAAGACTTACTGATTAGGTCAGAGGTTAATTCTTAAGTGAAGCTTAAATTTCATGACAAGCAGTCTGAGTGGGAGTGATTTAGGGGCTAAAAGGAAAATTGCTACTAGTAAGGGAGGGGGGGGGTGGTTAGTGAGTTCACAAAAAAAAAAAAAAAAAATGATGAAATCCTGAAGATTTGCATGAATGGATACAATTTTTCTACCTCAACTTCAAAGAACTGTAGAGCCAGGCTCGGCTGTTTAAAGTCTTCCTTCATTGTCCCTGCTGACAAGACTCCCTTTTGTGAAGAGCATTACATCAATAGGCCCCTTTATCTTAAGAAAGAAAAGGAAAGCTGCATTCAGGCACCTTGACGTAATCGCTTCTTTTTGTTTGGGAGCTGCATCTAATGGACTGAGGCTGCCCTCCTTCCCAATAATGATTCATCTTATGAGAAACTCCGGATCACTGAATGATGTCATTGGGACCTTGTCAATAGGTAGTAAAATATGGCCCTCCTCAAAGTGCACTCCATGCAGACAGATCAGATGGCAGGCTAGGAGAAAACCGGTTATGACAAATAAATCTGTTATTAAAGAAACATGTAGGCTGCCATTGCTGACCTCTCCCTTTGAGGCTGTCATGATGATCCTCTTGCTTCAATGCTTTGAAGGCTCATACACACCAGCTGCATTTAGAACCATTTCCCAATGCATAGACAAAGCAATTTGCTTTACATGCTACGGTTTATATGCCGATAGAGCTACACTTCCGTCCTGTCAACTCATTTATACAGCACTTCTTGACTGGGGGCCAGATTCTCAAAGAATCAGCGTTGGCGTAGTGTAAGCCATTTACACTACGCCACTGCAACTTACTGGAGCAAGTGCCGTATTCTCCAAGCACTTGCTCCGTAATTTGCGGCGGCGTAGTGTAAATGGCCCGGCGTATGGCCGCGTAATTCAAAGGGGGCAGCTTGTATTCAAATTAAGCGCGCGCCGATCAAACTGCGCATGCGCCAGTGCGCATGCTCCAGCTCACGACGGAAAACGTAAATTCGTATTCGCGGACGACTTAGTAAAACGACATTACCCGACGGAAAAAGCTGACGCTGACCCGACGCCATACTTAACATGGCATACGGCGGACTGGCGTAAGGTTACCCCTCATATAGCAGGGGTAACCTTACGCTTACGAAAACAACGTAAACGACGACTACGCGGCGCAAATTCGTTCGGGAATCGGCGTATCAGGCTCATTTGTATAGTCAAATGAGAACTGAACGTAAACGCCACCTAGCGGCCAGCGTCGAATTACATCTAAGATCCGACGGTGTAAGTGACTTACACCTGTCGGATCTTGGCCGTATCTATGCAAAAATGATTCTAGGAATCACTCGCATAGATACCCGGGGCCAAAAACAGAGATACGACGGTGTTTCCTGAAATACACCGTCGTAACTCTTTTGAGAATCTGGCCCAGTGTCTTTGCCTTGTTCCATGATATTTCCACAGCCCTTGCCATTTAGAAGTTCACCTTTAAAAAAAAAAAACATAATGCATGCACATCACTTTGCAAGTAAATAAATTAGGGCTGTTACTGATCAAAATTTTTCTGTTCGATTAATTGTTTTTTTTTTTTATCGATTAATCGAGTAATTTCGATTAATTATAACGCACATACAGATCCAACTACTTTTAGCTGATCTCCTTGCAACTGGAAAAATGGATAGCGGGATACAAAAAACACACAAAGGCCGCACTCGATGGGAATAGCATTAAAACTTTTAGGCCCCGTACACAAGAGGGGATCTCCGCTGGAAACGGTCCGCCGGACCGTTTCCAGCCGAGATTCCTCCTCCGGATTTGGATCCGATGGCTTGTACTCATCGGATCAAAATTCGCGAGGAATTCATCCGCGGTGACGTGTCGCGCCGTCGCCGCGATGATGACGCGGCGACGTGCGCGACGCTGGAAGGTAAGTACTTCCACGCATGCGTCGAATCATTACGACGCATGCGAGGGAGGGGAGCGGACGGATTGATCCGGTGAGTCTGTACAGACCACCGGATCAATCCGCTGGACCCGATTCAAGTGGATAGATTTCTTAGCATGCTAAGAAATTTATATCCGCTTGAAATCGATCGGCCCGAGAAATCTCCGCGGATAAATATCCGCTAGGCCGTACAGACGACCGGATTTGTCCGCTGGAACTGATCCGCGGATCAATCCCAGCGGATAGATCCGGTCGTGTGTACGGGGCCTTATAGTCTTCAAGTAGGTAACCAAATAAATATTGCACTGGAGATAAAATCGATGTAGCTACATAAACTGTAAAAATGGTGCGAATAATACCAAACGGTACCAAAAGCAGTCATAAAAACATGTAGCTAAGTATGATACTGGTAAAAAAATGTGTACAACGATACCACTGCTGAATCCAGATGAGGAGAGGTTAACATCAGTCCGTCGGCATGTAGATGTCCCATGAAGGGAACTATCACAACTCCCAGTGGATGGTTGTAGAATCCCAGGTTGATGGAGGGAAGTGATAGAGGGAAGTGTAACAGCCCTTGCGTGTGGCAGATAGTAAGGTCCCGCCGGCATGCAGATATGAAGGCACAGCAAAGGAGCCCTTCAGATGGACACGGCAAGCCCCGCCGGTGTCCGTGACGTTACTGGATCTCTGACGGAACTCCCTGAAGGCCCAGAAGCCGGTGGAGAGGTGAGTACCAACCAAAAGAATTTTAAACGATCAAAAAGATTTTGATCGATCAAAAAAATTAAAGATTAATCGATTAATTAAAAGTTAATTTGCACAGCCCTAAAATAAATATATATTTTTTTTAATTATTAGGAGTCTGTTAAGTTATGAAACCAAGATCAGAAGATCGCAGGTGCAATCTCAGGCTCCTGCAGACTATCAGTGTAGCTGTCTGCTTGTAACTCGTACGGGAAGGCAGTTACTGAATGGCAAAAAGATTCAATGAACTACCTAGAGCGCCTGTAGTTCATTAAGAATTACAAGCCATCAGCCGCAAAAGACTGCCTGTACTTGTAGTTTAGGGATCAGCTCCGCCGCGTTCGCACATCCCACGTGCAGATCCCGCCAGGAATTCGGCATTGCGCTAATCAAAGGCGGTGAGACATTTCCCAATCTCTGTAGCCGCGCATCGGGACAACGTCTCACTGCCTGCGATTAGCGCCGTGCAGTGCCAACTTCCTGGCGGACTTCCACGTGCGCTTTGTGAAATCCTTATTGTAGTTGATTCATTCACAGAACTCTGTCAATAAATAGCGTGTGGCCGGAGCCCAGCACAGCTGTGTTTTTTTGTTTTTTAATGTTACAGCGGGTGCAGGGAGAAGATCCCCAGCCCACTGTTATAATGGTGACTGGGGGGGGGGGTAGTAATGTGCTACCAGGGATATTCAAAATACAGTCCTCCAGCTGTTACGGAACTACGAGTCCCATGAGGCATTGTAAAGCTCTGACATCTACAGACATGACTAGGCATGATGAGAATTGTAGTTCCTGAACAACTGGAGGGCCGTAGTTTGAGGACCCCTGTGTTACACCCTAGATATGGGTGTAAGGCTCAGTCCACACCTAGGTTTTTAACCTATCCAGTGAACCGTCATAGCTGTACAATGGTCCCTTTAAGCGGGATAGCAGGCGTGTGTGCCCGCTACATCGCAGGGGTGCCGATATACTCGTGACCACCAGCCGCGAGCGATCGTGGGCACGAGAGGCAGAACAGGGACATGTGTGTAAACATACAGATCCCAGTTCTGTTCAGTAAGGAGAGACAGATTGTGAGTTCCTAATGGCTAGGAACCACGATCTGTAATTTCCTCTAGGTCAGTCCCTTTCCCCTACAGTTAGAAACACACCTAGGGAACACAATTAAAAATTTGCCCCCTAGTGGTTAACCCCTTCCCTGCCAGTGACATTTTTACAGTAATCAGTGCATTTTTATAGCACTGATCGCTGCATAAATGCCAATGGTCTCAAAAACGTGTCAAAAGTGTCCGCCATAATGTCGCAGTACCAATAAAATAAAATAAAATCACAGATCGCTGCCATTATTAGTAAAAAAATAAAAATATAAAAAATGCTATAAATCTATCCTCTATTTTGTAGACACTATAACTTTTGCGCAAACCAATCAATATAAACTTATTTTTTTTATTACCAAAAATATGTAGAAGAATACATATTGGCCTTAACTGAGAAAAAAACTAGCTTTAAAAAAAAAAAAAAAAAGCGCCCCAGTGTGAAAGTGGTCTAATGCTTTTTGCACAAACACACTATAGTCCATTTAATATGGTTTCTTATGGGGCACGTTCACTTCCATGCTTTCTTCAGCCACTGCATTTTTAGAAGGGGGCAGGGACTTTTTTTTTTTTTAAGCAAAAACTGTGCCTTTTTGGTTCAGAAGCTGCAGAAAAGCATGTAGTGCAATTTTTTCAGCGATTTTGCACCCAACAACAAATTGGCAATTTATATATATATATATATATATATATATATATATATATATATATATATATATATATATATATATATATATATATATATATATATATATTAATAAGAAAATTATCATAAAAAAAATGTAAAACATAAAAAACGGGCAAAGAATTAGTCAAAAAGGCAAAATGTTCCACAAAAAGCACTGCAGAAATGGATCAAAAGCAAACTGCATAGGTGTGAACTGAGCCTAAAATGTTACTTAAACTGGGGTTCACCCAAAAATAAATTTCAACATTACATTCAGCCGAGTTGTCCGAATGACAATCGGCATTTTTTTTCCCCCGTACATACCGTATTTTCACCGCCGCTTCCGGGTATGTCTTCTGCGGGACTGGGCGTTCCTAATTGATTGACAGGCTTCCGACCGTAGCATACAGTGCGTCACGAGTTGCCGAAAGAAGCCGAACGTCGGTGCGGCTCTATACGGCGCTTGCGCACCGACGTTCGGCTTCTTTCGGCAACTCGTGACACGCAGTATGCGACGGTCGGAAGCCTGTCAATCAATTGGGAACGCCCAGTCCCGCAGAAGACATACCCGGAAGCGGCGGTGAAAATACGGTATGTACGAAAAAAAAAAAAAAACAGCCGATTGTCATTAGGACAACTCGGCTGAATGTAATGTTAAAAATTTATTTTTTGGGTGAACCTCCACTTTAAGGTGAACTTATCCTTGAGGCTAGGTTCACATACGTGCGGCTGTAGGTTCATGCAGCGCTGTATCCTGGCCTAGGCCAACAAGGCCCAGGCCTAGGGCAGCACGGAAAGAGTCCCCGCCGGCTTGCGCTACACTGTTAGTGTAGCGGCAGTCTTATGGGGCGGACTGGGCTGAGAGGCAAATTAGTCTAGCGCCCCCATAAAGCGGCGGCACTGCTTCTGGTATGCAGGCGGCCGGCATTCTGCAACTGTGGGGGGGGGGGGGGGGGGGTTCTTCTGCACCATTGGCATGGTTATATCTTCTTAGTCCTCTCCATAAAATTATCAGAAATTTGTTAAAGTAGAACTATAGGCTACACTTTATTTTTAATTTTGCATAGATTAAGGGGGGGGTTTTAGCCCCTGTCAGTTTATTTTTTACCATCCCTATCCCATTGCAGAAATTTCCCTTCACTTCCTACCCCATAGCCAAACAGGAAGTGAGAGGAAATCTATGCAAATTAAGGGAATTCATTGCCCCCCCCCCCCCAACCGGCCCTCAGAACTAGTGTCCCCACTCAATTAAACAGAAAGGGCGTGACCTTGCCAGGAAGGGGTGTGTCATATTTAAATTAGGGGGTGTGCGAGTTTAGTCAGGCCTAGGGCAGCACAAAACCTAAATACACCTCTGGGTTCATGCCTGGGGTCCAGTGTGTATGTCTGTTCACTGGTTCACGTATAATTCAGGTACGAAATTTGCCTGAATTCGCACCTGAACCAGACCCAAACACGCACAGGACCCTTTTGCAATCCGCTCCGTGGCCGCCCCGGACCTGTGTGAATGAGGGCTTAATGCCACTTTCAGTATCATGTGATCTTGTCAGTACCCTGGTCAGAATTAGCAGGTTTGAGTACTGCAGTACAGGATGTCTTGGGATTCTATCTGTCCCAGGTGTCCTGAATTCTAGGGAGTTGTACTATGGAAAGTTTGACTTCCCCTGATAGAGTTGAGTGCTTGTCCGCCTCCTGTGTGTTCCTATTGGCCTGCATGGTTGCCTGTCCTAGTGATGGACTAATAGGAGCATGCAGCAGGCAAGTTCTAAGTAGGATATACTGAAATGGTCATGTTACAGCACCTCTGAAATTGGGACATCAAGGATGCAGAGAGGGCTTTTTAAGGTAAGTACTGGCCTTACAGTGCTTTATCCTGGTCACTACCCTGAGTGCTAGTCCACACTAGATGCAGTTCCATGCACTTTTTTTCCTGCACCAACAATGCATGCAGTGTTTTCCATGTATTCCACTTGCTCTAGTTCTCACCAGTGAGTTTCCTCTGAACTGTAATGGAACAAAGCAAATTGTATCAAAAATGCGCTGTAACTGCGTATGGTGTGAACTAGAGCCATTGAAATACATGGAAAACACTGTGCATGCAGAAAAAAAAAAAAGCACACGGAACTGCATCTGGTGTGAAATGGCACTTAGGCTCCATTCACCCCTAGGCGTTTTGACGCCCGACGCTATTGCAGCCCGACATACGCTGGAGGGGTGATTTAACATTGTCGGCTATGGAGATGGTTCACATCTCCACGCCGAATGCCGTACGCCTGAAGCTCAAAACAAGTCCCAGACCCTTTATTTCAGGTGGCTTCGGCGTTCGGCCATAGCCGACAATGTGTAAATCACCCCTCCAGCGAAAACCGCAGTAAAAAACGCTGCGTTTTGTTGCGGCAATACGCCACAATTTGACGCGGTACAATACGCCGCGTTCAGGCGTGAATGGAGCCTTAGTGTACTGACAGGTTCTCTTTAATATCAGTACTAGTTTGCTTTTTAAAAAGCAGTTTTGGGTATGAATGATCTGTAACAACTCGTACACAAAAGGATTTGTAATATGCTTGTTATTGCTGTACTAGGCGTTTGTAAACGCAGATGTGTTTTGTACTTTTTTTATTTTTTTCAAATTCTACAAGCTGCGCTCATTAAGCAAAAAAGCTGCTCTTACAAAATGAGCAGGGATCTTCTAAAAGTGCAGATACATAGAATAATAAAACGCATGGTAAACGGGATCACAGCAACCCACTGTTCACATTTTATCCCCCCCCCCCCCTCTAAAAGATTCTCCTCTAATTGCAGGTTAAAAAAAAAAATGCCTGTTGAGAAACTACAAGTCTCAGCACACCATAGCCTGCTGAGTTCCGGGCAGCAGCAATGCATTAGTATTCTATGTACATATTACTGTATATAACATAAACACATCAAAATGATGCATGCTGTCTGCTATTGGTACAAGTGAGGCCTGGCTGTGTTTTCCTAAACCAGGTGTGTCACCATAGCAGCCAGACATATTACACCAGAGGAATGGCGCGCAATGAGCCCAGTGACATCACTAATTAGAGGGTTCAGGTTACCTCAGGAGATTGTTCAATGTCTGCCTTCACCTGCTGCCATACTATATATATAATATACAGCACAAAGCTCACCTCAGCTCCACATGGTTTTCACATTGCCTGTCTGCTCCTGTGGGGCACAGGTGGATTCATTATTCACCGACTCATCGTTGTGACCCCTTCATCACCACCTCTAAGGCTTCATTTCCACTGGCGTTTTTACAGCCACTGTTGTTAGCCTTTTTTACAGCTTAAAAACGCCTGTCCATGTTTATTTTGTAAAAAATAAAAATATATATTTTTTTGGGAGCTGCAGCTTTAAAAATGCCATGGTAGCGTTTTTGAGCGTTTTTTAACGTCTGGCGTTTTTACAGCTCTACTCTGGAGCTTCAGAATGCCCTGGCCCTGCGTTTTTTTACAGCTCAAAAACGCCTATGCAATTTGCAGCTCAAAAACGCCTATGTGGGCATGATGCCACAGAATAACATGGACAGGCGTTTTTAAGATGTAAAAAACGCTCAGAAAAGTGGCTGTAAAAACGTCAGTGGAAATGAAGCCTAATAAGTCTCATACAAGCTTTAACCAGAAAATGTCAGCCCTGGTTCACATTGATGCTACTTTGAAATCGCACCACTTCACTTGAAGTAGCGCGATGTAAGGTGCTACTTGATGGCTCCATGCACAGATGTCTATTAAAGTCACACCTGAAATCCGCAAAAGTTTTGCAGGAACTACTTTTACAAATCAGTGCGGCGCCACAAAAAAATCTGTGTCTCACCGATTGGAACAGTGCCAATGCCTCCAATAGGCTGCGACTTGTCATGCGATTTGATCTCTCAAATTGCTCCAATGTGAACCTAGGCTCAGGGCCCGTTTACATCTTTGCGTTGCAGACTTTCAGGCTGCATCCACACCCGAGTGTAAAGTTTTTAGGCATTTTTTTTTTTTTAGGCATTTTGTTGCTTGTTTTCTTTTTTTTTTTTTTTTTTTTTAAAGCATTTTTGACAATGGTGTGTGTGTTTTTTTTTTTTTTTTTTTTTTTTTTTTTTTTTTTATAGCCAATAGCCATATTTATCAGAGGAACAATATCAACTGTTTCATAACTTATTGCTATGTTTTTTGGCTTTTTCATTCATCTTCTTCCTGGTGTTTATTTATTTTATTATTATTTTTTATTTGATTTTTGTTGTTAGGGTTATGGGTTAACCCTTAGGACCCTTTCACACAGGTTGTCTGATCAGGGCGGTCTGTCAGTTTTTTAGGCGGACCTGATCAGACCCTGCACTCTTCTCTATGGAGCAGCAGATGTCAGTAGGCACATGTCCGCTGACAAGGGTTGCCACCTCATCCCTTTAAAACCAAACACATATTGCACAAGTTCTGTGGCTAATTAAGGTGGTAATTAAACTCACTTAGACCCCTTTCACACTGAGGAGTTTTTTAGGCGGTACAGTGCTAAAAATAGCGCTGCTATACCGCCTGAAAAACTCCCGCCCAGCAACCTCAATGTGAAAGCCGGAGGGTTTTCACACTGAGGCGATGCGCTGGCAGGAGAGAAAAAAATCTACTGTCAGCAGCATCTTTGGAGCGGTATGTATACCGCTCCTTCCCATTTAAAACAATGGGAAACCGCGGCAATACTAAAAACTTTACACTCGGGTGTGGATGCAGCAGAGGCGCATTGCGGGCGGCATTAACCCTTTATCGGCCGCTAGCGGGGGTTAATACCGCACAGCTAGCGGCCGAATCCCGCTGCAAATCCGACAGTATAGCGCCGCTATTTTAAGTGGCGTTATACCGCCACCGCGGCTCCCGCCCCAGTTTGAAAGGGGGCTTTAGGCCCCTTTCACACTGGGGCAGTTTGAAGGCACTATTGCGCTAAAAATAGCGCCTGCAAACCGACCCTAAACAGCGGCTGCTGTTTCTCCAGTGTGAAAGCCTGAGGGCTTTCACACTGGAGTAGTGCGCTAGCAGGACCACTCCAAAAGTCCTGCTAGCAGCATTTTTGGAGCATATTACACCAGCACTGCATATGTACATGTGAGATACACCCTTTATATACTTTTCTTCTATTGTGCTATTCCAAAAAATCCATTTAGGGAAATTTTTTTGCAGTGTTTTCTCCAGTGTTTGCAGTGTTTCCTCCATATCTGTACGTGTGAGATACACACTTTGATGCTTTTTTTCTATTGTGCTATTCCAAAAAAAAATTATTTAGGGCAAATTTTTTTTTTGGTGTGCGTTTCCTGCATATCTGTACCTGTGAGATAAACACTTTAGCTAGTGTTCTTCTATTGTTCTATTCAAAAGACGCCCATTTTAGGGCAAAAATATATATTTTGCAGTGTTTCCTCCAGTGTTTGCAGTGTTCCCTCTATATCTGTAGGTGTGAAATAAACACTTTAGCTTCCACCTACACCGCCACATCCACCGACACCTCAACCACCTACTCCATATGGACCTCGTCCTCCTAGGTCAAGATTATTATTTTTATTTTTTTTGTTATTTTAAGTTATTTCCCTATCCACATTTATTTGCAGAGTACTTGCCATGCTCTTATCAACAGTTTGCAGCCCTATAGCCTTTTCCATTAGTTTTTTAGAGACATTTTAGTACTCAAAAGTTCGGGTCCCCATTGACTTCAATGGGGTTCGGGGTCAAGTTCGCGTCCCGAACCCGGACTTTTTTCCGATGTTCGGTCAAACCCGAACATCCAGGTGTCCGCTCAACTCTAAAATGCATAGGTGTGAATCCAGCCTTAACCACTTAAGACCCGGAACTTTAGGCAGCTAAAAGACCTGGCCAGTTTTTGCGATTCGGCACTGCGTCGCTTTAACTGACAATTGCGCGGTCGTGCGACGTGGCTCCCAAACAAAATTGGCGTCCTTTTTTTCCCACAAATAAAGATTTCTTTTGGTGGTATTCGATCACCTCTGCGTTTTTTTTTTTGTTTTTTTGCGCTATAAACAAAAATAGAGCGACAATTTTGAAAAAAATTCAATATTTTTTACTTTTTGCTATAATAAATATCCCCCAAAAATATGTTTTTTTTTTTTTTTGTTTGTTTTTTTTCCCTCAGTTTAGGCCGATACGTATTCTTCTACCTATTTTTGGTAAAAAAAAATCGCAATAAGCGTTTATCGATTGGTTTGCGCAAAATTTATAGCGTTTACAAAATAGGGGATAGTTTTATTGCATTTTTATAAAAAAAAATTTTACTACTAATGGCGGCGATCAGTGTTTTTTTTTTTTTTTTTTTCGTGACTGCGACATTATAGCGAACACTTTGGACAATTCTGACACATTTTTGGGACCATTGTCATTTTCACAGCAAAAAATGCATTAAAATGCATTGTTTACTGTGAAAATGACAATTGCAGTTTGGGAGTTAACCACAAGGGGGCGCTGAAGGAGTTGGGGTTCACCTAGTGTGTGTTTACAACTGTAGGGGGGTGTGGCTGTAGGTCTGACGTCATCGATCGTGTCTCCCTATAAAAGGGATGACTCGATTGATGCAGCCGCCACAGTGAAGCACGGGGAAGCCGTGTTTACATACGGCTCTCCCCGTTCTTCAGCTCCGGGGAGCGATCGCGGGGGGGCGGCTAGAAATGAATAGCCGCGCCCTCATCCCGGATCGCTCCCCGCGGGTTTCCGACCGCCGCATGTAGCGGGCGGGGGGGTCCCGATTGGACCCCCGACCCGCGGAAAGGCGGGGACGTACATGTACGCCCATATGCCTGTACGTGCCATTCTGTGGACGTACATATACATGCGGCGGTCGTTCAGCGGTTAAGGGAAAGACGTGGAATGTTATGCAATGACCAAGTCAATCACCTGACCTGAATCCGATTGAGCATGCATTTCACTTGCTGAAGACAAAACTGAAGGGAAAATGCCCCAAGAACAAGCAGGAACTGAAGACAGTTGCAGTAGAGACCTGGCAGAGCATCACCAGGGATGAAACCCAATGTCTGGTGATGTCATCACGTTTTAGACTTCAGGCTGTAATTGACTGCAAAGCATTTGCAACCAAGTATTAAAAAGTGAAAGTTTGATTTATGATTGTTAATCTGTCCCATTACTTTTGGTCTCTTAACCACTTAAGGACTGCCTCCTGCACATTTACATTGGCAGAATGGCACGGATGGTCACAGGCACGTACAGGTACATCCTGTGCTAGTACCCAGCCAGTCCGAAGCTCCTGGACCCGCGGACCCGATCGCCGCTGGAGTCCCGCGATCGGTCCCCGGAGCTGAAGAACGGGGAGAGCTGTGTGTAAACACAGCTTCCCCGTTCTTCACTGTGGCGGCGGCATTGATCGTGTGATCCCTTTTTATAGGGGGACAAAATCGATGACGTCACACCTACAGCCACACCCCCTACAGTTGTAAACACACATGAGGTCACACATAACCCCATCAGCACCCCCTGTGGTTAACTCCCAAACTGCAATTGTCATTTTCACAGTAAACAATGCATTTTAAATGCATTTTTTGCTGTGAAAATGCCAATGGTCCCAAAAATGTGTCAAAATTGCCTGAAGTGTCCACCATAATGTCGCAGTCACGAAAAAGATTGCTGCCATTAGTAGTAAAAACAAATAATAATTAATAAAAATGCAATAAAACTATCCCCTATTTTGTAAACGTTATAAATTTTGCGCAAACCAACCGATAAACGCTTATTGCTAATTTTTTTATTTTTTTTTACTAAAAATAGGTAGAAGAATACGTATCGACCTAAACTGAGGGGAAAAAATATGTTTTTATATATTTTTGGGGGATATTTATTATAGCAAAAAGTAAAAAATATAGAATTTTTTTTCAAAATTGTCGCTCTATTTTTGTTTATAGCGCAAAAAATAAAAACCGCAGAGATGATCAAATACCACCAAAATAAAGCTCTATTTGTGGGGGAAAAAGGACGCCAGTTTTGTTTGGGAGCCACGTCGCAGGACCGCGCAATTGTCTGTTAAATTGACGCAGTGCCGAATCGCAAAACCTGGCCGGGTCCTTTTAGCTGCATTTTGGTCTGGGTCTTAAGTGGTTAAAAAGTGGGAGGCACTTATACAAACTGTTGTAATTCCTACACCGTTCACCTGATTTGGATGTAAATCCCCTCAAATTAAAGCTGGAAGTCTGCAGTTAAATCAAATCTTGTTTCATTTCAAATCCATTGTGGTGGTGTATTGAGCCAAAAAGATAATTGTGTCGCTGTCCCAATATTTATGGACCTGACTGTATACTTTTGGGAGGATTGTGTGACTTTAGCACATTTTGCAGTGTTTGGTTATACCATTAGCAGGTTGCTGACTTTTCTCCTAGAGTTGCCCTTTAACATAACACGTTTTGGCCGGTGACAACAAAGCAATTATTGAAATTAACCCACTTTCTTTGGTGCAAAAATACAGTTTTTTTTTTTTTTTTCTTCTTCCGTTTTTAATGAACGCACATTTTGGAGGCAGAAGTAATTGGTCTGGTTTTCAACCTCCCTCCAATTTGGCTTGCCTGAGTGGTGTTAATTACAAGTGCCCTCCTAATCTCGCTCTCATCACTATTAATTTCATTTCCGCATTAACAGAAGAGGCATGCAGAAAAAATCTGGCTTTTTAGACACCAAAGAACAAATTGCTCCCGTCTGCTTGAAACATATATCAAAGTCTTTGATATCTTGGCGCTAAAATGTTATTAATCTCTGCAATCAACTATTTTATAGCAGGACTGTTTTATACGATGTGTTTCAAGCTCTGCAATACTTTTTGAATATGTCGTTCTCCTTCGAGGCAATGAGTCTGTACATCATTTGCCGGGGTAATAATTCTTTTGCTGTCATTTCTCAGGACGAGTTGACCTTTCCAGACTTAATTACACTCTCTTTCTTTTTTTAAATCGTCCCCATCAATTTAATTCTTCTAACTATTGTGTGGAAATACTATTGTCTTGCCAAGACAGGTCTGGTTGAATAAGAAGATGAACAGCTAGTTAAACAAATGAGGATATGACTGCTGGAAATTGAAACAAGGGGAGAGAGAGAGAGAGAGAGAGAGACCTGAGCTCCAACTTTTTCTTCAGGCTTGCACAGACATTTCTTAGTTTGATTTTAGAAGCTGCAAAAAGTCAGAGCCCAACCCCTATCTGGTCCGGAGAACAACATCTAGCACTTTTGTCAGGACCCAGGTCTGAACCTGCAACCTCTGCTGTGTCTGGTTGTCTCTTTTTTTGTTATTTTTTGCTGAGCCACCTTAGATCCTGGACAACACCCTCTCTAATCCATTGGACAATCATGCCTTGTGCCTTCTTTCTGCTTGCTGAGCCTTGAACTCCTTTCTTCTGCCATGAATTATCTTTTTAGTCCATGCCTTTTCACTTATGTAAGCCCTACCCCCATTGATAACGTCCGACTTGTAACGAAACGCGTCTGGGAGGCTGCTTCAGTGACGTCACCACGCCAAGGAGGAGGGCTCCTTCAAGCCGGCCGGCTTTATTAACTTTGTCTGTTATATGCTGTTTTTAACTGCGATGCTGTAAGTACATTACTGCTTTTATTAAATTCTTTACCTTGCGGTATCACGCTATTGCGTCCCTCTTTTATCTTTTGATACATGCATTGGGGATCGTTTTGAGCGCTGATTGTTCCGCTGATGAGCTTATTTGGAGCTGAATTGCAACCCTTTATCACAATACCTGAGCCTGGGATCCTGTTTGAGTGACGGAGTGTTCCAACCTAGTGCGCTGAGGATTTAAAGGCCGTGGCTGGGCTATAGCCAATTGTGTTAAAGGCTTGCCATCTGGTAAGCTGCTTCTATTTACGGTGGAGGGCTGGCACTATCTGCATGCATGTCACCTGGTGATTTGGATTTTTTCAAGCATTATCTTAATGTACCAATCAACTCGAAGTCTCCATCCGAATCTATGAACAGTGCCATATATGATCTAACCAACCGTATTATCTGTTGAGTGCTATAGACATTTATTTGGACTCACTCCATCTGTCTATTAATTATTTGGCGCGGCTTTTTTATATTTTTATCTTTTTTTTTTTTTCACTTCCTGTTTGCCAGATTATTGTGCTCTCACCAGCCACTACCTCAAGCTTGTCACTCCTGCTGCCATCTCTATCTCTGCTACCACTCGTTACCGACCTTTTGGCTTGTTCCTCATCTAGGTGTAGCGCCCCCCTACTTTCAGTATGGGCACTACGCTAAAGTTAGTGGGGAATGGGAGAGTTGCCTTGCTCCCATTCACTATTTGTTTAAATTTTTGGGACTTCTGTCATTCCAGAAATGTCCGCTGGGTCAGTCTGTGGTCCAGGGATGCAATATCATCCCTGGCCAGCAGTTGGCGCCAGAGGGATTCTGGCAGAGCAAGTTTTCCCCAGAAGCCAATTAGAGAAGTTTCTTCCTCGCAAGGCATGCTGGGAAAGGGTATATCTGTGACAGGTGTCATGTGTTCTAAAATCTTCGCGGGGTCCCCGTTCCAGGTGCGGCATCCACCTTCAGGGTGCGCGCATCCATGGACCCCGCCAGCATGGCCCACCTGGCCAGAGTTGCAGTCTACGAAAACCCTCATCCGGAGGTACAAGGGGACCCCAGTGACTTGCTGGGTTCCCGGTTCCACTGAAAGGATCCCAGGCTGGGTGCCGTACAATTGGGGAGTCGGTTTGAGGAGGACCCGGAGGCAGGTCGTCCAACAGAGCCTGAACAAAGCAATTGGGGATCCGGTGACCAGAGTACTGACAGGTATGTTGCTGTCATCTGGTGACCAATGCAGAAATCTACTGGGAGGATTTATCTACCTAGCTCAGTTATTGTAATTGGCCCGTGAGACAGGCCTGCATCCTCCCAGGAATCCTAAGTGACACCTTGGCTGCCAGACTTATGCAAAGGAGTCTGTCCGGGGGCAATTTACCCACTCAGATGGAGTGGCGACGAGTTAAACAAATTGGTACTATGTAGAGCAGTACTGACTGCTCCATTTAATATCCAGACCTGATACTGCAAAGTTCTCTCCTCTCTTTCTCTTCATCAACCTTGACCTTCCCAACTGATGTTGGCCATGTTTGGCCTGGAAAATAAAGCATTGAGAAACCTTTATTCACGGTCTGGACCTTCGCTCAATACCTCTGTTCTCACAATTACACCCCTAGACAACGCCAGGGTAACTAAGCAGGCCGATCCCAAAATCAAACAGCGGCTCCTTCGGGGGTGAGCGCTACATAGGCTTCTGCTTAATCCTGATCTTTTGACTTGTTTACTGACTACACTTTTGCTTGAACCCTACCTGCTATATCTGCTACTGGACCCTGGCTTGCTCACCTTCTGTTGGGGGGATCCTGAGGAACATGACTTGGTACCAACATGCAGAAAAAACAATTACCACCAGAAGCTCTGGTGAACACTGCTTAGTGCTTAGACTCGGCAACTCTGTGAGCTCCTGACCTGCTGCTGCACTTATCCAGCTGGTCAGTGGGAGCCTCTCTACTGCTGTAGCTATATGCTTCTGAAACTACAAAAACTATTTAAGGGAAGGCTTAAGCCTCTGGTGCATTACCCGAGTAAAAAGGTATTTTTTTTAAATAAAAGAAACAAATAAAATGCATGCTCACAAAAGTGAGTATGCACAGCTCTGAGGAAGAGGGCGCACCACCGAAACACGTCAGCGTGCTTTTATATGAGGTTGTAGAAGCACTTGCACTTTCTACCTCATGGTATCCTCCATTTATATGCTGTAAACCTCTGCACTTTTGTAAATATGCATTTTTATTGGTTTTATTTTAAAGTGCAGAGGTTTATAGCATATACTGTAAATGGAGAAAGTGCAAGTGCTTTTACAACCTCATATAAAGCACACTGACATGTTTCTGGGGTGCTCCCTCTTCCTCAGAGCTGTGCATGCTCACTTTTGTGAGTATGCATTTCATTGGTTTAATTCTTTTATTTCAATAAATACCCTTTTTGCTTGGGTAATGCATCAGGGGGTTGGGCCTTCCCTTCTTTTGTTTTTGTAGTTCCACTCTGGAACCTCTGAGGAGGGCTGCATAAACTAGGCATTGGACCATGTACATGATGTGTCATAGTTTCAGCCGTCCCCCTAATGTGGACCACAGAGCGCTGGAAGTGTTTTTTTTTTTTTTTTCTTGTTGTTATTTGCTTCTGAGCCTGACCCTGGACCCTGACATCTTTTCTCCACAGCCTTACTTTACTGTCCCTCGCTCCCCTTTTTCTTTTAATCATGGAGGCTCATCTTTGTGTTTTGGGGTTACCTATGGTCATAGGCGTGCGCAAGGGCACACCCTAATCTTGGGGTTGGCAACCTGTCAATGGTGGGCAGGTGACAGGTAAACCACAATCCTAACTTGCCGACCCTCAGAACCTGGACAGGAGAGGTTGTGCGGGTGGAATATAGTGATACCGATCTGTCTTTTCCTCTTGCAGCAGCTGAAAGTAGACTTCTCCTCTTCTTCCTATTGTCAACATTCAGCTGCCACAGGAGGGAAATATAGGGGATCGATACTAATATATGCCACCCCTCCTTTCCCTGTTCCTCTTCCTTCTGTTGCCCGAGTACCCCATGTGCTCCCTTGCTCCCCCTTTCCTCCCATTGTTTCAGGATGGAGAGCGGGGAAGAGACCGGTAAATATGTCAAGCGCATATGTGTTAGAGCTTTAGGGTGCACACCCTAATGCAATAGGCTGCACACACCTATGTCTATGGTGGTTGGTCTGCATGCAAATTCACTAGGAACACCCACTTTCCCAGACTGACACCCACTCATCAAGGCATTATTATATTTGCATGAAAAAAAGTTCTTTAAAGCGGTTCTCCACCCTAAAGTGGAGTCCCGCTGATCGGAACCCTCCCCCCCCCTCCGGTGTCACATTTGACACCTTTCAGGGGGGAGGGGGGTGCAGATACCTGTCTAAAGACAGGTATTTGCACCCACTTCCGGCCCGGCATTCACGGGCAAAAGACGGGCATTCCGTCACATCCCATCGCCCCCCCGTTGTGTGCTGGGAACACTCGGCGGGCGCCAATCGGCGGGCGCGGCGCGACTCGCCGTAGGGAACCGGGCAGTGAAGCCGCAGCGCTTCACTTCCTGGTTCCCTCAGCGTGGATGGCGGGGGGAGCAGCAGAGAGACGAGCGATCGCTCATCCTCTGCTGCGATCGGCGCTGGACTCCAGGACAGGTAAGTGTCCTAATATTAAAAGTCAGCAGCTGCAGTATTTGTATCTGCTGGCTTTTAATATTATTTTCCCATGGCACATCCGCTTTAAGAAATCGTTTGTGGTTTAGCATCCACCAACTGCTGCACAAAACCACTTGCTGTGAATATAACGGATTTTGTTTTGGGATTTCTGCAGTCAATCTCTCTGAAATGTCAGGGCAGTGCATTTCACTGTACCCTACAATTTTCAGATCTATGACTGTTTGGAAATTGCATGATGCAAAACTGGGTTGTCGTGTGCAATCAAAGCATGTGTTCCCAACGGCAAGGCAGCAATTGTTTCCCTGTATTAGTTTGTCAAAAATGGTTTTCTCTGAAAGAAGAGTATGTGTTCTAAATAAGACATGGCTGGGATGTAAATGTAGTCCTAGTATTCTGTGCAATGGTTTTAGCAGCCTAAAGCTCAGTAAGATGGGTACATACAGCGCTTGGAAAGTCCTTGACCCCTCTAGTATTGTGTGCACCCTCTGCCTGGCAATGTAGTCCACATATAATAATAATGTTGTTGTTGTTGTTGTTTGTTTATTATACAGTGCCAATGTAAGAGCCGGTTCACACTCCCGGGGCACGACTTTGGTGGGCGACTCTGCAAGTCGTCCTGAGGACGACTTCAGAGGCGACCAGCAAAACGACTTCTGTATAGAAGTCAATGCAGGTCGCCCGAGCCGCCCCCAAAGTCGCGCAGGAACTTTTTTCTAAGTCGGAGCGACTTGTGTCGCTCCTATTAGAACGGTTCCATTGCATTGAATGGGACGCGACTCGTCAGGCGGCTGAGTCGCCTGACGAGTCGCCCCAGTGTGAACCGGCTCTAATTCCTTGCACTTTTGTGTACCAGGTCACCTGGATCAATGCGCTTCCTCTGCCTAAAGCACCATGGAGCTCTTGAGAGGTTATTCGTAATACTCGCTGTCGTTGATCTCCCCATTCTGATGTGTGTGTGTGTGTGTGTGTGTGGGTGTGTGTGTATATGGTACATTAAGGACCCACTGTGAACAAGCAAACAAAAATTACTTAGATATCTATGTCTAACAGGTTTTCCAAGCAGAATGAGCATCAAGTAAAAAAATAACATACCCCCTAGATATTTATCACCTAATCCTGATCACTTTAGACCAGGGGTCTCTAAACTTTCTAAGCAAAGTGCCAGTTTACTGTCCTTCAGACTTTAGGAGGGCCGGTGGGAGTAGAAAATGTCCTGACGTCCAGTGGGAGTAAACCATGCCCTATTTTGGTGTCAGTGGGAGGACTAGTGCCCCATTGTTGGTGTCAATGGAAATAATTCTGCCCCATGGTTGGTGTCAGTGGGAGGAATAGTGGCCCATGGTTGGTGTCAGTGGGAGGAATAGTGGTCCATGGTTGGTTTCAGTGGGAGGAATAGTGGTCCATGGTTGGTGTCAGTGGGAGGAATAGTGGTCCATGGTTGGTGTCAGTGGGAGGAATAGTGGTCCATGGTTGGTGTCAGTGGGAGGAATAGTGGTCCATGGTTGGTGTCAGTGGGAGGAATAGTGGGCCATTGTTGGTGTCAGCGGGAGGAACCGTAGCCCACCATTGGTGTCAATTTAAGGTATTTTACCCTTTTGATAGTGCTCCATTGTTTGTGTCAGCGACAGGAATTATGCCCTATTGTTGGTGTCAGTGGATGGAATGGTGCCCCAAGGGCCAGATAGAGGCAAGCAAAGGGCCACAGTTTGGAGACCTCTGCTTTTTACGACTGGGTGACTGTCAGGCTGTCTGTGCACCATCAGATCCCAGCTGACACCTCTGGATAATGAGCCCTGACAGAAAGCACATTAGTTGGGCAATGTCTGATATAGGAACTCTCTGCTCCTGTTAAAGATACGCAATACATTTACAAAATGGATGTCATGTCTATTTGTTAACTGTGCAGAAAAAATGTCTATTGCTTGCTGATCAATTTTTTTCCTACAAAGGCACGACATCCCCCTACAATTGTATATAAAAGAATCAAGATTTATTGATATATAAATACGAAATTTAAAACGTCAATTTGATATATATTTTTTATTTTTATAATATTAGATAGCCAGTTATGGGATTATTCAGTAAACAAGTGAAATTCTAAAGTTTCACTCCAAAAATGGCCTAGAGAGGATTTGTGTTTCAACAAAAGTGGAGTTTCACTAAAAAAGCATTTGATGTTTTCTGAAAGAAGAGAATAAAAATTCTTACATAAAAACAATACATAGAAATTTGATCCAGAAATGTATGCAATGTATTAAGAAAATTGCCTATTACAGTGGTCTCCAAACTGTGGCCTGGAGGACAAATGTGGCCTTTATCAGACCCTTGGGAAATTATTATTCCCACTGATACAAGGCACTATTCCTTCCACTGACCCCCAACAATAGGGCACTATTCCTTCCACTGACCCCCAACAATGGGGCACTATTCTTTCCACTGACCCCCCCCCCCCCCCAACAATGGGGCACTATTCTTTCCACTGACCCCCCCCCCCCAACAATGGGGCACTATTCTTTCCACTGCCCCCCCCCCCCCCAACAATGGGGCACTATTCTTTCCACTGACCCCCCAACAACGGGGCACTATTCTTTCCACTGACCCCCCCAACAATGGGGCACTATTCTTTCCACTGACCCCCCAAGTTTATTATATGTCAAAAAACTTTTCAGGTTACCTCTAAAATGGGAAGTGTAATGGTTTATGGGAATTGTATTTTTAGACTTTGTATTTTTTTTATTTATTTTTTTAATTACATTAATAGTAAATCCTGATTATTTGATATACTATTGTATGAGGGCGTGGATGCCTTTGCATTAATGTTTTGGCACTAGGGCCAGTTTACTGTCCCTTTATTGAGGGGGTCAGACTGGCCAGCACAAGTAGAACATGCCCTGGCATCAATAGGAGTAACCAATGCCCCATCATTGGTTTCAGTGGGAGGAATAGTGGCTCATTGTTGGTTTTAGGGGAGGGAATAGTGTCCCATTGTTGGGGGTCAGTGGGTGGAATACTGCCCCATTGTTGGGGGGGGTCAGTGAAAAGAATAGTACCCCATTGTTGGGGGGTCAGTGGAAAGAATAAAACTAAATTTCTCCAAACTGTGGCCTGGAGGACAGATGTGGCCCTTTGCTTGCCTTTATCAGGCACTTGGGAAATTATTATTCCCACTGATACAAGGCACTATTCCTTCCACTGACCCCCAACAATGGGGCACTATTCTTTCCACTGACCCCCCAACAATGGGGCACTATTCTTTCCACTGACCCCCCAACAATGGGGCACTATTCTTTCCACTGACCCCCCAACAATGGGGCACTATTCTTTCCACTGACCCCCCAACAATGGGGCACTATTCTTTCCACTGACCCCCCAACAATGGGGCACTATTCTTTCCACTGACCCCCCAACAATGGGGCACTATTCTTTCCACTGACCCCTCAACAATGGGGCACTATTATTTCCACTGACCCCTCAACAATAGGGCACTATTATTTCCACTGACCCCCCCCAACAATGGGGCACTATTCTTTCCACTGACCCCCCAACAATGGGACACTATTCCACCCACTGACCCCCAACAATGGGACACTATTCCCTCCCCTAAAACCAACAATGAGCCACTATTCCTCCCACTGAAACCAATGATGGGGCATTGGTTACTCCTATTGATGCCAGGGCATTTTCTACTCGTGCTGGCCAGTCTGGCCCCCTCAATAAAGGGACAGTAAACTGGCCCTAGTGCCAAAACATTAATACAAAGGCATCCACAACCTCATACAATAGTATATCAAATAATCAGGATTTACTATTAATGTAATTAAAAAAAATTAAAAATACAAAGTCTAAAAATACAATTCCCATAAACGATTACACTTCCCATTTTAGAGGTAACCTGAAAAGTTTTTTTGACATATAATACTGTTGCCAATTTTGCTGACTAGCCATAATGGTTCTCCAATTGATCGGCTTCACTTGTTTCCTGTAATTCCTCTTTAAAGGGGCACTATGGCCTGTCTGTCTGAGATTTGCAAGCAGTCCAATCAATGAGTGTTAATGTATTGAGAATCTTTGGTTCTTTGTACATTTTAATTAATATAAGTACCTGGGTGGTGTGTTGTGTGTTGTTTTTTTTTTATTTTTTATCTTCTTTAACCTTTAATTGCAAACAATAGATTCTCTCTGCAGCAATTACTAGTACCTGGAGACTGTTTGATGTACATTGCTTCGGTTGGGGGCTCAGATGTTTGTTTATGTTAAGATAGAGAAAATTAAAGGGTAACTCTACTTTAGCTGAAAAAATATATAACAAATAAAGAAAATATTGTATACAATTGCTGCAAAAGCCATGTTGTAATTTATTATTAAAAACTACGGGCCAGATTCACGTACTTGCGCTGCGGCGTAACGTATCCCCTTTACGTTACACCGCCGCAAGTTTTCATCGTAAGTGGTTGATTCACAAAGCACTTGCGTGTAAACTTGCGGCGGCGTAGCGTAATTCAAATCGGCGATTAGGGGGCGTGTTTCATTTAAATGAAGCGCGTCCCCGCGTCAAATGAACTGTGCATGCGCCGTCCCTAAATTTCCCGCTGTGCATTGCGCTAAATGACGTCGCAACAACGTCATTTTTTTTTTAACTTAGACGTGAATTACGTCCATCCCTATTCACGGATGACTTGCGCAAAAAAAAAAATAATTTCGACATGGGAACGACGGCCATACTTAACATGGCAAGTCTAACTATACACCGCAAAATACCAGCTTTAACTATACGCCAGAAAAAGCCGACTAGAGACGACGTAAGAGAATGCGACAGCCGCGCGTACGTTTGTGGGTCGTCGGAAATAGCTAATTTGCATACTCGATGCGGAAAACGACGAGAACTCCACCCAGCGGACGCCGAAGTATTGCATCTACGATCCGAAGGCGTACGAAGCCGTACGCCTGTCGGATCGAACCCAGATGCAGTCGTATCTTGGTTTGAGGATTCAAATAAAGATACGACGCGGGAAATTTGAAAGTACGCCGGCGTATCAGTAGATACGCCGGCGTACTCGCTCTGTGGATCTGCCCCCCAGAGTCTACTGAGTAATGCACAGTTGCAAACAGATGGGGTCATCTCATCAGTCTTATGTGTTTATACTACACTGGCTCCCAAGTGCATATGAATAGCTGCCATATTTTATAGAATATAGGAGGGGATGGAAATGCACAGACAAATGAAGGCGCACTAAAAGGAGGGGGGGGGGGGTGTAGAAGGTAAATATAATTTTAAATATGAAGAATGCACACGGAAAAAAAGTCAAGCTGCGAAAATGGTAAAATCTATCGTTTCTAAATGTGTGTTTGCATGCTATGACTTCCATTGCAGTAATCTGGAGTGAGATGATAGAGCAGTGCACATTTTCCGGCAGGGAAAGCTTCCCAGTATGAAGGTTCAAGGGCAGAAAGATAATCTGCTTTCATCAAACATTACACATTCAGATGTAGACACCTCGCAGTCAAAGGTATCATGTCGTCTTTGAAGTTCTAAAAATGAGATTTGGGCTCCTTAGAAGACACGCATTAATTACCACTGTGTATTCAGTCGGAACAACCTCCTGGGGTTTCAGTTGGAAGATTTGATAAACCTTTTAGGGGAAAAAAGTCAAATAGCAGATCTGACAGTGCTGATATTCATATCAAATGTACAACTCCTTGGCAGACAATTCATCTGGATATAATTTCTGCTCTTTACGCCTTGAGACTCTGTGATTCTTGTTTTGGAGATTACTTGGTATAGCCGAGCACTAATTTAATTTTTTGGCTCAACGTTCAAACCTGATTTTCCAGATGCAAAAGTACTGCCAAAAAACTTCTAAAAGTAATTGCTGTATGTGTACATTTTTTATCTTGTGAAAATAATTTCAATAAGAAACAAATAATATTAATGTGTCTAGGATTTCGTCTGTGGAACAAAAAAACATTTATGTGGCTTATAAAGGAAGAGTTTACCAACAAAGTAATTATTATTGATTCGGTTTAATTTTTTTTATTTTATTTATTTATTTATTTTGGAGCAATATATTTATTGCCCAATCAGATTGGGTTTAATGCAGTGAAAAAAATTAAAAGTGCGTAAAAATAAAAGCTGTACAAAGTTCTAGGCCAGGTTCACATATATGTACGGCTGCGGTTTCTAGCCTGGAGTCTGGTGCGTTTCTGTTCATCAGCCAGTCACACTCGCATGTCATGCAGGGAGTTCCATAGGATTGGAGAGGCTCAGGAGAAGTCCTGGAGGCAATCATGGGAGGAAGTAACAGGAAAGCTAGAGTAGGAGGTCTTGAGAGGACGATATCTGCAGATGAGGTTGGTGATGTACAGTATATGGGGGCAATGTTGTGTGTGGCCTTGTATGTTTGTTGTTGGTATTTAGATTTTTATATAGTGGGGTAGGGGAAGCCAGTGAAGGGATTGGCAGAGAGGAGCAACAGTCACATGTTCACAGCCTCTGACCGTTTCCTGCAGCATGTCTGCAATCTCCGACCATCTCTTGTATCATCTGCACCCTCCCTGACCATCTCTTGTATCATGTCTGCAAGTCTCTGACACTCTCCTGTATCATGCCCATAGTCGTTGACTATCTTCTGTTGTGTGTCTGCTGTCTCTGATAATTGAAGCAGAGGTCCACTCAAAAACAAAAAAAAAACAGCAACCCCACATTCTGCAGCTGCTGGTTTTTAATAATCCAGTTTATATCTACCGGACTATTGATAAGGATTGACAACCCCTGACACAACCTCAGGGCATAACCCATTCTGCCTCTGATCCAAATTGTGAAAGCCTGCAGAAAGACAGGGTCAATCTTCTTCTTTCTGTATCCAACCGTCAAAGAGGCCGAACCCTTTTATTATCACAGCTTTATAGACCAAATGACATTCATATGAGCACATTTGATTGGCTTAGTCCATATATGGCTTTTTTCTTGTGACGTTTATTCTTGCCACGAGGCACACTCATGGCTTCACTCAGACTCACGGGGGCCATCTTTCTTCAGTCGATGGAGGGGGTTTTGGAGTGAGTAACGGCTGTCTTCACTTAATAGTTAAACTATCTGTCTTCAGTTTAATCACTTCCTGAAGGTTTTTTAACTCTATACTCTGTCACTTCATTTAAGGAAAGTAATAGTGTACTATATACCCACACACATATATATTTATCAAGAAATAAAACAATATAAGAAAGAAAAGCAACATTTGAGTGGTTTAGGAAAAAGTAACAAACACAAAATAATCATTTTATGTATCTCCACCACACTATGCATATGTGATACATGTTCTTTTAGAGTCCTTCCGATCCTAATGTAGACTTGTACACTCAATGGTCATATATGTTATTCCTGGCCTATGTTTAGTCGATATGTTTTTTTACAAATGATTGAAACTCAATAAAACAGATTCAACATGATAATCTAATGTATAAATTGTTGCATTTGTAAATTTCAAAAGCCAATATAAAGGAATGGTAGTGGTTAAAAAAAAAAAAAAAAAAAAGCCCTTGTGGGTTTAACTAATTTTTTTTTTTTTTGTATATTTCTCCTTTTAAGGGGGCATGGCTGGGGGTGTGTCCTAAGTCTACATACCCTTTTGCTAATGGGTATTCCTCATTCTCAAAAAGTTGGGAGGTATGCTGTTTGTGTTACAGGCACACTGACCGAATAAGTAGCTTGTCAATGCTGAGCTCCAGCGCTGTTTTCCTGCAACATTTATGTACCTGGTCCCAACAGGAACCTCTAGCGAGCACCCACGATTATGCTGAGCAGTGGCAGTTCGTCCATAGAGGGTGCTGGAGCGCCACCCCCTCTGGCTCTCACCGCCACTGAGTCTTATAACATAGATTCATGCATTGCACAAATCTATGTTATTATCGCCGCTGCCGCTGTTCTATTCAGATGGTCGGCGCTCATGTCCGGCCATCTGAATAACAGCAGCTGGTTGGCTGTACGGAAGTGCCTATCAGAGCCAACGGCTCTGATAGGCTTTTCCGAGTACAGCCCTCGGGTCCCGGAAACTTATACAAGGAACGCACTAAGGATGGGCTCCTTGTATAAGACTGACAGGTGTCTCAGCCAATCAGGTTGGCCTATTCTGGCTAGTTTAACCTGATTGGATGAGACGCCTGTCAGTCATCGAGGGCGGTAGAAGACATTGAGGGACGTGGATGGCTGACTCCAGTAAAGGTAAGTGCCGGGCGGGGGGGGGGCACTTTACAGGGCACAGTGGCGACAATGGGCACAGTGTTGACAATTAAAGGGCACAGTGGTGACAATTAAAGGGCACATTGGCTGTGTTTGATGGCATGGCACAGTGGTGCAAATTGATGGCACAGTGGCTGCGTTTGATGGCATGGCACAGTGGTGACAATTGATGGCACAGTGGCTGCATTTGATGGGCACAGTGAGGCTGCAATTTTTTTTTTCGTTTGCGCCCCCCCAAAAATGTTATGCACCAGCCGCCACTGATGCTGAGGAGACGCAATGGAAATGTAATTCTACAGAATGTCTACAAAACTCTTCATGAGTTCCAGTGAACGCCTTTCCATAGATGTAGAGTAGTTTTAATCAGGCAGTTTGACGGTGATGTTCATTCATTCAACCTGAAAGCTAGGTCAGTAAATGAGAAAAGACAGAGGGCAGCAAAAGCCAGACGACTAGTAATTTCAGAAGGAGGTCAGGAGTATTGTCTCAGATATATTTCATAAAAGATTCCCTTATAAAGGTTTCAGTGTACCGCTGTATAAACAAGGCTCCACTTTGTTCATGTATTGGCGCCTGGGAATTCTTATTAAACTGTATAAACAGTTATTTATGTTTCTAGGTCTACCCAGACAGCAGCCTGAAGAGTGTTCCCATGAGTAAATGGGAAACACAATAGGACAATAACAAATATGATGACATATGGTAGTAAAGTGCTTGGAGTTTGAGCATTGACCCCGGACAAGTCTCTGCGGACAGACACAATGTATCCGCACTGAACTGTCATAAAAGGGTTTGGTAAAACCAGAGAATGAAGATTATTCATATCCTTTGTACTGAATTAAAGGCTGAATCCATCTGCAAATTTACCAAAACCCACACAACGATTTTGGTATCACAGTCTCCCTCTGACATCCGTATAATGTAATCCTAGAAATATTCTGGAAAGTCTCTGTATTTAACCCAATAATGATCATGCCAAGGATATTGTCTGTACTCTTTTCGGTGACAAGCTTTGCATCATATTCATTTATTTTCTTTGTGGTGTTTGTAACATCTTAGATCTATTTCGGTGAAAGATTATGGGGGTTATTTTTACTAAAGGCAAATTCCCCTGTGCACTACAAGTGCACTTGGAAGTGCAGTCGCTGCAGATCTGAGGAGGACATGCAAGGGCAATAAAAAGCAGCATTTTTCCTTGCACATGATTGGATGGTAGAAATCAGCAGAGCTTCCCCCTCATTTCAGAGCTCCCCCCTCAGATCTACAGCGACTGCACTTCCATGGGCACTTGCAGTGCACTTGTAGTCCACAGTGAATTTGCCTTTTAGTAAATCAACCCCTATATCAAGCATCTTGTATAGGGAACTAGTCAGATGATGGATCATAACTTGTAGTTTGCTAGTATTCAAACTTATGCTCAATAAATACTGCAAAAACAGTTGTACCAAACCTAAAAAAAATACAATACAGGCTAAAGGAGTTAATGGCCAAGTTCACCTTTTGGTGGCCACTGATTTGCCACAGGTTCCTTTCCCAGGACATAAAATGTATTTGGGTACAGCGTCGCATGACCGTGCAATTGTCAGTTAAAAATAATGCAGTGCCGTACCACAAAAATAGCCTGGTCATGAGGGGGGGGGGGTAAATCTTCCAGAGGTTAAGTGGTTAACCGATTTGCTGCTTCCACAGCAGACAGAGCTCCACTGCGCTCCAGTGGTGGACTGTTCCTTGGCATGCTCATGTCCAGTGCAGGGCTATGGACCCTTCTTTGGTTTTGATGATGTCAGGACCTTAAACTGCTAGAGCATGGGAGAGAAGATGCTACAGAGACCAGTCTAGCAGCACGCAGGAGAGGAGGGTCAGGTAAGTAAATCTACTATACCATGCCCCCTAGACTCAAACGAGCATTTAAAGGAGTTGTAAAGGGAAAAAAAATGTTTGCCTAAAATTAATGTCTGCAAGGTAGACAGACAGAATAGTGTAATGATTCTGTTAAAAAATGAGTAAATACCTATTAAATTCCTTCATCTATATCACCTCCGGCGTTCTAGTTTCTGTTCTCTCATTCACTTCCTGGTTTGCGGCGCTCGTTCATG
The DNA here is from genome assembly GCF_905171775.1 of Rana temporaria. Classification (NCBI taxonomy): domain Eukaryota; kingdom Metazoa; phylum Chordata; class Amphibia; order Anura; family Ranidae; genus Rana; species Rana temporaria. Next base: position 31,452,763 of record NC_053501.1, read on the forward strand.
TAAGAACTACATTTCCCAGTATGAACTGTGGCACGCCCAGTAATTCACACCTCCTTGAAGTCTCTAACACGTAGAGAGCGTCCTGACGCACAGATGTAGTTCCCAGGGGGGGGCGAGCATGTCACTGACCACCGCAGTAAAGCCTCCCATCACGGTGGTCAGTAAAATCAGACAAGCAGGAAGTGAACAGAACAGAGAAGAAATAGAGCAACTTCTGAGCAAAAACGAACAATGAGGAAGGGAAAAGAGGAATGTCTGCAGGTAAAGGATGCTTATTATGAAAAAAAAAAAATCCTTTACAACCCCTTTAAGCCTTGCATTGCAGGTGCAGTCTTACTGGGATGGACAATTGTTTGAGTTGGCCTTGGTAACAAAGCATATGTTACCACTTGTAGTAACACAACATACAGTGCATCTGGAAAGTATTCACAGTGCTTCACTATCTCCACATTTTGTTATGTTGCACCCTTATTCCAAAATGGATTAAATTCATTATTTTCCTCAAAATTCTACAAACAATACCCCATAATGAGAACGTGAAAGAAATGAGTTTGAAATCTTTGCAAATTTATAAAAAATAAAACAATTGCATGTGCATCCTGTTTCCACTGATCATCCTTGAGATGTTTCTACAACTTGATTGGAGTCCACCTGTGGTAAATTCAGTTGATTGGACGTGATTTGGAAAGGCACACACCTGTCTATATAAGGTCCCACAAAGTTACCAGTGCATGTCCGAGCACAAACCAAGCCATGAAGTCCATGGAATTGCATGTAGACCACAGTGACGGGATTGTATGAAGGCACAGATCTGGGAAAGGGTACATTAACATTTTTGCAGCATTGAAGGTCCCAATGAGCACAGTGGCCTCCATCATTCGTAAATGGAAGAAGTTTGGAACTACCCAGACTCTTTCTAGAGCGTGCTGCCCAGCCAAACTGAGCGATCAGAGGAGAAGAGCCTTAGTCAGAGACGTGACCAAGAACCCAATGGTCATTCTGACAGAGCTCCAGTGTTTCTCTGTGGAGAGAGTAGAACCTTCCAGAAGAACAACCATCTCTGCAGCACTCCACCAATCAGACCTGTATGGTAGAGTGGCCAGAGGGAAGCAAAATGGCACATGACAGTTTGCCAAAAGGCACCTGAAAAACACTCAGACCATAAAAAACAAAATTCTCTGGTCTGATAAAAACAAAGCTTGAACTCTTTGGCATGACTGGCAAGCGTCATGTCTGGAGGCAACCAGGCAACGCTCATCACCTGGCCAATACCATCCCTACAGTGAAGCATGGTGGTGGCAGCATCATGCTGGGGGGATGTTTTTCAGCAGCAGGAACTGGGAGACTGGTCAGGATCGAGGGAAAGATGAATGCAGCAATGTACAGAGACATCTTTAATGAAAACGTGCTCCAGAATGCTCTGGACCTCAGACTGGGGCAAAGGTTTATCTTTCGACCGGACAACAACCCTAAGCACACAGCCAAGATAACAAAGAAGTGACTACGGGACAACTCTGTGAATGTCCTTGAGTGGCCCAGACTTGAACCCGACTGAACATCTCTGGAGAGATCTGAAAATGGCTGTGCATTGACGCTCCCCATCCAACCTGATGGAGCTTGAGAGGTCCTGCAAAGAAGAATGGGAGAAACTGCCCAAAAATAGGTGTGCCAAGCTTGTAGCATCATACTCAAAAAGACTTGAGGCTGTTATTGTTGCTTCAACAAAGTATTGCGCAAAGGCTGTGAATACTTATGTGCATGGAATTTATTATTTATAAATTTGCAAAGATTTCAAACCTACTTCTTTCACGCTGTCAGTATGGGGTATTGTTTATAGAGTTTTTGAGGAATATAATGCATTTAATCCATTTTGAAATAAGGCTGTAACATAACAAAATGTGGATTAAGCGAATTGCTGTGAGTACTTTCCGGATGCACTGGATCGTGGCGGGGAGGTGTAAATGGGCCCTTAAATTTGCATATGTTAAAGTCTGAACCGTTGATATTCTGTTGATCTTTTAAAATTTATTTCTGAACCACAAAGATACAATGGGCCAGATTCACATAGGTTACGCGGATCTAAAGATCCGCTGATCTATGTGATTTAAGATCCGCCGCCGCAAGTTTTTGAGGCAAGTGGGTAAGTCACAAAACACTTTCCTCAACTTGCGGCGGCGTATCGTAAATCCTCCAGCAGAATTCAAATTCCACGGCTAGGGGGAGTGTATTATTTAAATCGGGCGCGTCCCCGTGCCAATTTAACTGCGCATGCGCCGTCCGTGAATTTTCCCGGCGTGCATTGCTCCCAATGACGTCGCTAGGACGTCATTGGTTTCGGCGTGAGCGTAACTTGCGTCCAGCGCTTTTGTGAATCGACGTACGCAAACTACGTAAAATTTCAAAATCCGACTCGCGAACGACGGCCATACTTAACATTGGCTGCGCCTCATAGAAGCAGGGGTAACTATACGCCGGGAAAACCCTTACGTAAATGGCGTAAAGTGACTGCGTCGGGCCCGCGTACGTTCGTGAATTGGCGTATCTCGCTGATTTACATATTCTCTGTGTAAATCAGCGAGAACGCCCCCAGCGGCCATTTTAAAATTGCAGTTAGGATCCAACGGTGTAAGTCACTTACACCTGTCGGATCTTAGGCATATCTATGCGTAACTGATTCTATGAATCAGTCGCATAGATACGACCGACGCAACTCAGAGATACGACGGTGTATCAGGAGATACACCGTCGTATCTCTTTGAGAATCTGGCCCAAAATGTCTATTTCTACATATCTCTGTTACTGAAAATATAAAAGAATTATCTCAAAGGACTAAAAGACTTTGCACACGTGCTTTGAAGGGGTCTGTAATGCACAGATGTCTTTAATACATTTGTCAAAACAAGAATCAAGGAAGAAAGCCTTTCAAACTCTGGAAGAAGGAAACATTGATTAAAAGGACCGCCGGACAGATAAAAGGGGTAAAAAAAGATAAGTTGCTTTATTTTCATGTCAAAGGACCCAAACTTCAAAAATAACACAGACAACACAATAGTAACAGCTACAAGAACAAATTGGGAAACGCAAGAGGAACACTTGGTTACAGAAACAAATCCATCTCTTTCAGCTAACACACAATGACAACTTCCGCGACAAATCTGGAAAAAGACGTGGTCTTGAACCGCGCTGGTAACAGACACAAATTACTGTAAAATAAACATGTCAATTGTTTTGAAGTGCTTAATCGGTGTCAGCAGTAAACAGGAAGCCGCGCTTTTCCACGTCTGGGAATGGATGAACGTGGTAGAGAAAAGCAATTTAATGCCTCATTCACAGCATTAAATGTCTTTTTTCAAATTATCCATATGGGAAAATATTTCCTTCTGGGCTCCCTAATATAATTTGCTTGAAAGAGAAAATAATGGAGATAATATGAACAGGGACACAATACCCCATAAATCCGCTGATTTGAACAATAAAGTGCTAAATTTAACACCAGTCATTACTGTGATGTGTCTGGAAAATACAGTTGGGCTGATTTAAAGCGGTATTAAACCCAAAACTAAAAATGCAATGTATTGCAGCTTACCAATCATTGCATGTGGCGGCGGCATTGGCTTTCTTTCCTTTTTTTTTTTTTGTTTGTGTTTTTTTTTGGCTTTTTTTCCCCCTCTGTTTTCACCTGGTGATTTGGCCATAAACACACCTTTTGTATTAAAATGCCTACATTCTGGGTCAGGGATCTCCAAAATGTGGCCCAGAGGCCGGATGATACCATTTGCTTGCTTTTATCTGGCCCTTGGACTCCACTATTTCATTCACTGACACCAACAATAAGGCATAATTCCCTCCACCAGCGAAGAGACACAATTCCACCCCAATGACACCTACAAGGCGGCCCAATTCCTCCCAATGATAGTGTGCAATTCCTGTCCCTGACACCAAAGATGGGACATTGTTTACTCCAACTGATGGCAGGACATTTTTTGCTCCCAATGGTCATAGTCTGGCCCCCCTAAAGTCTGAATGACCGTAAACTGTCCCTTTTTTGTTTAGAACATTTAGAGACCCCTGTTCTGGTTGAAGGAGCACAGGGACACCTTCAGACGGCAGCATTGTCAGTGTAGTGGGAGGGTAGTGTTGGATATAGTACATTTACATACACTAACCAATAACAAACATGTCCTACTTGCCTCCATTGTGCAGCTCATTTTGCATAGAGTGGCCCTGATTGTCCTCTTCTGGGGTCCCATGGCAGCTCTCACAGCTCCTCTCCGCAATAGATAACCCCCTCTGTGAAGCTCTCTCCTGAGGGGGTTATCTTGCGGGCGCGCTCCTGTGTCATACAATCATAGTGTCCATGACTCTGCCCCGCCCCCGGCGGGCCACATCATTGGATTTGATTGACAGCAGCGGGAGCCAATGGCTGTGCTGCTATCAATCTATCCAATGAAGAGCCAAGAAGCCGTGGGAAAAGTGACGCAGGATTGTGCCCATGGAGATTCGGGGCTCAGGTAAGTAAAACGGGGGGGCTGGGGGGCCAGGCATAGCAAGGTGTTTTTTCACCTTAATGCATAGGATGCATTAAGGTGAAAAAACACAAGGGTTTACAACCCCTTTAAGTACCGGTGATATTTAAATTTAAAGGGAGATCAGAGTGTAGTTAAACTCTGATCCAAATTGTTATGCTTAAAACAGGGTCTCTGTCTCGGCTTGGCTGTGCTGTGGGCTCATTCTGTTGTGCTGGGGTGCTCTTCCCACCCCTGTGCAGTAGATTGCAGCAGTGGAGTCAAGGTTTGGGTTCTCTTCCCCAGCAGCCAATCAGGAGGGTGTAGCTTTGCTGTGCATGCTGGGGGAGGGTATTTATGGGGCAGGTGCCATTGGTTCTGGGTCATCTTCGTCCAGTGTGGCACCCACCTTAAGGGTGGCCACATCATGGCGCCCCAGTGTTATGGCCTACCTGGCTGTGCGTGCCACGCCGTGTTCCTGGTTCTGGGGCCATGTTGGCCCGGAACATCTGAGCAGCGACGGGGACCCAGTGAGTGACTGGGTTCCCACCTTTTCAGGATCCCAAGCAGTATTGCTGTTCGGTGGGGAGTCCATCTGATTAGCGCCAATGAGGATTGGTCACCTGTCAGTCGGTACCTGGGCAACATTAAGAAGGAGATTCAGGCGTAATTCACCTAAGGAGGATTACCTCCGGTACTGCAACCAGAGAGGGCCTGTGGCAGAGGCATCTCCCTGAAGTCCATTCAGGAGGGTCTGAGGCAGAGACTTTATCCTACAAGTGTTCCAGTGATACTCCGGCTGCCAGGTCAGTGAGAGGGGCCTGTCCGGTTACACTAAACCCACTCAGGCAGGAGTGGTACGAAAAGTGTTACATATGGGAACATGACTGTTCCAAATACTACGCCTGAATCTGTTCTCCTTCTTCCTGCAAACTCTATCCCTTTCATCACCAGTTCATTGTTTTTACCCGGCTGGATAATAAAGAGCACAGCAAAGACACTTGTCGCGGACATTCTTTTACTATTGCTATATGCACCATTCACCCCTAGGAATTCGGAAGGGCCACAAGGTAAATGTGCCACCCAAAACAACCAGCAGCTCCTCCGGGGGTAGTGCTACAATAGCACATGCCCATTACAGACTTGGGACCCTGGGCTTGCAGGAGTATATCTCCACCTTCTGTGGTTCTGGTCCCAACTCCACTGCTCAGCAGGTCCTACCAACCCTCCGGGCTGCTCTGCAGATCTTTTAGGACAAGGATGAAGGGGTGAAGCACACCGCTGTTACTCCAGAAAGCTGACTACATATGGCAGACTTTCCTCTTGTAGTGTTCCTGAGTGTGCTGATGTACTCACTGTCCTTCCTTGCTCCCAGGTGGTGCTGGTCCCTGTCACACCGCACTGCAGAAGGGATCCTTCCTGAGCCTCTGGTCTGTAGTCCCGCCCCCCCCCTAGACCTAGAGGGCCCCTAAAGGGCCACCGACAAACTCCTCAGCATTCCATTTCCATCTTCCACCCGACTCCCCCTACCAGTATGACTCGTCCATACTTAAGGGCTGCTTAGCCACCATGCCTGACCCACTGCCTGGGGATTGGCCAAGCTAGACTGAGTTTGCAGAAGGACCCTCCTGGTCTCCGCCCACTAACCTCTAGAAGTTTCTCCAAACTTCCTGTATACCTTTTGCAGGTTTTTTTTGGGGGGGGGGGGGGGGGTTGGTATCACACTTTATTGCAGGTTCTTGCCTGTTACCGTTCTGTGGATGTAAACATTAAAGTACAAGTTCACTAAGGCTAGCCATACACTTTAAGATATTGCCCTGAACAAGAGAAATCCATAGATTCCCCCAAATGGCATGTATGAAGAAAACGCCCTTGCCGGCTTCTGTTGCTGCTGTGTTCAGCCAATCATTTTTTAGCTGGCTCTTTTGACTTTCATCGAACTTTGTCGAGTCAGGTGGTGGCAACAGGGCTACGCATGGCTCAAAGTTGAGCAGTGTATGGCCAACATTATTGTTAAAAATATGCCAGCTGAGCTACAGAGAGAGCATGAAGCCGCAGCCCTCGGAGGAGGCAAGTAAAAACGTGCTTGTCTCAAAACTGAAGACCGTATGGATTTATTCTCAGATAGTGATTTACTAAAGCAGTAAAATTACAGGACCTGTAAAGCTCTCATAATCTCTATATAATGTTGTACTCCTTTTGTATGGACTGCAAGATAAGATCAGCCCACGCCAAACTTCACATTTATAATGATGTTGCCAGACTACAGGGGCCACACATTACTCACCGCTCTTGTACAAAGCTGAATTGCATTTATTCATTTTACAGAAGGAAAACGCATAGCCTTGAAGCAAATGGACAAAACACATTTTCAATGCTGAAAAATGATAATGAGATAAATGATGCCATTACAATTGCACCGGCGAACAGAAAAAACAGCATGAAAACATTACTACATAATCTGCACAAATTTGATATATTCGATTTTTGTATACATTCTAACATATACCACCATAGCACATAAATGTCTGTATTTCAACCAAACGTGGTTAACTGCCTATAAATTGTGGGTCTCAAGAATAAAACTTTAGGAAAGTTGAGCTTCAGCTAAATCAGATGTGGCTGACTACAATCTGGATTAAGAAAGTGGGCAGTTGATTGGTGCAGCAGGTCACTAAATAATAACCACTTCAACCCCAGACCATTTGGCTGCGCAAAGACCAGAGCACTTTTTGCGATTCGGCATTGCGTCGCTTTAACAATTGCGCGGTCGTGCGACGTGGCTCCCAACAAAATTGTTGTCCTTTTTTTTTCCCCACAAATAGAGCTTTCTTTTGGTGGTATTTGATCACCTCTGCGGTTTAAATTTTGTGCGCTATAAACAAAAAACGCGTCCAATTTAAAAAAAAAAAAAAAACAATATTTTGTACCTTTTTGCTATAAAATATATATATATATATATATATATATATATATATATATATATACACACACACACACAAATCGGAATAAGCGTATATTGATTGGTTTACGCAGAAGTTATAGTGTCTACAAAATAGAGGATAGATTTATGGCATTTTTATTCATATTATTTTTTGTTTTTACTAGTAATGGCGGTGATCTGTGATTTTTGCATTGGGACTGTGACATTATGGCGGACACTTTTGACACATTTTTGGGACCATTGACGATTATACAGCGATTGGTGCTATAAAAATGCACTGATTACTGTGTAAATGTCACTGGCAGGCAAGGGGTTAACTGTGTTCCCTAGTGTGTATTCTAACTGTAAGGTGAGGGGACTGACTAGAGGAAATTACAGATCGTGGTTCCCAGCTAGAAGGAACTCACGATCTGCCTCTCCTCTCAGAACAGGGATCGGTGTGTTTATACACACACGCGTCCCTGTTCTGTTTTCTCGTGCCCATGATCGCACGTGGCCGGCGGTCATCGCGACCACCGGCCACGAGCATCGGCACCCCCGCAGTGCAGCAGGCATACACGCCTGCTATCCCGCTTAAAGGAGCCGACGTACGTCTACTACGGCTCATGGGATCGTGCCAACCTGCCGCAGTAGAATGACGGCAGCTGGTCAGCAATCGGTTAATGTTACTTTTAACTTTTTTTGGAGACATTGGATTGTTTGCGTTTAATAAAGAGGCATAGGTATACTGTCGGTTATATTATCAGCACCATCTACCTCCATAGAAGCCTGTGTGGCTGCAGTAAAAGTACCAAGTTTATTTCGTCTCTTCAGCCCAATCTGTAGAACAGGAAAAAAAAACATTTTGATTCACTATTTAAATCATTTTGTTTTAGTTAAATTCATTTCATTCTGTTTTTGGAATATGTTTTGTTTATTTGTTTTCTAATTCAATTTGAATTTGATTCTAATTCTGAAATTCAAATAGAAAAAAACTGAATTCTAATGCTGAAGACGGTTATATTCTGTCTAGTTTATTCTATTAGCAACATAACCATAAAATGCTACAGCGCTATCACTGTGCCCATCCTGTATTTGTAGGTTGTCATGTAACAGCTGATGGATATAAAATAACTATTACAAGATTTTTATTCCTGGAGGTATATGAATAAAATGTCAAGTGGTGAAGAATGACTGACACTATGGTGCTGGCATGGCTGCTTTCAGTTGTGGGCTGGAAATCCACAGTCTGTAATAAAAAAGGGGAAGGGAAGAAAGCACCAAACTGGCATAGTGTAGCACAATTTATTAAGTAAAAATGCAATATAAAACAAATGGCACTCACAAGCGGGTGAGGGAGAGGGGGAGAGCATCACAAGTCGCAGTGGATTAGTAGTCCGGTAGTAAGCTGGGAGTTGTGTGGTTGTCTGTAGGGAGGGATGAGCCTGGATTCCGTCCAGGGAGACCGGCATCGGGCATATATCGTGTAGCACTACCCCTGGAGGAGCTGCTGGATTGTTTTGGGCGGCATGTTACCTCTATTCCCTTCGCCGTCTAGGGTATCAGATGATAGTTGAGAAAAAGTTCAATGTCCACACTTTAGACTTCTTTTTCTTTGCTTTATTTGCTGAACGTGGTAAACGAATAAAATACAGGCATACCCCACTTATAAGTACACAATGGGGTTTATTTACTAAAGCTGGAAAGTGCAAAATCAGGCTCACTTCTGCATAGAAACCAATGAGCTTCCAGGTTTTTATTACCAAAGCTTAATTGAGCAAGCTGGGGTTAGAAGCTCATTGTTTTTTATGCAGAAGTGAGTCTGATTTTGTGCTTTCCGGCTTTAGTAAATGAACCCCATTGTGTACGTAAAAGTGGGGTATGCCTGTAAGTAGTTAAAGCGGGGGTTCAGTATGCCTGTCTGTATTTTTTTTTATCCCTGTACTCACAGTTATATCGTACATAGAAGATTCCGGGGAATGGGCGTTCCTATGGAGAGGGAAGGTGATTGACGACCGGCCCTGGCACGTCACGCTTCTCCAGAAATAGACGAAATAGGCTTGGCTCTTCACGGCGCCTGCGCATAGCCTGTGCGCAGGCGCCGTGAAGAGCCAAGACCTACTCCGGCTGTCTTCGGGGAGCGTGACGTGCCAAAGCCGGCCGTCAATCACCCTCCCTCTTGCTAGGAATGCCCATTCCCCGCGGCAGACGGAATCGTCTATGTACGATATAACCGTGAGTACGGGGATAAAAAAATTAAGACCGGCATAGTGTAGCTCGCGCTACTATGCCGGATTTTATGCTGAAATGTTGTTCTGCAGGGTGAACCACCGCTTTAAAGAGGTGGAAGGGTAATAGGTTCAGGTGTATAACTTCTGCCCGGAAACACTCCTGCTTCCAGAAGCACAGCTTTCGCCACATTAGCCAGAGCGGGTATTGTGCACCCGGATAGGCCTCTCTCACTAGCCTAGCAGCCGAGATGGCGCACGGAATATGGTACAGTCTCTGCCACAGACCTTCTCACAGGTGGAGGTATATTCGGTCTAAAATCCTCTCAACATAGGATTAAGTACCACGGATCTCTCCCGATTAACTTCTTGAGAAACTTAGAACTGACAGGCGACCATCATTCAGCCTTTCAATAATCGTGCGTCCTTCGATGAAGTTCAAGGCCTTTCCCGAGATACCAGCCTCGTGCTCGGTGCTCTCCCAAGACAGGTTCTTCATCAAGTGGCTTCCTCCCTCAGGATGGACAGCACAGGACCACTCTGCAAACGTAGACCCAGTCTGACTACCGGGCCTACTTAGTAGATCACCACGCCGGACCAACGTGGTCCCGGAGCCAGGAACACTTGAACACGCACCCCCGGCCAGGAGGGCCACACACGGGGGATGGTGGGACGACAGACCCAGGATCGACGACCCCGGACCAATGGCGTCTGTCCCTTAAGTACTCCTTCCAGCATGCACAGTGGGATGATCAACTCCCCCTGATTGGCTGCCGGAGGGGAACACCCAAAACACCTTGACCTGACTGCTGCCACCCTTGGCCTGAGGTGGTAATGGCACCCCAGACAACAATAGTGGTCACTCACAGTACAGCTATGGCTGGAACAGAGGCCCAAATTTTGAAAAAAATCATACAGTCAACGAACTCAGACTACCCTCTAAATTTAAAGCAGCGGCGGCTAAAAAGTAGCAGGCCGCTACAATCGTATAAAAATTCCTCCAAAAACATCTAAAAAAGAGCAGTAATATCGTCTTTATTGCATATAGAAAGGTACTTTACAATATCGATGCAGAAATAGACATGTAACGCTGCATTTCCTTTTTTGTTTACAAAAGTTTATTGGAAGTACGAACAGTCAGTTACATAAAGTGGTAATGAAAGGTTTAACATTATGTCAACGGTAGTATAGGTATTACATCAAAGAACATGAGGTGGTACAGTTGCATACAATATAGCCATAAATGGTAACTATAAGATAATGGAAAGAACAAAAAAAAATTAAAAAGAAAATGAAGGCCCAGGAGGCAAGGATAAATAATTTGAACATAGGAATGGCATAACATTATTACGTAATTGTTAATAGTTTAAAATTGTATGTGGGGTTCCAGTAGGATCATTTAGCATTGTAAACCTGGAGGCTGTCTTGTAAGGTGTGGAAGATTCTTTCTGAAAGTTTGAGCATCTCCATCCTATCCAGAACCAGAGACCATATTCAATTTTTGGATTTCCAAATAAAGGCTACCATCCATTGTATAGAGCTATATAACGAATGAAAAAGTCTAGAGCAAGGAATAGGAACGTCAGGTACTTTAGCATAAAGAAGGCAGATTTGGGGAGTGGGAACTATTCTGTGCTTAGAGGATTTCTAACGCTGCATTTCAGTCAGTTGGCATAAAGACGTTGCTGATTTAACCCTGTGGGCCGGATTCAGATACCTGAGCGTATCTGGCCGGCGCCGCTGTAACTTTGGGCGCAAGTTCCGTATTCAGAAAGAACTTGCGCCCTAAGTTACGGCAGCGTAACGTATGTGGGCCGGCGTAAGCCCGCCTAATTCAAATGGGGATGTTGGGGGCGTGTTTTATTTATATTTGGCTTGACCCCGCGTATTTGAAGGTTTTTTTTTGAACGGCGCATGCGCCGTTCGTGAAAGCATCCCAGTGCGCATGTTCGAAAATCCGCCGCAAAACGTCATTGCTTTTGACGTGAACGTAAATTACATCCAGCCGTATTCGCAAACGACGTAAAAATTTCAAAACTCGGCGTGGGAACGACGGCCATACTTAACATAGGATACGCCGCACATACCCCTCATATAACAGGGGTAACTTTACGCCGGAAAAAGCCGAACGCAAACGACGTAAAAAAAAAGCGCCGGGTGGTCGTTCGTTTCTGAATCTACGTAAATAGTAATTTGCATAGTCCTCGCGTAAACAAACAGTAGCGCCACCTAGCGGCCAGCGTAAATATGCAGCCTAAGATACGACGGTGTAAGACCCTTACACCTGTCGGATCTTAGGGATATCTATGCGTAACTGATTCTTTGAATCAGTCGCATATATACGACCGTGCGCACTCAGAGATACGACGGCGTATCAGGAGAGACGCCGTCATATCTCTTTCTGAATCTGGCCCTGTGTGTCTGTTCTTTCTCAACTTGCTTTAACATGCCAAGCTGTCCAGTAAAATTAGCAGCTAGATGGTTGAAACAGACCGTTTAACTCTGACAGGGGTGCTTACAATTGTCAGCTTTTTATTCATTATGTAAAACCTTTATTCCAAAAGGGTAAAAAAAAACTTTGCCTGCCTAAACTGGAGTTCAGCTTTGTTAGTCAAGTCCATCTAAATCTGCTAGCGCATATAACACTACCCTCTTCCCAGATTGACAAAACTGCTTTCCAAGGGGGGTTCATTGCATCTACATCCAGTGGAGACACCCTAAGACAGGAGGTGTGTTACTGGCCAGATTACCAGGTTAAAATGAGGGGGGAAAAAGCCTTAAAGAGAAAACAAATGCAGCCACCCCATTCATTGCTTGGTAAGCTGCAATATATTAAATTTTGTTATTTTTGGTTTTAATACTACTGTAAGTTATGAAGAAGCCAGCTAAAACCTTATTTAAAACTAATCAACTCTTCACTAATTCTGTTTTAAAGGACAACTGTACTTGTGATACAACTTGTCCTTTTTATGAGTAGCCCTAATGCCTCGTACATACACACGATCGGAATTTTCGAAGAAAAAAGTCAGACGGGATTTTTTCTTGACAGAGAAGTCAGGACGACAGAAGCACAAAGGATCCCAACACAGAACAAGCATGCAGCAAGCAAGCCAGAACTCCAGATGTGTATACTTGTTGCAGATCAGTGACTGGGACATTATTGAAGCCTGTGGATCAGCAAAGCAACCAGTCAGTCTGCGCAGATTTCTTTCATAAACCCATCCGATTTTTACCTTTTTTTTGTTGCCTGTCACAGAATGCAGCAGCAGCAGCAGCTCATCCGCTGAGTATAATGAAGCACAGGCCTCCTTTTGTGTCATATTTAATTTGCACGCATTATCTCAGCTCTGGATTGAAGTGGATGATCAAACCTCCATTTCCAAATATTTGTATCATTCAAAGCGAATCATTCGCCCCAGTGCACTTTCATCAACGCAATACACACACACACTTCCCTTGCCTGACAGTATGGCTGATTGGATACAAAAAAACAAAACTCCCACTTTTCTATAGAGAGGTCTGTGTGTGCGTGCTGCAGGTAGAATGGGATTTATTTTGACAGAAGGAAGAGAAATGAATCTGTTTATACTGTATGTACACACCGTCTGCTGCAGCGGAGAAGTTAAAAGACCAATCTCTGACTCAATGTGCTGGATCTGAGTATCCTGACCAGCGATGCATGAAAAAGGTCGGGGGGGGGGGGGGGGGGCAAGGATTTGGTGGGAGCTTTAAAAAAAAAAAAGGACGGTATTTTTTTTTATCAAATAACAGCAGTGAGATCTGCTTATAGTTGTTACTTAGTGTAGTGTGTTTTCCTCTTTTAGGATCACTGTTACAGTATATAAGCTTCCAGCAAGTATGGCTGGGGCTGTTCTCCATGTTAAAGCTTATTAAAGGCTTTGATGCATTCAGGTGCTAGGATTTGCCTAAAGCTTTTATGATACTGGAGGGAAAAGCTGTCAGGGTTTGACTTTTTTTCCTGCATTAGATTGTGTGATTGCTGTAAGGAGTTCATCCTGGGTTGGTGAGTCCTCTGAGATCATTGCTAGTTCCAGAGGAAGGGCCAGGGTCCTTGTAATAACAAAGGTCAGAGGTCTCTATCTGGGTATGGGCCAAGGAGACCCCCTGGCTATAGGAGCTTTCCCCAGTAGTTATTTGACAGGTCTCAGATCTTTATTCACCAGCAGAAATAGCATGAAGAAAATAAGATGTTCTGGCTCCCCGTCCCACTCCCCCCCCCCCAATGCACTTAGGTTAGGGTGACCAGACATCCTCAGTTTCAGGGGACAGTCCCCTGATTGAGGACACTGTCCCCGGACCAAGTCTGTCCCTGGTTTTGTCCCCAGATTGGATTTAATAGGGGGCAATTTCAAAGACAATCAGTGCAGAATTAAATAAAAAAATGTAGAATTACACACCCCACTCCGCCGTGCCTACTAGCATAGGGGGGTTGTGTTTTTCCCATTATCTGTGCCCCTTTCTGATGATCATGTGCTGGTCGGAGCGGAGGGAATATTTCTTCAGTTTCGGGCGCATGCCCATTCAGCTTCGCTCACGTGTTCTTCTGCCTTGGCTCAAATCCTGGCCAGCCACCTGCCTATCTCATTGCCTTCTCTGGCGGAGTGATCTTCCTCCGCTCCCCATCCAGTAGTAGCCAGGGCCCAAAGAGTAAGACTTGAGAGGCTGTGAGGCGGACGGCAGAGAGTCGCTGATTGTTGCCATTACTAGTAAAGAAAAAACATGTCCCCGGATTTCATTTTAAAAATCTGGTCACCTTAACTTAGGTCCCTCAGCCTTTGTCTATCGCCAAGAGAGCCACTCCATTTTGGGTGTCCCTGAGTTGGAAAAGGACGCAGGCATGAACCTGATGGGCGTGTAGCACTACCCCCGAAGGAGCTGCTGGTTTAGATTTGGGCCTGCACTCTGCCTGTCAACCCCCTTGAATTTGGCTCGATCCACCCTTGGCACAAATGGACAATATTGTAATTGTGGACCCCAAATGGTTATAGGAATCCACAATTATACCACACAACCATGAATGCAATCAAATATTGTTACCTTGGTGGTGTTCACCTGCCACACAGCTGCTACAGACAGTCCCACACAAGACATGGCTTAACCAGTGTCAAGAAATAGAACAGTTGTTATGCAAAGAACATCAAATACATACAGCTCTCTGCAATTGTCACTGGAATACAGCTAGTTCAGAATATCCCTTCTATCAGACCCAAATGACCAGATCTGAGTGAGAGTATGGTGGAGGAATCTCTCAATGCAATGACGTCAGCACTGGGACACCTCTCCACCAGGTCTTGCATAAAACAGAAAAAATCACAATGCAATACAAACGGTTATACAAAAGAAACGCATACACTCCCAACTGTATGGCTTCCCTTAGTGGACAGTTCAACTGATGTGTGTCCTGTAGTAACGACTTGTAGGAAAAGAGGAAACGGGTGGCTGTTCCTTTTAAGAGTCAGTTAATCTTCCGCTAGCTTCGTTGGTGCACTTATTTATTTGTATTCCAATAACAAGGTGGAAGGAAACAAATACTTGATGCCCACAATGTTATAGTAAAGGTAGGCCCCAATTTCCCAAAGGCATTGTATCACTCTCAGGAGGCAGTGTGTCCCTGCTTGCAGCGTTGCAGATGCCGGCAAGCACAGGTGAAATCTATGGTAGTCATGCTCCTGGGATACAGTTAACTATGTTGATGGGCAAGTGCCTTGCTTCGCTGGCTTTCCTCAGTCCACAACCTTCCTTCAAGGATCAGTCTTTCTGTAGTGTGGGGCTCCTGGTCCTCCGCACGGCTGTTCTCTGGATACCAGTGAAGAAGTGACTCCGACGGGAGGTGAGTTCAGGTGGTCTCTCTTCGGCCCTTCCAGTAAAGATTTCTGCAAGGATCCCTCTCAGGCTAGGCGACCTGTCCTCTCGGGGTAGACCCAGGCTTCTCAGGCCTAGGCACACTTACAGCAGGCCTCAATGCAGGCCTCTTGCTGGCTGGAAGGTGGCGTCCCGAGAGAGCAGGCTGAGTCTGCACTTGTCTTAAATAACTCCTCCCATCAGGCTGTGCGTGGCGTATTGCACCTTAGTAGTACAGTGGCCTTGTGGGTGATGTAGTCTCAATTCTGCCCATATCAATAGGGTCCCTGTCTTTGGTGAGAGAAAAAGGGGGCTGTAGGTATGGCGCTGTTTTGGTGAAAGACAGGGGAATCCAAGTGGATTCAAAATAAATGTGGTGTTACCCCCATCTGGGTATTGACCATGAAAAATGTGTAATATAATGAAGTGTGGAGCGTGAAAAATGAATGACACAAAATTAAAAATTAATAATAAATGTGTATGTGTGTTGGACCCTCGGCCGGGTGTTTACTGATGCAATGTACCCTCGTTCGGGTGTTGGTGGGTGCTAGTCTAATGCTACTTGTGAGTGTGACATCAAACCACAGTGAGCAAAGTATAACATCAAACACAATGAAATGAATAAATGAATATACCCCATGCCGGGTGTTTACTAGTTTGAACCCTCGGCTGGGTATTTAAATTAGAAATTAGGTGGAAAAATGCATAAATAAATTCTTTTAGAATACATAAATAGAGTCGAGGAAAAAATCAGTCCAGTGAATCAAAATAAGATTTGTGAAAACAAGAGAAGTGATAAAGTGACTTTGTGCTTAAAAAGTTCAACGTTGCTGGGTGAACCCTTCAGATCTTGCTCTGTGCGTGACACACCTTGCTCTGTACAAAGTTGCACTCAACAGATACTTCTCCCCCTCCTGGGGTATGACGCGGTCACCGTATAAGTGCCACTGTGTAGCAACCTGAGGATAACTGGGGCCAGCTCCAGGCGCTGCTTGCGATCCTCCAAGGTGTTTTATACAGAAGAAGAAAGGATGTCCATAGTGTAAATCCATTAAAAATAAAGTTTAATGTGCAAAGCATTTAAATAATCGCATTGTACATAAACAAAAGTAGGCAAAAAGGAAAATCAACTGGCGCTGAACAAACAGTGTTTGCAGCCCAGGCCGGAAGTGTTAGACCGACGTGCCTCTGACTCTTCCCTACGCGTTTCATCTGACGTCATCGGGACATCCTTTCTTCTTCCGTATAAAACACCTTGGAGGATCGCAAGCAGCACCTGGAGCTGGACCCATTCACACTTGTGCAACTTGTCATACATCAGAGTTGCATGACATGTATCCCATGTTTTCCAATGATAATTATTCCTATATGTGTGACTTAAAGTCATTCATGCACTACTTTGGTCAGACTTTCATGCGACTTGAGGCCCATAGACTTCAATGTTAACCCTCAAAAGTTGCATGAAAGACATACCTGAATGTTATTACATGCAACAGTGGGTCTGACTTTGCAGAGGAACAACAAGTCACATCCAAGTCGCACCCATCCAAAGTTGTATAAAAAATGTGCAGAACTTTGGAGGCGTACAGGTGTGAAAGGAGCCTAAATATAATGTAAAAGTTACTTCTTTAAAATTGCAGCTTTCGGTTGAATTATTATTGGTGCTCTTGCAATTAAAGTTCATGTTCAGGCACTACTTGTTATGGGTTTATAACTGTCCTATTTTGTCAACCTGTCTCTTGGCAGTTTCTATCTAGATTAGTCAGTTTGTGTCATGAAATCATCCTGTATCAAAAGTCAGAATGTAAAATAAAAAAAATACCAATTATAATATGATAATACTTGTGGATCTACTTGCTCAAAATTTGTGAAGGTTGCAGTTTGCTCATGCTCGATTTCCACGTAAATATACAAATGTTTGTACAGGGTGTATGTGATGCAATTGCCTATATGCTTCAGTCCAATTCTCTCCCTGCTAACTTAATGCTGTGGGTTAGAGGTAACAGGTGTTTTCATGTGTTTGATTCATCTCTCTCTGTAAAGACTGTTCATATGTTAAATAAGGCTAGCTTTTGAAAGGCCTTTAATTGTGTGATAACGCTGTCTACAACCTAGTGATTCTCAGAGGTGTTACTAGGTGTCAAACTGGATGCAGACGAAAAGTCTGCTTAGGAAACTCAGTGTGTGAAGGTGGTTTGTTGCTATGCTGTTTAAGGAATGTGCAGTGATTAGACATGATAATTGTCGGTCGGTGCCGACCTGTCTAGAATGTTTTAGTAATTAGCCTTAGTGTGTGATTAGGGGGGGTGGAGATTTCATTGTTGCTTGAATGTCTTGGACTGTATAAAAAGCTGAGAAGAAAACCATTAAAGTCTGTGTTGTTCCAGCAGTAAGCTTGTCTCATGTGTGGCTTTCTGGGCGACTCCAGGAATATCCCTCCTCGTGGAATATTTGGGTGATTTTCGTTATGGGATGAAGGGAACGTTGACGGGGATATCATTGTAATACCGTCAGTGTATATACACCATCCTCCACGTTTAGCAATATCACAGAGCTGCTTCTCAGTTCTAAATTATAATTAAATGACTTCTTCATATTCCTCCACGAGCTGCAGAGGCTGACAACAAATATAGCTGGCATTCTAAATGGCAGATTTTCCTTAGAAAGGCAGAGAAATGCCAAGAAATGTAGAGGAACCCGCAGGAGGCCTGTATAAGTGTATATGGCTTGTCACACCGAGCCTCCCCTGCTGTGAGCCAACACGAAGGCTTGCGATACCCACAGATCCCTAATTAAATACATATACTTTACAGGAAATATTTTATGTGACGCATGTTTACTGAGAAAAGGGGATCTAGATTATTCAAGTTATTTAAAGAAAGTATTGCATAAGAAGGTGAGGTTTTTAGATCTTAATGTATTCAGTCCTATTATGACTTTAATTTAGAATTCTTCATAAAGGAACATTTCCTGATTGAAATATGGAAGCCACCATTGATGACTTGTTTCTGAAGGTGGAGGCTTTTGAGCTTGTACTATCCTGTCCTTTCCTGTCCTGCCAAATGTTTGCTATATGGCGGGGGCGGACTGACAACTCATGGGGCCCCCGGGGCAATAGAAGATTATGGGGCCCCTGGGCTTACAGATGGCCACCACGCCAGGAGGCAGTGTATAGGCGGGGCAGATAAAATCTCTGGATTTTCACATAAAAAAATGTCGGTTTCGGACATATTGGGGACAGATGTAAAAAAAACACAGATTTTGACATACTGTCCCTGGTTTTATTGAGCCTGGCAACCTTGATGGGGGGGCCCCCTAGTGGCATGGAGCCCTCGTGCAGTGCCCGAGTGGTCAGTCCGCCACTGTATATGGCCCACTAGGCCCTTCTGCCGCAGAAGTCTCCCCGGATTGGGATGTTCTGAATCTCTATTTTATCTTTCAATCTTCTTTTTATTGTTTTTTTAGCAAAGCAAGAGTATACAGAAACCTAGGAGGCATTCCTCTGGTTTAAATCAGTCGATACATAAGTAACAGTATTATCTTCATAACAATTCATATAATAAAAGTAAAAACAAAAAGTAAAGGGGAAGTGGATCTCTTTTGGGGGAAGAAAAGAGGCTCATAATATGTTACATTATCTCTCTTCCTATACTTGTTCCTTCCCTGCTACCCCAAATCTACTTTGTTGATCCGCTCCCCTAATACCATTTTGCCCTCCATGTTCTGAATCTCTATTTTATACCTACAGAGTGGCAAATGGTGACCACATGGCTCCCAAGCAGAGCGCGACCCACTCAAGTGAATGTGGTGAGGCATTTACAAGGCTTAAACAGGCAATGAGTTAACATATTGCCTTCTGACCACCTGTCAAAAGCCTCTGAGAAGCAATCCAAATGTAGATCACTTTTCAAGGGTGCAGCAGAGACAGTGACCTGTGTATACATAGCCTTAATGAACGAGTTCACCTTTTTTTTTTTCTGGAGCTGGCTGAGGCCATTCGAGTGCCTGATACAGTGTGTTTGCGCGGTGCCCGCGGGTCTGGTGGAGGCGGTGCCTAAGTGTGTCTTGTGCTGTCATGATGCAAGAGAGCCAAGCAGAGCGGGCAGAGTCTCATGTGTGGGACGGGAGCAAGGTAAGCCGGGATCGGGACTGTTCGTGCTGTTTGGACTGAAGTGACCATCTGCCGTAGAGAGAGACTGTCACTGTGACTCAGGAGGGGACGTGTTGTGTCGGTGAGGTGTCATCATCTGGGCTGCTGCACACTGCTGTCAGTGTCCCTGTGAGATTCAATGCCATGTGTGTGTGCCGCCCATTCTAATTTCTTGCCCTCCTGTACCTGAGCTACTTACTATATCAAAAATAAAATAAGAAATAAGGGCCAGATCCACAAAAGGGATACGCAGGCGTATCTGCTGATACGCCGTTGCTCGTATCCCTGTTTCTATCTATGCGGCTGATTCATAGAATCAGTTACGCATAGATATCCCTAAGATCCGACATGTGTAATGGACTTGCACTGTCGGATCTTAGGATGCAGTACCGCGGCCACCGCTGGGGGCATTTCTCGTCGAAATCCAGCGTCGGGTATGCAAATTAGCACTTACGGAGATCCACAAAGCTTTTTCCCTTCGTTAAGTCTCCGTAAGTGTTAGTTTGCCGTCGCAAAGATAGGGCTGCTTTTACAAAGTGTAAAGTTAGTACACCATGTAAAAGTATACCTGTCTTTCCCGCGTCGCTGTCAAATTTCTTTTTAAAATCTTTTTTACCCGTCGCGATTCACAAAACTCGGCGCAACGTAACGCAAAGCACGTCAGGAAAATAGCATCGGGAGCATGCGCAGTACGTCCGGCGCGGGAGCGCGCCTAATTTAAATGGGACTCGCCCCATTTGAATTGGCCCACCTTGCACCGGACGGATTTAAGTTACACCGCTGCAAATTTCCAGGTAAGTGCTTTGTGGATCGGGCACTAACTTGGGCAATTTGCGGCGGTGTAACTTAAATCACAAAAGCTACGTTGCGCCCGCTCGTTGTGGATCTGGCCCTATGTATTTTGCCTTAATATCTGCCTTAAAGCACATTTCTACTTGCATATTGTTCATTGTTTGCAGCCTAAATACGGAAATTTGCACTTAAAACTGTAATTTTGTAACTTTTGGAAATGCCAGTAAATTTTGGATATCGTGTCAGTAAATTTCAATCTGGTAACACTGGTATAGACTTGGATCGGCTTTACTTCTCCTGTAAACCCTTCAGCTAACGAAACTATACATTTTTACATTTTTTTGCTCTAGCTGGCTGTTTGAGTTTATGCAAAGAACAAATTGCTAATCCTCAGTTTTTACAACTTCTACTAAATGTTGCCTTGAGAAATGTTGTTTTTAGCCCCCGTTCACACCAGTGTGACTTGTCAGGCGATTCGACAGTTCCAGATCACATGACAAGTCGCACCCCATTGCCGGCAATGGAACCATTCGTATCGTCTTGACTCATGTCGCAGCAATTATGAAAAAGGTTTCTGCACTACTTTTTACCAATTTCATTGCGACTTGCATAGACTTCTGTTAAATGAAGTCTCGAGCCGCGATGAAATCGGCAGTGCAAATCGCACTGATGTGCGGCTTTGGAATCGGTGTGAACCAGGGCTTAATGTCCTTATGCTTCAAACTCCTATTTGTCACTATAGTCAACAAGGTTCTGAAAGCACTTTGATTTGCAATTGCAGCACAAATGTTATATGTGTTCATCATACTTTTGTGAGCATCTCTTTGCTACCAATCTTTTCTGTATCTATACTCAGTCCTATTTTGTTTTATTTTTATAGACTCATCCAATTTCATGTTTGCTGGTTGAGAGGTGTCTTCAGTCTTCACTTCATCTGCAGCTTTAATCCACCTTTGTTTCTCATGAACAGGTAGATTGTGTATTTCTTCCAATGACAAGTGTCTAGCTGGGATTATTATTGGATTTATTTCCGACTAAGGTTGCAGGTGGTTCACGGCCTTCTTTTTCAGAGGATAAAACACTCGCACCATTTTCAGTGAATTTCTGTTCCTTTATCTTTTTGGTATGCCTCGCAGTGGCGTATCTAGGGTATGGCAGCCATGGCAAGTGCCATGGGCGCCATATGAAGAGGGGGCTGTTGAGTGGCTGGGCAGCAAGGCACTTACCAGGGTCTAAGGGGCTCTTTATTCTTCCTCCCGAGCATAGGCAGGATCTCCTTTTCAGCACCTTTGCTGATGGACAATGGCAGCGCTATCCCTGCTGCGTTCAGCCACAGCCCTCCCCTGTTCTCCCAGGCTCTCCCATTCCATCTGGTCGGATTGGCAGCGCACAAAGAAGGAGGAAAATCAGATTCTCCCTCTCCTCTGTGAAAACTGAGGCCTTAAATGATGAAGATTTCATCACTTCCAGTATTGGTTCTGCATTTACCTGGCCTTGGAGGGCAGAGGAGGGATCAGGGGACTAATAAATCCCAGATTTCTCCATAAAGAGGATATGTCACTCCCCAAGGTATCACAAGGGATGATAAATATCACTAGTTTTGTTAGCTGTTTTTTTTTGTTAAGGTTATCTGAAAGATGGGTTTCAAATGTTTCGACAGGGGTGCAGTTTCAGTGCTTGCCAAAGGCGCTATTTTCACTAGATACGCCTCTGATGCCTCGTACACACCATCAGTTTTCCCGCCAGTCAAAAGGCCGCCGGGAAAATCGAGAACCGGCTCGGTCACTTTTTCCCTGTACACGCGGCCGGTTTTCCCGAACAGGAAAACGGCCAGGAGAGCTTTGGTCGGGAAAACCGGGCGTGTGTATGCTCCCTCGCAGTGTTCCCCCATAGGAAAACTGTGAGGGGGAAAAAAACGCAGACGGGAAAAAATAAAACAAGTTCTAATTTTTTTTCACCGCAGTTTTCCTGTCGGGAAAATTGCTATGAAGCATACACATGGCTGGTTTTCCAAGCCAAAAGAAAACATGGCAGTTTTTCCGACGGGAAAACCAATGGTGTGTACGAGGCAGTAGAGCTTTTTTTCTCGAGTTGTTCAGATGGTGCTGACTGTATCATTTCATCAGGTGGTTTATCAATAATTACACTTCAGACCTTGCCATACTCCCTGCAATGGGCATTTTTTTTTTGTTTTCCCCACTATCTTTACCTTGTTTATAAGGCATTCTTCAGCACTTCCTGTCTCCCACCCGCTGCTATGTGCGCAATATCCGGCCGCGTACTGGCTCCTGGGAGAGGTTTGTCATAGTTCCCAGGAGTCAGTGGGTATTGCCTATTCTTATCATTCGGAGGCTACCGTGGTTGCCATAACAATGGGGCGGGCATTTCCTATGATGCCACCCGTTGTGATGGGAACCAGAGAAGTTTCCTGCGCTGCGAGTTGTGGCTAATGCGCATGCGCGAGATCCGACGGTACATGCTGGTTATTCAGCAGCACTGTATTCGGAAGAGTATCCTAGTGGGCTTCACATGCCCACAATTAAGATGGAACAGTGCTAATGAAAAATATAAGGTTAGTTTTATAAATTAAATAAGAAATGTGGCGGCGCTATTAATGAGATTAGTGATTGCAGCATTATAATAGGATGATACTAACAGATGTCTTTAGAAAAAAAAACGTTAAAGGCCAGTGGAACTCCACTTTAATAGAATAGAATATTCAAGAATAGAAAAGAAAAAATAAATGAATAAAATAGAATAAACTACAATAAAATAGAGTATGGAAGAAAAAAAATTCCGGGAGACGGCTATATCCGTTCTATTTTAATCTACTCTTTTATTGTATTGTATTGTATTCTACTCTATTCTATTTTATATTGCACTCAATTATATTCTTTTATTTTCTATTCTATCATATTCCTTTATTCTCTGATGGTTTATTCTCTCCTCTCCTATTTTATTAATTTCTTATTCTATTCTGTTCTAATCTATTGTTTTCTATTCCTTTATTTTCTATTTTGTTTTACCTGTTTCTATTCTTTTCGTTTCAATTGTTTTTATTGGTAATTTTTCCACATTAATACAAGAGTGTAAAACATTATAGAAAGCTTACTTTGGTCCAACGCATTAAGGAACTGGGTGCGTTCAAGAAAAAAGGCAATGTCAAACAGCCCAATAACTCTCGGACCAATAGGTGGCTTCCCACTCATTGGTCAGGTAGTCGGGTCACTGAAGAAATAAAATCTGAAAAGCAGACCATGAACCTGAGTATGATTTGCAGCATCCCCAACAGGGGGAACTGTTGAATGTTTCTATTATTTTCTATTCTATTTTTAAAGCAGCCTAAGTAGGAATCACCATCCTATTCTACTTTTATAGCTTACTGTATTTTTTGCAATAATATTTCCATTTTGAATTCAAATAGATTTTTGAATTTTAATATTTGTTTTTGTTATAATTTAATTTATTGAAATTCATTGCTATTTTGATTTTCGAAATTCATATACATTGAAATTTCCAAACATCGAAAATGTTGTTGCCATTAAGGAAACGAAACGCATGTCTAGTATGGATGCCAATCTCTGCAACCGTTTTGAGACTCACTGTAGCTTGCATATACTGTATACCTTCCTAAGCACAAGTAGCTAGATTCAGGTAGTTTGCCCCAACTTTAAGGCGGCGTAGCGTATCGTATTTATGCTACGCTGCCTTAGGTCAGAGAGGCAAGTACTGTATTCTCAAAGTACTTGCCTCCTAACTTACGGCGGCGTAGCGTAAGCAAACGACTTACGCAAACGACGTAACATTTTCGAATTTCGAAGCGGGAACGGTGGCCATTCTTTAACATTGGCTACGCCACCTAGGGGGCATCTTTATCTTTAGGCGGCCTATCTCTTACGGAAACGGCGTATCTGTACTGCATCGGCCGGGCGTACGTTCGTGAATAGGCGTATCTAGTGATTCTACGCCGACCGCAATGGAAGCGACACCTAGCGGCCAACCTAAATATTGCACCCTAAGATAGGACGGCGCAAGCCTTCGTATCTTAGATAGGTTTAAGTGTATCTCTGTTTGAGAATACACTTAAACTAAACTTAGGTCGGCGCAGATTCCGAGTTAGGTCGAGTTAGGCCGAGTTACTGATACGCCGACCTAACTCTATGTGAATCTAGCCAAAGGTTTCCATTTTGTACACTTTGCTTTGGGAACATGTATTAATGATTTGATTCTAAAGATTTGATGTGTTTTAAGGCATGCTTCTTTTTATTCCATAGTCCATATTGCGTTTTCTCCGTTTTTTTTTTGTTTTTTTTCAAGGTAAATGATTCTGGAAGAAGCTGTCATAATTCCATCTGCCCTGTATGTTTTTGGCATATTTACATCAAAAAGCGTGCATCTGCCACTTTCACATAAAATGCATTTCATTTTGTTCAGTATGGTACGGTAGTCTGGAACATAAATCCATGCTTGCTCAGAATGCCTTGTATTTTTTGCTACTTGCATACTCTGTGAAATAATTTTACCAAATGTGTTGCTTACTTGTGACAGATATTCAAGTTATCTCGAACTTTATCTTTTTTGTGTGACAGGTAGAACATAAAGTAATATACCTTGAGAAATGTGTTTTTGTTTCCTGGATCCTGACTGTTAATAAGAACATCGATATATGAGTGAGGAAAGTCCAGGGGTTGGTGGTTTCTGCTGTTTCTACTTTTAGAAAATATTTCCTAGGTATTTTTCCTTTGTGCAACTTCATTGTTTGACTGCATGGGTGAACTATTATGTCAGTGGCAGTGGCATGTGGATCTTCAGCTAGTTTCAGGATTCCTGTGGTCTAAGTTGACAACTGAAATATAAAGCTAAAATATTTTTCCTCTTAGACCAGAGGTGTCCAAACTTTTTTTCTAAGAGGGCCAGATTTGATGAAGTGAACATGTGTGAGGGCAGAACATTTTGCCTGACATTCTTTGAACCATTAAAATTTGGTTTAAGTGTGTTCGTCCGAGCGCTAATACACTGCCCAACAAGAATTCTCTTGCCTTTGTGGCTGTGTGTGGTGAAGAGACGATCTCGAGCGTGTTATTTGGATATACCGTATTTATCGGCGTATAACACGCACCTTCACTTTAAGAGGGAAGTTTCAGGAATTTTTTTTTTTCTTAAATAAAGAACTGTGAAGTAAATTAGGGGTCAGTGCCCAACAATGCAGCCTAATCAGTGTCCATATGCAGATCCTCCGTTGCCATGAATGCAGATCCTCCGTTGCCATGAATGCAGATCCTCCGTTGCCATGAATGCAGACCCACCGTTGCCATGAATGCAAACCCACTTTGCCATCAGTGCAGCCTGATCGATGCCCATCTGCAGCATCGGAGGGGACAGGGAGGGGGGAAGGGTGAGCGCCAACAGATTACATACAGGAGAATCTCTGGTTCACTACGCGACCTCTTTAATACGAAGTCCAATCGTCCAATGGCAGCCCAGGAGACGGGACTTCCTATTACAGATGCCACTGAGTAAACAGGAGATTCTACTGTATGTAATCTGAAGGCGCTCGTCCTTCCCCCCTCCCTGTCCCCTCCGAGGCAGCGCCGATACATTTGGTATATATATCTTTTGTGGCCCTGGGGGGGGGGCGTACTAAACTGGAACGCGGGTCGGACTTTGGACATGCCTGTCTTAGACGGTGTTCACCACTTTGTTGCTAACATGTGACTTTCTCATGTGAAAATACAGCTGATATCTCTGAATGTGACCACATTTCTTTGGTGAGTTTCTCCACTGACAGAAGCTTGCCTTCAAGAGTAGGAACACATATTACATCTTTGAGTATCTTTCTGGTGACTGTGGAGATAAGAGGGCAGTCTAAATGACCTTCCCCCTTATCCTTCTGAGACCATATACTGCCCATTAGCTGTTGTAATTTTTTCTTTCTGTCTTTCTTTGATCAAGGAGAGTTCTCATAATCCACGTAAAGTGCGGGAGTCCATGCAACAGGTGAAAAATTATGAGACGCTCTGTTTCGGAGTGAAAGGCACACAAGTAACTGATGTGTCTTCTATTTCTTTTTTGACCTTTTCTTATTTATCTTGTCCCCTTTGCCAATAAAGTGGAAT
This sequence comes from Rana temporaria, assembly GCF_905171775.1. Lineage (NCBI taxonomy): Eukaryota > Metazoa > Chordata > Amphibia > Anura > Ranidae > Rana > Rana temporaria. The sequence goes on from NC_053501.1 coordinate 31,479,339, forward strand.
TAAACCCTAAAAAAAAAAGAACCGTGCATGTGCAGCTCAGCGTACGTGTTATTCATCCGCTGCTGTGATGATTTCACTTCCTTGCGCTGTCCAACCAAACAAGCTGCCAAAGAGTCAGAACCTGTAAGGAAGACCGTGAGAAGATGGCAACGCTCGTGACCATCAGGTGCACTTATTGGGATTGGAGGGGATTGCTTGGATCACTGGGAAACCTCAACATATGGATTGCCATGTGTTGTACCACATAGGGGGACTTGGCCTGATACTCTTCGTATAAGACAGATGCATGCTATGACAGATGGGGGGTACCTGGTTTAGATGCTTCTGGGAAGTTCCAGAGATGTTCTCCTGCTGACTTAATCAGGCAGACACAGATTGCAGATGGACAAGCAGGTGGGGGAGGGGGGGTTTAGAGAATCTTGGGTGAGTTCCCACACTTTTTCCCCCAGGGCTTGAACCCTTTGCCTCTCCCTCTGCATAAGTGCCACCTGCAGTAGAGAAAACAGACATCACCTGCCTAGATACTGCTACTATAAACTGCTTGTGTGGTTTAGACCTGTCAGTTCAACCCTTGCTTGGAGCATTGTCTTCCTTATCACTCTTCAGGCCTTGTGATGACTTTTAGCTACACTTTTGTAAGTGCTCAAAATAAATGTGCTTGTGTCATTTTTCAGAAATACTGATTCAGAAATAAACTATGCAGATCACTTAGATGTATTTCTGCATGTAAGAAATTAAATACATTTCTAGTTCTCTGTTCTATTTAGGAGCAAGGTATTTTGCTCCTAAATATAACACAGCAGCTGTTTCTTTGCAGTATTTGTTAGCCTGTTAATCAGAGCGGGCAAAAATAGTAATGAAAAAATTACCATCACCAATATAAAACCTACAACCCATTTTTAGAAATACCTTTTTTTTTTACCCAAGAACTGCTTTCATGCCAATGCTGCGAGAGAAAATGAAATTCCTTTTTAGTGGGCTTTGACCATCAAAAAATCCCACTGTTGGTTACACCCTTTGTAGTATTCAAATGTACAGTATATATGGGCCAGATTCACGTAAAATCGCGGCGGAGTAACGTATCGTAGATACGTTACACCGCCGCAAGTTTTCATCGCAAGTGCCTGATTCACAAAGCACTTGGGTTGAAAACTACGCCCGCGGCCTCCGGCGCAAGGCGGGCCAATTCAAATGGGCGTGTGCCATTTAAATTAGGCGCGCTCCCGCACCGGACCTACTGCGCATGCTCCGTTTCCTAACTCCCGCCGTGCTTTGCGCGCCGTGACGTCATTTTTTCGAACGGCGACGTGCGTAGCGTACTTCCGTATTCCCGGACGTGTTACGCAAACGACGTTAAATTTTAAATTTCGACGCGGGAACTACGGCCATACTTTAGACAGCAATACGTTTGCTGACTAAAGTTAGGGCACCTAAAAGGACGACTAACTTTGCGACAGGAAACTAGACTAGCGGCGACGTAGCGAACGCGAAAATCCGTTGGGGATCCGCCGTAACTCCTAATTTGCATACCCGACGCTGGTTTACGACGCAAACTCCCCCCAGCGGCGGCCGCGGTACTGCATCCTAAGATCCGACAGTGTAAGACTATTACACCTGTCGGATCTTAGGGATATCTATGCGTAACTGATTCTATGAATCAGTCGCATAGATACAAACAGGGATACGACGGCGTATCAGGAGATACGCCGTCGTATCCCTTTTGTGAATCTGGCCCTAAGTTTCTATGTAATAATGTGTAATAGTAAGGCTATTCTATAACTCCCAGCTATTCTTCATTTTGACGGACTGTGTTCTTTTCAAACCAATGTACACCATATTACCAAACGTATTGGGAAGCCTGCCTTAACACGCACATGAACTTTAATGAGATCCCTTTCTTAGTCCGCAGGATTTAATATTAAGTTGGAGGACCATTTGCAGCTATAGTTGCAGAAAGATGGCAATGGGGACAGGGGAAGGGGCGGGGGAGGGGCAGTGGGACTTTCCAATGAAACAAAACACTAGGGCAGGATGAGTCAATCAATAGGATAAACAGAACATTTAATAGTAACATCATTGAGTATGATACATAAAATGACATTAATAGTACATCCATAAGACACTATTGGGTATGGTATAAGATGATTGGTAAATCATATCAAACATAGTAAAAAATGGTTGCATAAAATGCATAGTAATCCATGATTCACATAGATGTCAATGGTAACTCAAATGTTGAACATATTAAAATAGTGCAGTAAAATAGCATTGATATATGACTCAAACTTTTCAATATGACCCATGGTAACTTCATGATTGCTGTGATATGACATCAATTGGTAGTGAGGCTCGACGTGTTTCCTGGAGTAATATCTTCTTCACCTAGGTTCTAACCACCTAGCCCTAAACTCTCGTTTTATGGTCTTTCTTACTTATCCTGGGAGTCTTGTATCCTACATCCTTTTACAGGGTTGTCATCTCACTGTTTTTCCCCATTCACCTATCTCATCCATTTCCTTTATTTTCTTATCTTATTTGCTTATCACTATGCATAGCACACCCCTGTACTCTGTATGTAGCATACTCCTCAACAGCTTTAATTTTAATTGCTGCGTGTTCCCGCCCTTTGCCGTCACATACAACCCCCCTCCTGGCCCGGGTACTTTGATACACGTCACACATCTCGACATTGGACGGGTGATCTGTCTATCAAAGTACCCGGGTCAGGAGGCGGGGCTGTGTATGACAGCGAGTGCGGGGAACACTCGGCAATTCTAATGAAAGCTGTTACAGCGATGTTCCCAGCGCTCTTATGATCCAGCCGCCTGCTCTACTCTCTCTTCCCCTTGTGCAGTTTCTACCTACTTTGTACTATTCAGAATCCCTTTTCTCATCAAAGAAAGATGGGAGGTATACTGTTTTGTTGCTGGAGGCTTTTGCCACTAGGTGAAAAACTCTTCACTTTGCAACTTAAGATAACTTAACAGGAAATTCCTATTGGGTCATTATTGTACACTCAGAGTAGCTCATGGGGCCTTTTGGACAATTTCATGCTCCCACCTTTATGGGAAAAGTTTGGGGATGGCCTCTTCCTGTTCCAATATGACTTCACACTAGTGCACAAACAAGTTCCATAAAGACGTGGATGAGCGAGTGTGGGGTGGAGGAACTTAAATGGTCTAAACAGAGTCCTAACCTCAAGTCAGTGGAGACTGCAAGCCAGGTCTTTACATCCAAAATCAGTGCCTGACCTCACAAATGCGCTTCTGGAAGACTGGTCAAACATTCCTGTAGACAGCCTTCCCAGAAGAGTTGAAACGGTTAGAGCTGCAAATGGTGGGCCAACTCAATATTAAACCCTGCGGACTAAGAATGGGATCTCTGTGTCTTATGTACACAAAAGGAGGGCCTCATTAGTGATGATGCACAAACTTCTTGCTATGGGGGCACTCGGCAGTGGGGACGGGCCCAGAGAGCCAACGGGGGACACAAGAAGAGGATTTGAGCTGCTCTGTGCAGCACAGAGCAGGTAGTATACAATGTTATGTAGCGGTTGGTTGCTACTAGTTACAAACATCCACCAAATCACCCTGCTGCCAGACCTCTATATATCACCTCTGAGACCATGAGCAGTCATTTGCGTTGCTTTGTTGCATTTATTGCGGGATACAACTTGGTTGGGGTAAAGGAATATATGGGTTGCCCATAGCACTTATTGAATTTCCATCACATTTGTAGAACATTGGTTAATATATTTAGCCCTCTAACATTCACAGGCCCAGATTCACGTAGATCGGCGCATCTTTATGCCGGCGTAGCGCATCTCATATGCGTTACACCAACGTAACTTAGAGAGGCAAGGTCCGTATTCTCAAAGCAAATGCGTCCAATTTTGCGCCGGCGTAACGTAAAATCGTTGGCGTAAGCCGGCGTAATTCAAAGTAGGAAGGAAGTGGGCGTGATCCATTTAAATTAACCGTGACCCCATGCCGAACGAACGGCATGCGCCGTGACGTGATCGTATGTCCTGCACCCCACTGCGCATGCTCAAAACTACGCCCGGCGTAAATCCTGAGATACGCCGGCCCACCGTTTACGCCCGGGGCATAAATACGCCCAGACATGCACCCGTCGAGTGCAAAAGTAGTCCCCCCATGTTCGGCCATCGAGAATGTGCCGGTCTTTAGCTAGGCCGTCCACGACGTTCCCCGTTGCCCCAGGGGTGGTCGTGAACTGCATGTTCCAGGGCACACATATGACCGGACTCTATGGCTGTGTCACAGTGTGCCGGGCTGACAGCCATGCCGTAAGCGGACGTTAGATCTGTCTGGAATGCCTCCAGCCGATGGTAGCAGGACGGGTATGTTTTTTCCCCCTGCCTTGGCAGGGTGGTTTTCGGCTGGTGTATTCCTGGGGAGGTCGATTGAGGGTGCGCTCTGCTTTCCTCTCTCCCTTCCTCTCCCTCCTTCCCTGTTTCTGGGTGACGGCCGTGAGGTGGGGGGCCCGCTTGGGGCGCAAGTACGTTCCTGAATCGGCATATCTCGGGCATTTGCATATGCGACGCGTAAATCAATGGAAGCGCCCCTTGCGGCCAGCGTAAATATGCACCCAGGCTCCGACGGCGTAGGAAACTTACGTCGGTCGGATGAAGCCACAATTCAGGCATATCTAGCTTTAGGTATCAGGCACATAGATACGACGGCGCATCAGTGCACTTACGCGGCGTATATAAAGATATGTCGGCGTAAGTGCTTTAAGAATCCGGGCCAATTACTTTCATATTAGTCAGACTCTAGTTCTTTACATGGGGAAAAAAAATAAAAAATAAAATAAAAATAAATGATTGCCAAGTGATTTCATGCACAAAAAAAGGCTAGTGTTGCCTGGAAAATGCCCGTTGCCTAGTTATTATTCTTATCCTCATCATCTTCCTCCTGACTCACGGACACAAAATAAGTATGCAGATCAGGAGCTGTCAAATATGAACTGTTCAGCTTATAAATAACTCACTGGTGCATATTCAGTGAACAAAACCTCTGCTACAGTCTGACCCTCAAAACCATTATTCTATGACTGAGTGCCTCCATCTTGCACAGTATGGAGAAGGTGAAGTCGGGCTGTCAATCACAATCCTCATGTCAGAGACGTCTCTGTTCATCCTGTCCAAGCCATGTATCACTGCTCTCTATGTATGTCTTCAGTAGCCAGGGTTGTGGTTAGAGATGGAAACAAAAGCTTTGTGGCAAGAACGTTGTTTAACCCACGTAAAGAGTAGAAGGACTGCATTCATTCACTTTAATGTGTACTATGCCATCACTGTTTATGTATGGCAATTTAACTTTTTAAGAGCAATTTCACCCAAAACGGAAGCTGGAAGCCTCATGCTGCATTAATCTTTTTAAATCTCTGGGACTCTACGTATGAAATCACCTATTATAAGTGGGTCTCGCTCAAACTGTTTGACTCATCTTATTGCTTTCTCCACCATAGGAAATTAATAGACTCATTTACTTGAGTTTGCTAAAGCTGCAACATAGGGTAGTGGAGTTCTGATCACTTATGGGGAGATGTCACCAAGAGCAGACTAAACAAACTCACTGAAATATCATACTGCCCTTTAATGGCATAAGGCTGACAGTCGTGGGCAGCAAAGGGTAGCATGCTGCTTGGTGCTCATGAACAATGCCAGGACGCAGAGAGACGTGCAGGAAACACCTGGCTCTCAGTCTTTGTCTGGAAAATGGCCAGCTAATGACTTTGAAGCATAACACCACGGGTTATTTACCAAGCTGCAGTTTATATGATTTGTGAAAAAATAAGATCAAGCCAGGAACTTCCTTCTCAAGCAGCTGTTCCTTGTAGTTACAACAGCACATGCTCTGTTACAATGATGTTTAGAGCTGACCACACAATTTAGACTAGGGGTTTCATTCTCAAAGAAAAGTTGCAGGAACTCAACCACCCCCCCCCCCACACCAAACTGCATTGAATGGTGGGTGTGGCCAAATTGCACAGTGGGAGGATCTTAAAGCTGCAATAAATACCAAGAGTGCGTTTTATATGCAGAGTTCAGGGATGAGCTATGCATACAGATGAAGAGTTTAGAGGTGCTCTATGTACCGAGTGCAGGGTTAGGCAGTGTTAATTTAGTCGACTAAAACATTTTGGTCAACTAAATGAATACTATTTTAGTCGACTAAAACAATCGAGATGACTAAAATGGGACTAAAACTAAAATGGCATTTTAGTCAAAGGACTAAGGCCCCGTACAGACGAGCGGACAGTCCGCTGAAAACGGTCCGCCGTCAAACAGAAATCGGCCCGGACAGGATACGCGGTGACGTGCCGCGCCGTCGTTGCGCCGACCTGGAAGGTCAATGCTTCCACGCATGCGTCGAATCACTTCGACGCATGCGAGGGCTTTCGGCCGAGCGGACATGTCCGGTGAGTCTGTACAGACGACCGAACATGTCCGACGGACAGGCTTCCAGCGGACATGTTTCTTAGCATGCTAAGAAACATTTGTCCACTGGAAACCTGTCCGATCCGCCGGAAAATTGTCCGGTCGGCCGTACACACGACCGAACATGTCTGCTGAAACTGGTCCGCGGACCAGTTTCAGCGGATATGTTCGGTCGTGTGTACAGGGCCCAAGACTAAAACTGAATTTAAATTTGACTTCAAAATGAACACTGGTCTGTAGTTCATACCTCAATACCATAAATAATAACATGAGATTTTTCACTCCAGCAGTATATAATGAGTTTGGAAATTGTAGAGAAATGTTAACTAATGCATTACAATTTAAATACACCCATTCGATTTTAGACGACTAAAATTAGTTTTATCTCAAAAATATTCCGATTGCACACCTTCCGGCAAAATGGCCAAGTAGTAAAAGGGTGCTGAAACGATCACCGGCTGGGAACCGGAAAGCAAATCATATATATATATATACTCGCCAGCACACCAGGAATCATAACGTCCAAAGATTTAATGCATATCTATTATGTCAAAAAGAGCAACGTTTCGAGGCCACGCAGGACCTCTTCGTCAGGCAAAAAGACGTCTTTTTGCCTGACGAAGAGGTCCTGCGTGGCCTCGAAACGTTGCTCTTTTTGACATAATAGATATGCATTAAATCTTTGGACGTTATGATTCCTGGTGTGCTGGCGAGTATATATATATAAAATTAGTTTTAGTCTACTAAAATGTACTGGAAGTTTTAGTCGATTTAAAACATAGGACATTTTAGTCGACTAAAATGTACTGGAGATTTAGTTGACTAAATACGACTAAAACTGAAACAATTGCAGATGGCTAAAATGGGACTAAAACTAAAATGCCATTTCAGTCCTAAGACTAAACCTAAATAGAAATTTTCTGCCACTAGGTTCAGGGATGTGCTATGTACAGAGCGCAGAGTTCAGGGATGCTCTACATAAATAGTGCACATTTCAGATGTGCGCTAAGTACCGAGTGCAGTGTTCAGGGATGCACTATGTACAGAGTGCAGCGTTGAGGAGTATGCTACATACAGAGTACAGGGGGGTGCTATGCATAGTGTGCAGCAGTCAGCTCTCCTTCACAGGCTGTCTACATCTCACCTCCACCCCTCCCCCTGGGGTCGAGGGACACATTAAATTGGCCTAGAGGGCCAGATTCTGCCCATGGGCCATGTGTTTGACACATGTTTTAGACAGAAATCAGAGATGTTAGGGCTTATGTAGATGTGCAAATGGAGGGTGCCTTCTGGTGAATCCAACCTACATTTGACATCCATTTCTGAGTCTTCTAATGCTTCTGAGTTCCTTCATAGATTCTCCTGATCTGCAAAAGACCTCCTTCTCTCCTGCGCCCGACCTACCTTGTAAGCTGTATCAAGCTGCTTCAAATGGCTTGTGAATTCCTATTGACGTTTTTATAGAAAGAAAAGAACAAAAGCCTGTGTAAGCAGGTGCTTTTAGACTGTATTATGATTATTTAGGTACTTCTTTAGCGCTGTCAATTTACGCAGCACTTTACATATACATTGTACATTCACATCGGTCCCTACCCTCAAGGAGCTTACAATCTAAGGACCCTAACTCACATTCATGAGCTGAAATGATAAAACATGTCTGATTGCCATTTTCCCAAGACTAGTTGGTATACAGAGTTGGGTTGCAAACATAGATCAATAGGATTCTCACCCAAACTCTGCCATGTCGGGTTACAAACATGAAATGTCTATGGCCATGTTAATTGCAGGCTGAGATAAGGCAATTTAACCCCTAATAAGAAGCTACATTTAGAGTGTTCGCTACACATTCCACTACTTGACCTCAGAAAATAATGGTTCACTATAAAAAACGCTCAGAATAATTTAAAGTAAAGTTGTTATTCTAGGGACGATGTTTTCCAGTACATTAAAGACTTCCTGTTCTGGAATCCCACTAACCCAGGAGTCAACCTCCCCTAGCCTAAAATAGTTGATGATCTAATACTATATATAATAATTCACAGTTGTAAAAGCCTGACAGAAATTTCTAAAACAGAGATAGATTAGAGACTAGAAAGATCCGGGTGACGACATCGCCACAATGCCAATAACTAGTTTTCATTTAATATACTGTATTTGTTGGCGTATAACACTCTCACTTTTTTACCCTGAAAATAGAGGGTAAACGGTGCCTGCGTGTTATACGCAGGGGGCTGTGCAAAGTTTTTTCCTGAAACTTCCCTCTTAAACTTAGGGTGCGTGTTTTACGCCTGTGCATGTTATACGCCGATAAGTATGGTAAATTTGTGAAGTATGTATTCTGTTTGGTTGCTTTGATCTGCTCAACTTCCCCTTCCTAATGTGAACCTGTGTTTGAGAAACTGTGTATTAAACAGACTACCACATAGCTCCCAACTGTCCCTGATTTTGAGGGACTGTCCCCGATTTGGAACAAAGTCCCTCTGTCCTTCTTTTATCCCTCATTTTAGTCTATTCTATATAGTTGTATTCAAAATGCACTTTTTATTTTTCAAAAAGTGTTTCCCAGTGCTAAACCTTTAATCGAATTTCTAAATTGCTGCCATTGTACATTTCGAAAGCCAATATAAAGGAATAGCAGTGGTAAAGAAAAGCACTTGTGTGTTTAACAAATATTTTTTTGTATAATTGTCCTTTTTTAAAAGGGGTTGTAAAGATAAAAAAAAAAATCCCTAAATAGCTTCCTTTACCTTAGTGCAGTCCTCCTTCACTTACCTCATCCTTCAATTTTGCTTTTAAATGTCCTTATTTCTTCTGAGAAATTTTCACTTCCTGTTCTTCTGTCTAACTACACACCCTAATGCAAGGCTTTCTCCCTGGTGTGGAGAAAGCCTCTTGAGGGGGCGAGCAGGAGTGTCAGGACGCCCACTAACACACAGCTCCTTTCTCTATCTGCAAAGAAGAGTGTCCTGACTTGCCTGCTCGCCCCCTCCCCCCTCAAGTGGCTTTCTCCACACCAGGAAGAAAGCCTTGCATTACGGTGTGTAGTTAATGACAGAAGAACAGGAAGTAAGAATTTCTCAGAAGAAATAAGGACATTTAAAAGCAAAATCGAAGGATTAGGTAAGTGAAGGAGGACTGCACTAAGGTAAAGGAAGCTATTTAGGGAAAACATTTTTTACCTTTTACAACCCTTTTAAGGGGATGTGACGGGGGTATGTCCTATGCCTACATACTTTTGCTAATAAGTATCCCTCCTTCCCATCTCAAAAATTTGGAAGGTATGCTACCATACAACAGCAGCAGTGAAGAACTGGAAACCTCTAGCCTGGGTGCAAACATAACCAACTAGCCCTTTCCTGGTACAGAAAGACTTCCGTGAGCTAAGGTAAGCCTACCATGCAAAGTGTTTCATGGGGCCTTATTGAATGACATTGTCAAAGATGAGGTTTTCATAAAGGTCATGGTTTGTCATGATACACCTTTTTCACACCTACCGACACCAGCTTACTTTGCAGCTTTTAAAGTAGAACTATAGGCTAAATCTTTTTTTTTTTTTTTTTTTTTTGGATGGAGCAAGGCAGGGTCAGATTTTTTTTTTTTGCCATCTGTATCCCATTGTGGAGATTTTCCTTCACTTCCTGTCGCCAAACAGGAAGTGAGAGGAAACCCCTGCAAATTTAAAGGAATTCTTTGGAAACTCCTAGGTCACCAGAGCTAGTGTCCCCATTGGAAAATGTCCCCTCTTACTTTTCTGGGGATAACTCAAAGTCTTTAATTTTCTTGTCACTTTCAATGATAATGGTAAACAGGTCAGATGGAGAGGATGAGTCTCCTTAACGGGGCACAGATAGCAATAAAAACTGACAAGTGCTCTAATCCCTCTCCACTCTATCAAAAACTAAAACAAAAAGTTTTGCCTCTAGTTATACTTTAGGATTAGGTTCCATGACATCCTAAAGTCACATAGACATGTTGTGCTGGAAGCCCCCCCCCCCCCCCCTGGCCAGATGCTGTGAAGCAAGTTTTAACAGGGAGTAGGTAGCCATAAATAAAACAGAATTTGTCACTGACTGTGGGTCTACTCTGATCAATGCCAGAAAGCTAAAGTATATTAGGGCAACCCGCCCAAAAAGTAATAGCCTGTGAGGAGGGACTACATGGTCCCCAGCTCAGTCTTTACCAAATAGCAGTGATCATTGAGTGTCAGTACATAGCCATGAGCTTATTTAAAATCTATTCATATAAAAATATAAAACGCAAACCTAATCAATAGGGGGGGGGGAACCTCTGGGGGAATCAAAGATGAAGAAAGATCTGGGGGTCTTGGTAGAAGACAGACTGAGCAATAGTAGGCAATGTCAAGGAGCAAGTAAAGCCAGCAGACTATTAGCTTGCATAAAAAAGGAAATTTACTCCAGAGATAAAACGATAATCCTGCCACTTTATAAAACTCTGGTTCGGCCACATCTAGAGTTTTCCATCCAGTTCTGGTCACCAATCCTCAGGAAGGATGTGCTGGAGCTGGAGAGAGTTCAGAGAAGGACAACTAAATTAATATGGGGATTGGAGGTCCTCAAATAAAAGGAACAACTACAGGGACTGGATTTATTTTCCCTGGAGAAGGGACACTTGAGAGGAGACATGATATCGGTATACAAATACCTCAATGGTGATCCCAGCGTAGGAAGAAAACGTTTCAGTCTCGGGGAGTATAACCGGACAAGGGGCCACGCAATGAGATTGGAGGAGAAGCAGTTTATCCTTAAGCTACGCAGGGGGTAAAGACTCTTGGATGTGCATCTTAGTGAACACAACATACAGGGATAAGAGAAATGATTATCGACACTGACACACATACACCTACACAGGAGGAACTGGATGACTATTGTCTTTATTCAACCTTGCCTACAATGATACTATGAACTCCAGTGTACCCCTGGGACACAAAAATCCAAGGTACCCTCCTTCTGTGGCCTGCATACAGACACATTTTCCTTTCAATAGTTTTTGTATTTAGTTTTTTTTTACTAAAATTATTTACATGCAGGAGATGAACAATCAGGGCCAAATTCACATGACAACATCTACTGATACGCCAGCGTACTTTAAAATTTGCCGCGTTGTATCTTTAGTTTGAATCCTCAAACCAAGATACGACGGCTTCTGGCTTCGATCCGACAGGCGTACGGCTTCGTACGCCTTCGGATCGTAGGTGCAATACTTCGGCGCCCGCTGGGTGGAGTTCGCGTTGTTTTCCGCGTCGGGTATGCTAATTAGCTTTTTCCGTCGATCCACGAAGGTACGTAAGTCGTCCGTGAATAGGAAAGGACGTAACTCACGTCTAAGTTCAAAAAATGACGTCGGTGCGACGTCATTTCGCGCAAAGCGCAGCCGGAATTTTCAAAACGGAGCATGCACAGTTCAATCGGCGTGGGGACGCGCTTCATTTAAATGAATCATGCCCCCTACCCGCTGATTTGAATTACGCACCGAGAGATACACTACGCCGCTGTAACTTACGGAGCAAAATCTTCCTGGATTCGACTTAGAGCCAGGTAAGATACGGCGGCGTAGCGTATCTCTGATACGCTGC